>NC_025996.2:122116596-122213698 GCF_000442705.2 Elaeis guineensis | reverse complement strand
CATCAATCACTCTCCAGCTACAATCAAGTGTGAAATTCATTGAGGGATACAGCAAAAAGCTTTTCTCTTTAAGTATTATATTTTATTATATATTGTATTTAATTAAGGAGATTGTATGCTAAATTTTTGTACCCTATTTTTTGAATTTATTTTTAGTGTTTGAGTTTTGGGGGGTTCAAAACTCATTTGGATTGATCCAACCCTGAATCGATTGTTGAGGGTTGGTTTGTATCTAAAAAATAAATATTTTGCTTGAAAGGAAGGATCGGAGTGTTCGATGTGGTGTAATCTTTGAATCCATTTAATGGATCGAATTCTCAAGTAGCACTTGGGGAGTGATGTAGGTGCAGATTGGCACCGAACACTATAAATTCTTGTATTTGTTGTGCTTACTTCTCTTTACTTATTCTTTGTATCATTTACTTGTATTTTTTCTTTTGAGTTGAATTTATTTTTATTAAATATCAACCCACTTCACTGAATCTCTTTAGCATATTATTTTAGTGCACTAATCTTTTAAAATTTTAAAAAGATCCAATTCACCCCTCCTCTTGGGCTCTATTTCTGGGCAACAAGTGGTATCAAGTTCGATGCTCTAGTCCTTGCTTGATTTAACTATCAAGAGCTAAAGTCTATGGCAGTCCAATTTGACACATCTCTAGCCGAGGGGCAATCCACAAACCGACCTCTACTTTTTAATGGTCAAACTATACCTATTGAAAAGTTTGGATGAAATTTTCATACAAGTATTTGACTATGACATGTGGAGTGTCATAGTAAATGGACCACACACACCTACTAAATTAATTGATGGTGTATCTCTCCCTAAGTTGGAAGGTGAATGGGATGAAATTGATAGAAAATGGCTCAGCTCAATGCTAAAGCTATGAATATTTTATATTATATTTGGATGCTAATAAATTTAATCGTATTTTCACATGCAATTCAGCTAAAAAAATTTGGGATAGATTAGAAGTTACACATGAAGACACAAACCAAGTAAAAAAATTTAAGATCAATATGCTTGTGCACAACTACGAACTATTTAAAATAAAATCTGAAGAATCAATAACTCAAATATTCACTCATTTCATTGATATCATAAATGATTTAAAAAATCTTGACAAATATTATTCTAACAGTGATCTTGTGAGAAAAGTGCTCAAGTCCTTACCAAGATCATGGGAGGCAAAAGTCACTGCAATCCAAGAGGCCAAAGACTTGAATACTCTATCATTGGAGGAGTTTCTTGGATCCCTCATGACTCACAAACTAACCATGAAGCAATACACTGAAGAAAAATCAGAAGAAAGAGGATCATAGCCCTCAAGTCGATAGCTCAGGAAGAAGAAGATACAGAAAAATCAGACAATAGCGAAGAAGATGAGGACTTGGCCCTGATCACCAGAAAGTTTAGACGCTTCATGAGAAGAAAAAGACAAGAGGCAAGGAGAAGACCACTAGTCAAGGGGGAGCCGAGCAAAGAAAAAGAAAAGGAATAGCCCATCATCTGCTATGAATGCAAGAAGCCAGGTCATTTCAGATAAGAATGCCCCCAGCTTAAGAAAGACCAAAAAAAGTTCAAGAAGAAAAAGGTCATGATGGCTACATGGAGTGACAGTGATGACTCCACCACGACGAAGAATCTCATGAAGAAGCCAACCTGTGCCTTATGGCATATGAAACTGAGGTATCATCCGAAACTCAACTTGAATTTACTTATGATAAACTGTTAGAAATTTTCATAAACTTTTAAATGACCTAAAAGAATTAGGTATTAAAAATAAAAATCTGAAATCAAGAACCATATATTAACTAAGAAAAATGAAGAAGTTGATAAGAAAAATAAAGAATTGGAACTAAAGGATCAGTCTCTAATAAAAGAAAAGGATAAACTTTGTAGTCAAAATAAAATTGTAAAAGAAAATCAAGATCTAAAGGAAAAGTAACCAAGTTGAAACCTATAGTTGATAGATTTATACTAAGTTCAAACAAACTTTAAATGATTATTGATAGTCAAAAAGCTGTATATGATAAAGCCGGACTTGCTATAACACTCTAAGAAGATAAAAGTTTTTAAAAATATTTTTGTCAATGCATCAAAATTGTCAAATATTACTTGTTTTAAATATGGCAAGGTGGGTACAAAGTTTATACATATTTATCAAATAAATTTGATGATAGAAATGTTAAAAAAATATGGGTTCCAGAAGGAACATTGTGACTAATCCAAAGGACCCAAGTTAGCTTGGGTACCTAAGGTTAAAATTTGATTTCATGTGTGCAAGTGTGTCTTGCATCCCAAGCAATAAAATGAAAGTAGTATCTTGATAGTGGATGCTCAAGATATATGACTGATAATGAATCTCAATTCATCATATTGGAAGCCAAAAATGAGGGATGTCACCTTTGAAGATAATGACAAAGAAAAGATCATGGTATTGGTAATATTGAATCACTCCTTCCACTTGCATTGAAAATATTTTATTTGTAGATGGTCTTAAGCATAACCTTTTAAGTATTAGTCAATTATGTGCTAAAGATTATAAAATAGTTTTTGAATCATCTATGTGCATTGTAACTAGTCCCACTGATGTTAGCACTAGATTCATTGGACATAGCATGCAATATATATATGGTTGATTTGGATAATCTCTCTTTACAAAGCATGCAATGTCTTGTGGCTATAAATGCTAAAATTAATGAGATTAGCTGGCTTTGGTATCGTAGGCTTGCACATATTAGTATGTACATACTTTTCAAAATCATTAAAAAAGATTTAGTTTTGGTTTGCAAAAATTAATTTTAATAAAGATAAAATTTGTGATGCATGTTAATTAGGTAAACAAACAAGAGCTTCCTTTAAATCTAAAAATATTGTTTCAACTTCTAAACTACTAGAACTCTTGCATATAGATTTATTTGGCCCTACAAGGATAACTAGTCTAGGAGGAAAAAGATATAGTTTTGTAATCATTGATGATTTTTCGTGTTTTACTTAGATTTTATTTTTAGCTTCAAAGGATGAAGCATTTTCAGTATTTTTCAAATTTTATCGAAAAGTTTCAAATAAAAAGATTTGCCAATTATTTCTATTTGAAGTGACCATGGCACTGAATTGAAAATAAAGATTTTAAAAAATTTTGTGATGAAAAAGATATAGATCATAACTTTTCAGCACCTAGAACATCTCAACAAAATGAAGTTGTTGAAAAAAAAATAGAATCCTAGAAGAGATGGCCCATACCATGCTATGTGAAAGCAAGCTCCCAAAGTACCTTTGGGCAAAGTAATTAACACAGCATGTTACATTCTAAACCGTGCCTTAATAAGACCAATTTTAAAGAAAATACTTATGAATTATGGAAGGATAGAAAGCCTAATATAGGTTATTTTCATATTTTTAGTTGTCGATATTTTATTTTAAATAATGATAAAGATAGTTAGATAAATTTGATGCTAAATCTGATGGAGCTATCTTTCTTGGCTACTCTACTTCTAGCAAAGCCTTTAGAGTATTTAATAAAAGAATACTAGTAGTAGAAAAGTCAATTCATGTTATCTTTGATGAAACTAATGATCTTCCATCAAGAAAGAGAGAGGGTGCTGATGATGCAGGTATCATAAAAGATAGAATGAAAGAGCTCACTCTCAATGATTCAAATGAACAAAATAAAGATCAGATGGATGAAAAATAAGAGGATGAAAGAATCAATAATCAGAATGTTCAAGAACAACCTTCAGACACAGGTAATCTCTCAAGGGAATGGAGGTATGTCCATAATCATCTTAGAGAATTAATAATTGGTGATCCGACATAAGGAGTTAGAACTAGATCTCACTTAGAGATGTTTGTAATTATGTAGCTTTTGTTTCATATTTAGAACCTAAAATAATAGATGAAGTAGAAAAAGATTATAACTGGATAATTGCCATGCAAAAAGAATTAAATCAATTTGAAAGAAATAATGTATGGACACTAGTAGCAAGACCTAAAAATCATCCAATAATAAGAACCAAATGGGTATATAGAAATAAATTAGATGAAGATAAAATATAATAAAAAATAAAGCAAGATTACTTGCTAAAGGATATAATCAGTAAGAAGAATTGATTTTGATGAAATATTTACTCCTGTTGCTAGACTAGAAGCTATAAGAATGCTACTTACTTTTGCTTGATTTATAATTTTAAATTATTTCAAATAGATATAAAGAGTGCTTTTCTAAATGAATATATTGCTGAAGAAGTATATGTAGAACAACCTCTGGTTTTAAAACTCATAAACTTTAGATCATGTATTTAGGTTAAACAAAGCTTTATATGGATTAAAACAAGCTCCTAGAGCTTGGTATGAAAGATTAAGTAAGTTTTTATTAGAAAATAGATTTTCAAGAGAAAAGTTGATACTACTTTTTTTTAAAAAAAAGAATAAAAAATTCTTGTTATACAAATATATGTTGATGACATTATATTTAGGTCTACTAATGAAGATCTGTACCAAGAGTTTGTCAAGCTCATGCAGGGGAGTTTGAGATGAGCATGATGGAAAATTAATTTTTTTTTCAAACTCCAGATTAAACAAATGAAGAAAGGGATCACCATCACCTAAAGTAAGTACACAAGAGAATTATTAAAAAAATTTAGAATGGAGAGCTCAAAAATTGTAAGTACACTTATGATCCCTTTTGTAAATTAAAAAAATATGAGTATAGTAAAAATATTGATTCAAAGCTCTATAGAGATATGATAGGCTCTTTATTATATCTAACTATTAGTAGACCTGATATAATATTCAGTATATGCATGTGTGTTAGATATCAATCAAATCCTAAGGAATCTCACTTAAATGTGTTAAAAGGATCTTTAGATACTTAAAAAGAATACAAAATCTAGGTCTTTGATTTTCAAAATAATCTTCTATGGACTTAATAGGTTACTCAGATGCAAACTTGATAGAAAAAGTACTAGTGAAACTTGTCAATTTCTAAGAGTAAACTTAATCTCCTGATTTAGCAAAAGCAAAATTCAGTGGCTTTGTCTATGATCGAGGTCGAATACATTGCATCTAAAGTTGCTGTGCTCAAATCCTATGGATTAAGCAAAGCTCATAGACTTTGGTATTGAACTTAAAAAATCTCCATAAAATGTGATAATACTAGTGCCATCAATTTGACCAAAAATTTAATTCAATACTCTAGATCAAAATATATTGAAATTAGACATCATTTCATAAGAAAATATATTCAAAATAATGATATAACACTTGAATACATAAATACTAAAAATTAATTAGCTGATATTTTCACCAAAGCACTTAATAAAAGTAAATTTTGTGAAATTAGAAGAGAATTGGACATCTTAGACCCTTCTGCTAGAATTTTAATTATAATTTTACTCTCAAAATTTATTTAAATTTTTTGACTTTATTATCTTAATTTTGAAAGTCATCTATCATTTTTTGAGAATTTTTGAAGATAATTAAAAATCATCATGCTATTCAGATACCTTCTCTAATTTTTTTATTAAAATATTCAATCAAAAATTATATCAAAATTTATCTAGACTCTCAATGACCCTCTCAACTCGATATGATCAATTTTAATTTTTTATTTTAAATTTTTCTTATTTTTAAATAATTTTTTTATCGCTTGATGCAATCCTGGATGGGGTGCCCCATGGGATGTCTCATTTCTGTGGGTAGGCCTTCTTTAAGTGAGCCAACTCGAATTCTATTTTATTAAAAAGGGGTTTGGAATGTCTCAAATTTAAAGACCCTTCTTCATTCTCCCGTCCCAACCTAGAAATCTCAACCTAGATCTTCCAAAAATCCTAAAACTCTCAAAATCAAGATCTACTCTCCCTAAATCTACTGTTCTCACGGCTCATTTTTAGTTTTCCCCAAATTAAAAATTCTAATCCTCAAATCCGTGAGAAACTCTTCAAAAAAACATCCTCTCCACTTAGTTACACTTCAATCTGCATCCTTCTCTACCGTCTTGACCATTATCCACCCTCTTTTTGGGACATGGCTCCCAAATGAGAATGTTACAAAGAAGGAAGTCGGTGAGATCCGTGGAAGCAGAAGAAAGGAGGAAGAAGGTAGCACATGAGCCGACCTAAGCTTCCCTGCCAATGACACCAAAAAGGAGATTGGACTTAGGACCATACTAGGGAGAGATGATGTAGAAGGGCTCTTGAAGATTGAGGCCAAAGATCTTAGTGTGAAGATGAGGCTACTCCACCATATGGTGTCTAGGATTTTCTTCCCCAGAAGAGAAGATATGATTTGATGATAGGGAGAGATATTTGTCTCATGCACATATAGTTTCAGAGACTCCCCTGAACCTTCTCTTCCTGATGATGGATGCCATGAGGAAAGCCTTGAATGGCCCAAGGCTCCCTTGCCCTATGGTATGGCCCTTAATAACAAGAGTCATGAGTCAGTTTTAAGGGAGAGGTTGTTTGTAGACTGTCATATACTAACACCTACAAAACCACTCTTTTAGGCGCATGGGTTTTATGAGAGTTGATGGCCGGTGGGCCAAAGGTCAAGCTACAGCTGTTGAGGAGGAGAGTGATGAGGAGGAGCATGCTGAGGGGAGGATCCATCTTTTTCTGTGCCCAGGTCGAGTCCAATTGTTCACTATATTTCAGAGTCTGAGGTAGGACCCTCGTCAGAGTACCCCCATTGAGTCATACCATGCCTACTTTCACTTAGGGGATGTTGATATGGGATAGCTAGCTGAGAGAGTGGCAAAGATTTTATCTGTTCAGCTACAGCAGTTTCAGGATCACTTCTTCAGCAGTCTCACCATTCCAGCAGAGATTCTACAGCAGGTTCTCTAGCAGCAAGCACAGCAGCAGCCACACAGTTTCACCCTACCTCTTCGAGTGCCTTCTCTTCTCCATCATTGGATTCATCCATTGTGCCATATATTTTCTCATTGATGGAGCTTCTATCAGACTTGAGTATCAGATTGGAGGGTGTGGAGAGCTCCCCTCTGAGATTCAGTTGCAGGATTTTCGATATAAAAGGGAGGTCAGATGGATTGTAGTCTCTCTCTGTTGGAGTGGGCACATCGACTGCTTCTACACCACAGATGGATGACCGGCTCGAGAGATAGAGATACTCCATAATCAACTTCGTTCCTCTCTTGAGCTGCTTCGGATAGATATCAAGGACTCTAGAGATTTTGTGATAGCTGATCTGGATGGACTCATATTTTATGATACCATCAGGACTCAACTTCAGTCTAGACCCTCTGCATCTAGTGAGCCAGCCTTTGTTCAGCCTATTGCTTTCCATCCTCTGGCTTCTTTCTCTTGATTCAGACCCTTCGATTGAGGATGAGGCTGATCATGTCTCACCTTTTTTGATTTCATGCTTGATGCCCAATCTCTCTGCTTTATCATTTTGTATTAGATTACTTAGTTATATTTTGTAGATTAGATGTATGAGAGCTTTATGTTCATTATGACTCTTATAATCTCTCTTTTGGTATAAATGAATGAGGTTGTTTCATTTGACTGATTTCTCTTTGGATAAATGAATGTTTATTATCATGTCTCTTTGGATAAATGAATATTTATTATCATGTCTCTTTGGATGAATGAATGTTTATCATCATGTCTCTTTAATGAATGAATGTTTATTATCATGTCTTTTTGGATGAATGAATGTCTATTATCATTTCTTTTTTGGATGGATGAATGGATGCTCTATTTTCTTGATACTTGACCTAACACTATGAAAATCTTACTCTCCTAGTCATTCTTTTTATGATGTCAAAAAAGAGAGAAATGATGGTAAATGGTGAAAGTGGTGTATTTGTTATAAAAAGGGAGAGAAATAATGGTAAATAAAAAATAATAATGGTAAAAGGGAGAAATAATGGTAAATGGTGAAAATGGTGTAGTTGTTAAAATCTTCTGTTCTTTTTAAGTTTTTTTTTTTTAACTTTTTGATCTAATGCAGTACTCTATATTGATTCACCCATTTTTGAACTCTGATACATCATTTTTTACCTTCATTTTGATAATATTTGAAAAATTATTTTCATCAACCTATTTATTTTTAAATGTTCTACTAATCTTATTTTTTCACTGATATCAAATTGACTCGATATATCTATTTTTGATTCTTGCTTAATTTATCTCGTTCTCATTTTAATATCAAAATAAGAAAAAGAAAAGAAATATCCCTTTCATATCTATTACTCCGATACTAGAATTAAGGAAGAAAAGAACAAATTTCTTTATGAACCATCTTTGCTTCAATAAGAAATTTTTAAATAGAACACTCTTTATATAAGAAAGGAGAAGATTTGTCTTTAAATGATTAAAATAATTTAATTCATACAAGAAAGGAAGGATTTTGATCGAATAAGAATAATTTTTAGAAATTCTCTAATTCTTTCGCATATAGTTTCAACTAAATGAATTAAATCATTAAAGTTGGTTGAAAATATGTATATCATGATCCTCTATGTTGAATCTTGGCATAACTCTTTTAGTACTTACAAACCCAAATTCTTTGAGCTTTAAAGATATTTTTTATGAATACTCAAATATTTTGTCATCATCAAAAAGGAGAAGATTGTTGCTCCAAGAATTGATTTTGATGATCACAAACCATTTGAGAGGACTACTAATGTATTTTTTATTTTTGGAGATTATTTTTGTGATGTTTCAGGTCGTTCAAGAGATTGAATTTGAAAAGCTTTATCAAGTATGCCAAAAGTTGAACTTTCAGTAAGTTGGAGAAGTTTTTGAAGCTTTTGAGAGTATTCAAATTGATTTGAATCTACTTGAGAGTGTTTGAAGTGTTCTGGTATGTTTCAGACCTTAAATATATGAAAAATTAAGTTGGAACAAAATGACACAATCCATCTGGGTCATCCATTCATTGGGCAGTCGGTACGCTTCATTTTGGCTCATGACACGTAGTGGGACGACCCATGTGATTGGGATGATCCATCTAGGATGACCCCTGAGATTCTGAGACCAAAACAGAAAGCTGGACTTTCTATCTGGTCTATTGGGACACCCCATGGGAGTCCCAATCCAGTGGGATGTCTTATTCCTGCGAGCACATGTAACAACTAGTTTTCAGTCAATTTTTGATGTATTTAATGTGCATTAAACACACTCCAACGGCTCTAAACCAACTCTAAGACATTCTCAAGGATAAATGACAACTATAAATGCTCTCTTAAAGTAGAAAATCATAAGGTTTTGTAAGCTCTAAAGTTCAAATTTGAGAAAAGCATATTCAGCCTAAAAGAGAAATAGAGGCACTTAAGCACTTCACAACTACTCTCCAGCTGCAATCAAGTGTGAAATTCATTAAGAGTGTACAGCAAAAGCTTCTTCCCCTTAAGTATTATATTCTATTATTTATTATATTTAATTAAGGAGATTGTGTGCTGAATTTTTTGTACCCTATTTTTTGAATTTGTTTTTGGGTGTTTGAGTTTTGGGAGTTTCCAAAACTCATTTGGGTTGATCCGAACCCTGAATCAATTATTGAGGGTTGGCTTGTACTCGACAAATAAGTGTTCTTGCTTGAAAGGCAAGGGTCGGAGGCATCCGACGTGGTGTAATCTTGAATCCATTTAGTGGATCGAATTTCAAGTATGTATTTGGGGAGTGGATGTAGGTGTAAGTTGGCATCGAACCATTATAAATTCTTGTATTTGCTGTGCTTACTTCTCTTTACTTATTCTTTATGCCATTTACTTGCATTCCTTTTTTGAGTTTGAATTTATTTTATTGAATATCAACCCATTCACTCAATCTCTTTAGCACATTATTTTAGTGCACTAATCTTTTAAAATTTAAAAAGACCAATTCACCCCTCCTCTTGGGCTCCATTTTTAGGCAACACCTAATGTTTCAGAAGTCAGGATAATCCTAAGGTTTCTAAACAGTCTTTAAAATTTGCTCGATCAAATGATTGGACTCAAAGATGCAGGCTAGAGGGTTTGAAGTTGATATGGTTTAACTGTAAAAGTAGAGATTCAAGTTAGACTTTTATACTTTAAATTTTATATTTGCTCTAGGACTTTAAGAAGCAAACAAAGATTCTCACTATTTTTTTGGATCCCTACACTCCCAAGTGGGAAGCAAAAATTCTAATACGATAACTGAATTTCTGATGGATGTTACGATCCCACCGATGCCATGCACCTCACCTAACAGTTATTGATAATACGTATACCAATGCATGGATAACTTTTTGTTCATATATTTTTCTAAGATGTTGCAGCACTTAGTCTCTAAGTTATGTGGGCTCACCTAACAGTTATTGACTACACTTCTTAGTTAAACACGACCCACTGTTCACAAGCAGGTACAAAACCATCATTGGTCCCTCACCTAATAGTTATTGAGCCCAATCCCATCTTTACCCTAGAGCAATTTTTTTCTAATAGAGTGGTTACATGTTCCGATGCAACTGAACCACTATGATCAGTCGAGAAAAATCAACACCAGTAGCACGTCCGCACATTTATAATAGTGAAAGATCTATGGACTTAATATTTATGGAGAGGTTTAGGTTTAGGTCTCATCAATCAATTATCATATGATCGATCTAATTGGCATGGGCTAAACTAAACCATTAAGCAAGCTTATTCAAGATTCAATCTTCCATATTGATCAGATAAGTGAGATCGGTGGGGGTCCTCTCGTTGCTTTTCTTAGATATCAATAAATTGATCAGATCAGCAAATGGAACCAATTAAACAACCACATCTCAATTACTTATCTTAGACATCAATAGATCAATTGATCCAAATAGTTAGCTTAAGTGAATCAGGCTCAAGCCATCGAGCCGAATTAGGTCCTTAAATTAATTGATTCTACATATGAGATTTAATCTATTTGATCAACAATAATTATATGATCATAAAACTTAATTGATCTAATCCTAATCAATACTTGACTTGGTTTGATCAATTACTTAATTAAATTAGACCCATTATGTTCAAATCAAAAATTCTAGATACAATCTAATTACATGACCTAATTTTTGATTTATCCATAATCAAAATCTCATACACAAACATAAATTTTAGATTCTAAAATCAAATTTTAGATCTAAATTTTTGTATGAAAGATAAATTTAAATCATAAAATTAATTTTCAGATTTAACATACAAGACATATCACATATATGTATGTAAAATTTAAATCTAAACTAAAATTTAGATCATAACATGATATCATATATCTCATATACAAATTATGAATCAAATTAAAATTAATTTTTAGATCTAAATATGTAATTATACATCTCACATATAAATTATAAATTAGATCAAAATAATTTTCAGATTTATGCATGCATCTATATATCACATATACATGAACTAGAAACTAGTTTAGAATAAATTTAGATCTATGCACGTCTTCACATATCCCATATATAAATTAAAAATTAAATATAAAATAAATTTTAGATTCAAATGCAATCATCTATACATATCATGTATAAGAAAAATTAAATTTTGAAACTCTTTTCAAAAACATATATGTCAATTTCATGCATATGAAACCATGCTCTGATACCACTGTTGGAATTTGTATAGGATCATGCATTGTGTTTCAAAAATTTTTTTCTAAATAATACAGTAGAATAGAATATTAAAATATCTTTTAATTTAAATCATACATGCATAGAGCAGAGAATACAAGGATCTACTTCATATGCTAAAATTGAACAATATTGGATTTTATGCTGAAAGTAAATATGTGATCGAATCACATACCGATTTCATAATTTTTTTTTTAAATTGGATCTAAAGAAGATAAATTTTTTATTAGTGTGCAATGTTCGATCTCTACAGGTATCTACTTAGATCAGTTTGGAACAATCCTTATGGTGTTGATCTTTTTTCTTCAAGAACGACCACCTACGAATTGAGCAAAATCTGGATCTCAATCAACTCTTCAATCTTTTCTTTGATTTTTTTCTCTCTTCTTTTCTTGATCTCCTTCACTTGATTTAGCAGCAACCAAGCTTCAAAAATCAGCAAGAAAAGGTGGCCGTCCAAGCACCTTTAGGCATTAGAGATGGTGGATGACCAAGCACCTTGGGCGTTGGAACCAAAGGGGAAAAGAGAGGGAGGCATGGAGAGCTTATGGGAGGCATGGGACTGCTGAGAATCTGATGCAAAGATCTTTAGGGAAGAGCCCTTGAAATAGATAAAAGGTTTGAATCTTATTCAAAACCAAACAGTCCCTTAATACAAGTTCTACTTGCATTAGGAATCCTTGTAGCTCTCAATCTTTGACCACCTTTAGGAGATCCATGAAGAGCTGACACTTGGTGCTCTTTTAGCCCACTCTCTTACACACCACATAAGGGATATGGAATGCCCCTAGCTGGTCCTTCATGCCCTCAACAAAGTGGGTGTTGGAAAATTGTCCCAAAGTAATCGTTAGATGATTGTGCTCATCTTCTAAACTGTATATAAATTTTCATTGGCATTTTCATTACAAATTGATCATCTTTGAACTCCTATGTTGTAATGAAGTCCTTAAGACTATATATATTAATCGACAAAGGAGGATTTATCGTTAAGTCCTTAAATGGTTCGTGACTAAATGATACGCTATTACTAGGATGATAGCGATATCAAGTGTAGGTCGTTGTGTGCCATATGAGTTGATTGTCCTCTTAATCAAGGAGTGTGGAGATACTCTTATGACATGTAGATAGAATATAGGAGTACATTTGCATCGAACGTGATCATGTGTCGAGCACTCTGCTATCAAAAATAGCTTATGAAGGGAATGGGTATAACTGTCCCTCCGACCTGAGACACCACGGTGACTTGTAAGCAACTCACTGTACTTTAGTATCAGACTAACTGAGTTTCTAACTTAGCGACAAAAGGATACTAGGTACAGTTAAGTACTTATCAAGTCGGTGTGTGAGTCAAGATGAAATTGATCCCTTTGAAATGGTAAGAGATATGCATCAGTGTATTTCAATTTAGCAAAACCTTGGCCAGGTAATCCATGAGATGGATTTGAAAGGTTAAAATATAATGTGGTCAACTTAATTAGGATTGACAGTAAAACTCTAAGTCACCTTGAGCATTTGGGTCAAAGAGATGAATTATACGGTAACCATACGCCAGTAGGTTCTAGAAGGTTGCTTTGTAACACTTCGACCCATTCGGTCTTCGGGTCATCATTGCTAGATGATTACATCGATTGGTATAGAAAATTATTCTTATATTACCGACTTAGGTTCAAACCTATGGGGTCACATGCATTAAAGATTTGGTCAGTTCTGATGGCTGAAGAGTCCAATTAGATTGTGACTCTAATGAAGAATCCTACTTAGACTAGGACTTTGTGGGAGAGTCCCATTGAGATTGAGACTCTACCATTTATAGAGAATTAATTAGTAATTAAATTACTAATTGACTCAATTTGACTAAGTAAAGAGCTTTGAAACTAGTCTAATTGAATTAGATTCAGTTCGACTCAGATTGGGATTGATATGATCAAACTCGATTATAAGGAAAACTTGATCCTGATTCGATCAGGGTTTGAGCTCGGCTAATTTCTAATTGGGTTGGAAATTTGATGAGATATTTAGATTTTTAATTGGATTAAATTTATTTCTATCAGTGGTTTCAATCCAAATTTGATTTGGATTAGAATTGAATTAGAAATAAAGAGTCCAAATCAGATTAGGACTCTATCCTTATCTTTTGCACCACATCTGGATCCATACCAATTTCTCCATGCCTAATTGGATTTGGATTGTGATTTTTGGCTTCATAAGAGAGAATCTAATAAGGGTGGTCGGCTATAGCTGATGAGTCATAATATTATCTCTTGTCTAATTCGAATGCGATCCGAATTAAAGATAAGATGCAGACTAGGAAAGGGATTTTTCGTATATGGTATATTGTTGGAGCCATATTATTTTTTTCTTATTTTTTTTTGAAAAATCCTTTAGTGTGTGAGACTTTAGATTTCTTCTCCATATATTATTAATTTTTTTGGAATTTTTGGGAATGCAAAAAAGGGGTTTTGGCATTGATTCATGGCATCCTTTCTTGGAAAGTCCTAATTCCTAGTCTATAAAAAGGGGACTCCTCTTTTGGGCATCCAATGATCAATTCTCTTGTAGATTTTTATTTTCTAGAGCTTCTTCTCCTCCTTCTCTCTTCCTTCTCCAAATCTTCGATCACTTTGGAGTGTCCAAGGTCCTTGTAGAAGAAAAAAAGGTCAGCTATCGAAGTTGTTCGCAAACTAGCATCTCCGAGCCCCCAGATCTATGCCAATCTTTGCATGGATTTTTCTATAGAGTCCTGATGACTTTGTGTGGCTATGAGTAACTTGAAGAAAACCCTCTCTAACTATTGGATCAAAGAAGATCAAGATTAAAATTTATTTGATAACGATCTCTAACTTATTTTGATTCCTATGGTGGATCTAATAGTTAGATCTAGAATTTCAGCATCGATGAGATCGATGTGATTTTTATTTTTAGATCTAAAGTATATATTTTCCATATCAAAGACCTTGATATGGTAGTTTAAGATTAGATCTTATACATATGATTAAGATTAAATTATTTAATCTATTATTTTTGCTATAATTTTTTTTTTAATTGCATGTACTGCACTATCAAAAATTTTCTTCAACTGGTATCAGAGCCAGATTATTTTGATATGAATTAATATGACTTTACATCTATTTTTTATTATTAGATCTAATTATCTATGATTTAGATTAGATTTAAATTAATTTATTTTTAGATCTGATTATTATTTATTTAGATTAGATGTTCTGAGTAGTAAAGTACTCGAATTGGATAATCACCAGCCCATCCGGTCATAAGAGCAAGTAGGAGTTTATGACCCTCTTCGCTCATTCAATGGGGTACTCTTCATGACGTGTAGGGGTGCCACTGTAAGGTCTCATGAAGAAAAAAGTGAAAAGAGAAAACTTTCTTTCTTGCAAAACTCTAGATCTTGAAATCCTAGGTGTTGTTGTATGTGATGCAAGTTGCAAAGATAGTTAGTTACATCTAATCTTGTTTAGTCAAAATTATTTTGCTCTAAAATCATAAAAAATTTAAATTTGATCTAAAAAATTTTATGACTTGATGTAAAAATTTACATGAAAAATTATTTTGGAAATCTTAACCATGTTGATACAAAATTTAATTGAGAATTAAGTATCAAGCTGATTAGATCTAGAATTGTAATTTAGATTTAATGACATTGCATAAAACATGGAGCATGGGTTAGCTCAAATCAGATCCTTCTCTTTAATTGGGTTAGATCTAAGGTTAGAATCAAAAAATTGATTGACTATGTAGAGAAATTGATTAAGTCTAACCAAATATTAAATTAGATTAATCAGGATTTTCTAGTATAATAGTTGTAGATGGTCAAGTCCATGTCTTTGATTAGACCAAATGGACCTTGATTGTGGCTCAGTGGTTGAATTCGAATCATTAGGTTGGTCAAATCGAAACTAGTTAATCAATTAGTGTCTAAGGTAAGTTTGATATTTCGACTAATGATTTTTAATTGGGAGTGGCTTACCTGATCATTTCGATGGTGTCTAAGGCAAGCTTAGCAGACCCTCCCCCGATCTCACTTACCTGATCAATTTGGTGAACTAGATTTTGATTAGATCGCTAAGTGATTCGAATTAGCCCATGCCATTAAGGTTGATCAGTGTGACTGATTTAGGTGCCAGTTCAATCAACATGACCTAACCCAATTCAGTGACTTGGTGAAGTCAGTAGGAGGATTATGATCTACTGATTGATCTTTTCTTCTTTTCTCTGTTCTCTTTCTCTAAATTGATTAAATCTTCTAAATTATTAGGTCCTTAAAATGAGTTGGTTATAGTGATAACTAGATCATAGCCTCCTATTAAGGAAAGTGATAATAGGTCCATTATTTTTGATTGACATTGTAGGCACCATCCGTCTGATGTTCTCTCTGAATAATAAAATTATCATTCATCATATGATGACTCTAATGAACTATCTGATGATGGTTGGATTGATCGAGCCATCCTCGAGTCTGATCACTCATTAGGTAAAATCAATGAGTAGGTTCATGTTAATAGTTTGACTTAACCGAAACTTTCAGTGGAGGCCCATCACCTACTGAAATGAAATCTGAGACTAAATTAAATACTCAAAGTTATTTGGAGAAACAATTGGTTGAGAACCTACCCATAGGTACATATGGGTTATCGAGCCATCCTCAGGCGTATATGTAGTCTATGTCGATTCTAGTACCCGCTAAAAAATTAAGATAATTTCTCGAATTAAAGATAGAGGCTATCAATCCGTGTAAAATAGTAGGAGGACCTTTAGATTAAAGTCTAAATTTTTAGGATTAATAAATTTATATACTAATTAGGTTATGTTCTTTTTTTGTATGTGCAGATATGGCCTCAAACTTATCACTTTGATTACTATTGGATAGTGAGAAGCTTATCGGATCGAAATTTTGATAATTGATATCAAAAATTAAAGATTATTCTGAAGCACGAGTGGATCCTTTATGTGATAATGGATCCGGCACCTGAGCTTGCTCCTAACACCCGAGGAGCGGTCCGAGAGACTTATTTGAAGTGGCTCAACGACCACACCACGGTTCGTTGCATCATGTGGGTCTCCATGAACGACGAGTTCAGTCAGAAGTTTGAAGAAGCTCAGCCAGAGAAAATGCTTCAAGTGTTGAGGGATTCTTTGGTACTCCTGACGATGTTGAGCGGCATAAGACTAGTTGCATCATTTTTAATATCCGGATGAGGGAGGATGCATCTGTTACCGATCATGTATTATACATGATCGAGTAGATTGAGAAGTTGAGCAAACTCAGCTTTCCTTTGCATGAACAGTTGGAAAAAGATGCAATCCTGAACTCTCTTCCCAAGTCGTACCTATCATTTCTCAATCATTTCAGAATGACGAAGCCTGTAATCAACTACCACGGTCTGTTGGAGTTGCTACAGACTTTGGAGAAAGATCACCAGCTCCATAAGGAGATAGTGAATCTAGTGGAAAGATCTTCTTCAGGTAGTCATTGTCCCTTTAAGAAAGAAAAAAAAAAGAAGAATAAAAAGGTGCCTGGTGTTGGGAGTCAGTCCCAAAAACTCAAGTTCAAGGCTGATCAAAGTCAGGCAGAGTGTTTCTTTAGCAAGAAGTAGGATCACTGGAAGAAAAATTATTCTTAGTATATCACTTCTCTTGATCCGAACAGGCCAAAGAAGAAGAAGCAATCAGTTGCTGGATAAGGTACTTATGTAATAACACCTTGTAACTTCTCTCTTATAGATATAATGATCTGGATATTGAATACTGGAAGTCCTATTCATATTTGCAATTCGTTACAGGATCTTCAGGTCACTAGAAAATTTGGAGAAGGCAAAAGATTCCTGAATGTTTGAGATGAAATATCAGTTTCAGTTCTAGCTTTAGAAATCATTAAGTTTGTATTCGAGTCTCAGTATATTATTTTTAATGAGTATCATTACTGTCCTAGTTTTCTTTTAAATATTATTTCTATAGGTCTTTTGGCTAATTCAAATTATAAAATATCAATAAAGAAAAACTTTTATGATATCATTTTGAATGGTGTTACAATTTTACATGGACAGTTGAACAATGATATCTATATTGTATCTAGGCCTAATGTAATATATATTTCAAATAAACATCCTAAAATAAATGATACCACAAATGCCTACCTTTGGCATTGTAGGTTAGGTCATATCAACAAGAACAGGATAAATAGATTGGCTCAAGAAGGAATTCTTGATAAACACGATTATGAATTGTTACCTACCTATGAGTCTTGTTTACTTGAAAAGATGATCAAGTTATCTTTTACTGAAAAAGATGAATGAGCCAGTGATGTGCTAGGTCTAATACATACCGATATATGTGGATCCATGAGCACATGTGTCAGAGGAGGGTATAGCAACTTTATCACGTTCACAGATGACCTATCTAGGTATGGGTACATCTACTTGATGATACACAAGTCCGAATCGTTTGAAATGTTCAAACGGTTCCATAATGAAGTAGAGAAATAAATTAAAAAAAGTATTAAAATTTTTTGATCTGATTGAAAAGGTGAATACCTTTTTAGTGAATTTCTGACATATCTAGGAGAGAATGAGATTCTCTCCTAATGGATCCCTCCAGAGACACCACAGCATAATGGCATCTCAGAAAGGAGGAATCGAACCTTGTTGGATATGGTTCGATCCATGATGGGATTTGCAACTCTGTCAATCTTCTTTTAGAGATATGCACTTGAAACAGCTTGTCTTGTACTCAATAATGTTTCGAGCAAGTTAGTTAGTGAGACACCGTATGAGAAATGATCAGGACGTCGACCGAACCTCTCTTACTTTAGGGTTTGAGAGTGTCTAGCTTATGTCAAATGATTACAAACTGACAAGCTCAGTCCTAAGTCTGATAAGTATAATTTCGTAGAGTACCCCAAAAAAATGAGGGGATATTACTTTTACCTACCTACTGAACAAAAGGTGTTTGTCAGCAGTAAGGCATATTTTTTGAAAAAAAAATTTCTTAGTGAAAGAATAAGTGCCTCTAAAATCGAGCTTGATAAAGTTTGACAGGTAGAAGAACTGACACCAATGATTAAATCTGAACTGAATTTGATGAGATCAAATCTGGAGCCCAATGAACAAACATCCTTAAGGCGATCCGGTAGAGTACCGCATCAGCCGAACAGATACTTAAGTTTTTTGATCTAGGATGGAGATTCTGTCAAACTCGATGAGAACGATGAGGATCCGATCACCCACATGGATGTAATACAGAGATCTAACTCTGATAAATGGCTTGAAGCCATGAGATCCAAAATAGAGTCCATGAAGGTCAACGATGTATAAACATTAGTTGATCCACCTGAAGGGGTAAAGCCCATAGGGTGTAGGTGGCTCTTTAAGAGGAAGAGGGGCGTAGACGGGAAGATGAAGATCTATAAAGTCCGTTTGGTTGTCAAGGGTTATCATCAGTGTTATGGTATTGACTATGACGAGATATTTTCTTCTATGACAATGCTCAAATCCATTCGGATCATGCTTGCGATAGCAGCATATCTAGACTATGAAGTCTGGCAAATAGATGTGAAGACAGCTTTCTTAAGTGGATAGCTGAACAAAGAGGTGTATATGATACAACCAGAAGAGTTCATATCCATAAATAAGTCCAAGGTGTGCAAGTTTTAGAGATCCATTTATGGATTGAAGCAAGTATCTCAGAGTTGGAACATATGTTTTGATAAGGTGATCAGAACATATGGCTTCGTTAGGAATGGAGAGGAACCCTGCAAATATAAGTGAGCAAATGGTTCGATAATTATATTTCTTATATTGTATGTGGATGACATTCTCTTAATCAAAAATGATGTCCCTGCATTATATAGAATAAAAGTGTGGCTGTCGTCACAATTCTCCATGAAAGATCTGGAAGAAGCAGTCTACATACTAGGGATGAAGATCTATAGGGATGGATCTAAGAGGCTGCTCGAGCTCTCTCAATTCACGTACATAGATACTATGCTGAAATGGTTTAGCATGGAGAATTTCAAGAAAGATTATCTTTCGATGGACCAAAAAATTTTTCTTTCAAAAGGAGATTGTCCGACAATTCCTCAAGAGAGAGCGTATAAGTAGAGTTTCATATGCTTCGACAGTGGATTCTATTATGTACGCCATGACATGTACGAGACCATACGTGGCATACTCTCAGGGGTAGTGAGTAAATACTAGTCTGATCCAGGAGAAAATTACTAGAAGGTCGTAAAGATCATTCTTAAGTATTTAAGAAATATTAAGGACCAGTGGCTTGTGTATGGTGAAATTGATTTAAAACTTATGGGGTTCACCGACTCTAGCTTTCAGTCAGATCATGATGATAGTAAGAGTATGTCGGGTTATATTTTTATCCTAAATGATTGAGTAATCTGTTGAAAAAGTTTCAAGTAAAATATTGTGGTAGACTCTGTTTGTGAAGCAGAGTATATCGCAGCATCCAATACTGTGAAGAAAGCTGTATGGTTGAGGAAGTTCATCGACAAGCTCGAAGTCGTACCCTCCGTTGATGGCCCTGTCTTGTTATATTACGACAATACTGGAGCCATTACTCAAGCCAAGGAGCCAAGATCTCATAAGTGCATCAAATATATTCTACACCATTATCAGCTTATCTGAGAAATCGTGGATCGAGGTGACGTCGACCTTCAGAAGATCGATGGAAGGAAGAATTTGGCCAATCCATTTACTAAAGCTCTCAAAATCAAGGAGTTTAATGATCACAAATCAAAGATGGGTATACGATACTATACCAATTGGCTTTAGTCCAAATGGGAGCTGTTGGAAAATGTGTCCCAAAGCCAATCATTAGACGATTGTGCTCATCTTGTAAACTGTATATAAATTTTTATTAATAAAAATTATTAGATATTTTTATTATAAATTGACCATCTTTGAATTTTGTGTTGTAATGAAGTCCTTAGGACTATATATATTAATCGACAAAGGAGGATTTATCGTTAAGTCCTTAAAATTATTTGCGACCAAATGATACGCTATTACTAGGATGATAGCGATATCAAGTGTAGGTCATTGTGTACCATATGAGTTGGTTGTCCTCTTAACCAAAGAGTGTGAAGATACTATTATGGCATGCAGATAAAATGTAGGACTACATTCGCATCGAACATGACTATGTGCTGAGCACTTTACTGTCAAGAGTAGCTTGTGAAGGGTATGGGTATAAATGTCCCTTCGATTTGAGACCATCACGGTGACTTATAAGCAACTCACTGTACTTTAGTATCAGACTATCTGAGTTTCTAACTTAGTGATGGAAGGATACTAGATGCAGTCAAGTACTTATCAAGTCGGTGTGTGAATCAAGATGGAATTGATCCCTCTGAATTGGTAGGAGATATGCATAAGTGTATTTCAATTTAGCAAAACCTTGACCAGGATAATCTATGAGATAGATTTGAAAGGTTGAAATATAATGTGGTCGACTTAATTAGGGTTGACAGTTAAATCTTAAGTCACCTTGAGCATTTGGGTCAAAGAGATAACTTATACGATAACCATACGCCAGTAGGTTCTAGAAGGTTGCTTTTCAATACTTCGACCCATCCGATCATCGGGTCATCATTGCTATATGGTTACATCGATTAGTATAGAAAGTTATTCTTATACTACCAGCTTAGATTCGAACCTATGGGGTCACACGTATTAAAGATTTGATCAGATCTGATGGTTGAAGAGTTCAATTAGATTGTGACTCTGATGAAGAGTCCTACTTAGACTAGGACTCTATAGGACAGTCCCACTAGGATTGAAACTCTATCATTTATGAAAAATTAATTAGTAATTAGATTATTAATTGACATAATTTGATTGAGTAAAGAGCTTTAGAACTAGTCTAATTAAATTAGATTCAGTTCGACTAAGATTGAGATTGATATGATCAAATTCGATTATAAGAAAAATTTGATCCTGATTCGATCAGAGTTTGAACTTGACTAATTTCTAATTGAGTTAGAAATTTGATGAGATATTTAGATTTTTAATTAGATTAAGTTTATTTCTATCAGTGGTTTCAATCCAAATTTGATTTGGATTAGAATTGAATTAGAAATGAAGAGTCCAAGTTAGACTAGGACTCTATCATTATCTTTTGCACCACATCAGGATCCATGCCAATTTCTCCACACCTAATTGGATTTGGGTTGTGGATTTTGGTATCTTGAGAGAGGATTCAATAATGGTGGTCAGCTATAGCTGTTGAGTCATAATATTATCTCTTGCCTAATTCAAATACGATCTAAATTAGAGATAAGATGCAGACTGGAAAAAAAAAATTTCGTATATGGTATATTATTGGAGCTATATTATTTTTTTCTTATTTTTTTGAAGAATTCTTTGGCATGTGAGACTTTAAATTTCTTCTCCACATCCTAATAATTTTTTTGAAATTTTTGGGGATACCAAAAAGGGGTTTTGGTGCTGATTCATTGCATCCTTTCTTGGAAAGTCCTAATTCCTAGTCTATAAAAAGGAGAACCCTCTCTTGGATGTCCAATGATCAATTTCCTTATATATTTTTTATTTTTAGAGCTTCTTGTCCTCTTCCTCTCTTCCTCCTCTAGATCTTCTATCACTTTGGAGTGTCCAAGGTGTTTGTAGAAGAAGGAAGAGGTCAGTTGTCGAAATTATTCGCAGACTAGCATCTCCAAGCCCCTGATCTGTGCCAGTCTTCACATGAATTTTTTTATAAAAGTCAGATGACTTCATGTGGCTGCGAGTGACTTGAGAAATACCCTCTCTAACTGTTGGATCAGAGGAGATCAAGATCAAAATTTGTTTGGTAACAATCTCTAACTTATTTTGATTCCTATGGTAGATCTAATAGTTAGATCTAGAATTTCAGCATCAATGAGATCGATGTGATTTTTATTTTCAGATCTAAAGCATATATTTTTTATATCAAAGGTTCTGATATGGTAGTCTAAAATCAAATATTATACATATGATTAAGATTAAATTATTTTATCTATTATTTCTACTGCATAAAATTTTTTTAGTTGCATGTACTGCACTACCAAAAATTTTCTTCAACTGTGGGCATATCCAACTTGATCAAATCAAATGACGCCCCATGAAATATAATCAAAGAATTGATTAAGGGTTTGAACCCTTAATGTATACGATCCAAAACCATAGGCATCCATTAATTAGAGCCCAACAAATCTAATTCATTTAGATTATTAACAGATAATTAATTCAAATTAATCTTATCAAATAAGTAATTCAAGTATAAAGAGAAAATTAGGTTCAACCTTGTACTAGCATGATTATCCTGAACCCAATAGAATTTTTTTAAATCCAATTGAGACTTCATAAGCTCAATTGCTTATTCCAAGTCTAATTCTTTTGTTAAGTTACCCCATAGGTTCAATTCTATCTTATAGTGAGATATACTATGATCTCTATCATAGTATCATTGAAACTCTTTTCAATAGATCGGAACAATTCCGCTCTGACTCATCAAGGATTATCGATCTTGAGTAATCCTAGTGAGCTCTCACAATCCATCAGACACCTAGTAGTATATAGTGACAACCTAGTAGAACCGAAAATAGAACCTCAAGGTGTAGTTTACATATGATTCAGTCCCTCTATGTTGCCCAAGGATGGCTATCCAAGAGGGGGTGAATTGGATATTTTAAAATTTAAAAGATACTTGTGCAAATTATACTACAAAAGTACTTAATGAGATAAGTAAACTATATGCAATAAGTAAATAAGTACACAATCACATGCTCAAAGTTTTATAGTGGTTTGGCACCAAGCTCAGCACCTATGTCCACTCCTCAAGTAAATCACTTGAGAATTCAACTATAATTCACTATAAAAATTATAGTCTGATTATTTTTTTTGGGATCATAATCTAATCTAGTTGTTTTATCCTAGTCTCACCAACTACAATCATACAATGATTGTTTTACATGGACTAACAATCAACCCCGATTGATTTTACACTTAGCTTACCAATCTAACCAAATACAATATCCAACTCTAGGCTTGGACCAATCCAAATTTCTCATCCCAAAAATTTGAAAACAAATACAATAACAATGAATTTTAAAGGAGAAAAAAATGCTCAGTAACGCTCGTAGAAGAAGTTGGAGTTGCTTTACTTGTTGGCTTGGCTTCTTCTTTTTGAATGCTTGAGAGATATGGGTAAAGATCTTCAATAATGATTTTCTGACTTCTCTTAGCTTGAGGATGGTAGAAGGATAACAAAAGATCAATAGGACACTCTTTCCTTTCATTATTCAGCTCAAAATAGAAAAACTCTTCATTAGGGTTCCAAAATATTGTTTTTCAATGCTCTAAAGTTTTTCTTATATAATGCTGATGTTTCTCACCACTTAAAATCATTTGGAGATCCTCTGAAAAGTATTTGATCTATTAAAGATACGAAAATAGCCATTGTAGGGTGCATGGGATAAAAAACTATTTTTTAAAAAATTAGCCATTACAAACACTAAGTCGGCTCAGTTTTTCTTTGAGTCAACTTAGTTCATAATAGGATTGGCTTAGTTTTTCACTGGGTCGGTTAAGTTGCAACAAAGTAAAAATTAATTTTTTTGTCTTTTGATATGTTCTCAAACTTGATCGGCTATCTTTCTGACTGAGTCGACTAGATTGCTTACTGGGTCGACTAAGTTGAAAACTGGATCGGCTCAATCTCTTGGGTCCTGAAATTTTACTTTCTGTGCTTTCTATTTTTTATATCTTCTCAGACTAGGTTGGCTTAGTTTCTGACTGGATTGGCTCAGTTTGTGTGCCAAGCATGTCAAAAGTTATTTACCAACCTTTCTTCTTCAATTTTCTTTCTAGCCTAGATTTGCCTTGTTTACTTGGTTTTATTCCTCATTAAAATTCTTCCAAGGTGTGTCTAGTCTGGAGAGCTTTCACAAATGATTTGATTGATGGTTCTCCATTTTGATTTGCTAGGAAACACTTGAGGTAAATAAGCAATTTGAATTCAAAGCTACACATCCTCAAAAGCCATGTTAGTAATCTAACAATTTATACCCAAACACTTTTGTTATCATCAAAATCAATCTCGGGGTCAACAATCTCTCTTTTTGATGATGATAAAATCTTTTGAGTATACCTTTCTCTCAAATTTCAAATTCACTTCATTTTCAATTATTTCACATATGCATACAAATTTTATCAACTTTACTTTCTATTATTGCATACTCAACATATACAATCAAATTTTATCAGTTTACACATATTCTCCCTAAGTGTGACAATTATGTTCAATTTGATTTCAATTTTATCAAAATTTATGATACTCCCTCTTACTATATGCTAAGAAATATAATTATAATTTAATTCAATATTTCATATTTTTTCTTCTTTAAGTTTTTATCAATTTTATGTTTTAATGGTACTCTATTAATTAAAATTTGATACTCATGATACTTTGATACTCATGATACTCATGATACTCAAATATTCATGCTACTCAATTTTTGATACATAATTCTTCTCCCTCTTTTTGTTATTATCAAATATTACTCAATTCAAACAAATATGATACAATACATATAAAGGAAGAATTTTGTATATAAAACAAAAGCAAACTTCATTCATTGATAAAGAAAGATATATTACATAATCAAATCTAAAAACCATACATGGAGTCCAAAAAGAGATATTTGACACCAAAATACTCAAAATGCAACTACATGCATCCTATAGGCCACCTAATCTATGGTAGGTTCGTGAGGGGTGGAGGAAGCTGGATCCATAGGCATAGAAGCATGCTACTTGGTAAAAATCTTCCTCACAGTATTCTCCATCAATGAAGAGAGACATCCAGAGACACGATCAAATACACGGTCAGAAATATGTTGTACAATCTCCTCAATTTGATCCATAGCAAGTCTAACAGTAGATGAAGATGTAGCAGGCTCAGGATGCTGTGGCACAAGCTCAGGTACATCCCTTTCTTCCCCTTCCTCATCTATCTTAAACCACTCATCCTCAATCTTCTTAAATTTCACCCTTTTCATTGATTTCAAATTATAAGTATCATAATGTTGAAGTTTTTAGATGGACTCTCATTCTAAATTTACTCCAAAATCTTGAAAAATCAAAGTTAGAAACATTCTATAAGGTAGAGCTGGCTTTTCCCTTTGAGAGGCTTCTTGCATTACCTTTAAGATCAAAGCTGGAAGTTTGAATTTTTCTCTCCTTAAGGTGTGATACATAAGACCAACATCATTCTTTATCAAAAAATCAAACCTTTCAAGCCGAGGGAGGAGAATTCTAGCAGTCATATGATGAAGAAGTCTATGCTCCACAGATAAATCCCTAGCATGAATCTCCTCAAAATGTATTACGTCATCCCTTCCAAATAAAAATCTCAACCTAGTAGCTCTATCATCAAATTTCTCTGTTCCTTCAGTGGATGCATGAAGTAGAATATTTAATCTTTCCTAAGTCAATATTAATTTTAACCTCTTTAACTTCTATTTCAAAAGATCTTGGACTAACAATGGCATTTGTATAAAATTATTCCCTTACGAGATTTGGATAGGTCAAAAGATCAATATCAGAATACAAACATTCCCATCCTTAAAATTTCAAGCATTCTCCTATCCCAAAACCCTTACTCTCCAAAACAACAAAATCTATCTTTCTCCCGGTTGTAATAGCTCTAGAAGAAAAACGGACCGACCTTATTTACCTAGAAGAAGATGGAGATGGTGAAGAGACCGGAGGGGAGGGCTGAGCGGGGCCTGCCAGAGGAGGCGGAGAAGACTGAGACGGCTCAGAGGGATGGTCTTGACGGTGTTTTGTTTGCCATTCTTATCCATGAATACATCTTCTTGGTGGCAAAAAAGGGCATTGGCGCTTCAACTACGGAGCAATTTGTTTCTTAGGCACCATGGATCCGAAAATCTCTCAGATTTGAGGTGGATTAGGGGTTCAAGGGAAAGATTTTTAGAATTCCTACGATCTTGAAGTTAGTTGGCTAAGATATAAAATCTTTAAAAGTCGACCGAACATCTCGTTAAAAAAAATAGAATCCCGATAATTTAGTCGGTTCACAAAAAAATTGAGTCGAATAAGTAATAAATCGATTACGTTTTTTATGCATAAAAATGTTAGCAGACTCAGTCCAGCACAAATGTAAATTTTAAAATTTTAGGGCTAAGAATGATACATGCCTTTTTTTATGTAATTTAAACATGTATGGTTCAAAAAAATTCATTACATTAAATCTATCATTTCAACATATAAGCACATTCAATAATTTAACAATATGGATCAAATAAACCTAATTATTTTCTTATTGCATAAAATCTTTCTTCATTTGATTTTCTTTTTATGAATAATATTTTATCTGCATTGTCTCTTTTAAAATTATTATTTAGTAAAAATTTACTCAATCTATCATACCAAGCCCTAGGTGCTTGTTTTAATCCATACAAAGCTTTCTTAAGTATGTACATATGATAAGGCAATTCTTGATTTTTAAAATCCGAAGGTTGTTCTACATAAACTTCCTCCTCAATTAATCCATTCAAAAATATATTTTTTATATCCATTTGAAAAAATTTGAAATTTAATGAAACAAACAAATGCTAAGAACAATCTAATAGCTTCAAGTCTAGCAACCAATGCAAAAGATTCATCAAAATAAATTTTTTCTTCTTAATTGTATCCTTATGCAACTAATCTAGCCTTATTTCTAATTACATTGTCCTTCTCATCTAGCTTATTCCTAAAGATCCATTTTGTTCCAATTACTAAGAAATTTTCAAGTCTTTCGACTAATTCTCAAACTTTATTCTTTTCAAATTGATTTAACTCTTCTTGTATTACTAAAATTTAATTTGGATCTTTTTCAGTTTCTATTATGTTTTTAGGCTCTAAGTGTGATACAAATGCAAAGTGATTCATAGCTTCTCTAAATGATGCTCTAGTTTTAACACCATGAGATGGATCATCTATAATCAATTCCTTAGGGTGTTTGGGATCATACCTCTATTTCTTTGATAAATTTGATGTACCTTGCTCATCTTGAGGTTATGGCACATTTTTTTCAACATCTTGCTCTACATCTTCTTTTTCTTGAGGAGTACCTTCAATATTCATGTTCTTCAACTTTTTCTCAAAAATTTTTGCATCTACATCAAGCTCTTCTTCCCTTCTCTTAAGAGAGTTAGTCTCATCAAAAATAACATACACTGATTCTTTTACTATCAATATTCTTTTGTTAAATACTCTATATGCTCTACTATGAGATAAATAACCTAAGAAAATCTTTATCAAATTTAGCATCAAATTTTTTTTGTTTATCTTTATCATTTATTAAAATAAAATATTTACATCCAAAAATTTTAGAATATAAAATATTAGATTTTTTTTTATAAAGTTCATATGGAGTTTTTTTTAAAAATTGATCTAATTAATGCTCTATTTAGCACATAATATGTGATGTTAATAGCTTCTGTCCAAAAATATTTTGGAAGGTTACTTTCACAAAGCATGGTCCGTGCCATTTCAATTAATTTTCTATTCTTTTTTTTTACCATCCTATTTTGTTGAGGTATCCTCAGTGCTAAAAAATTATGATTAATTTTATTTTCAGAATAAAATTTTTAAACTTATGATTTTTAAATTTGGTTCCATGATCACTTCTGATATTCACAATACTACACTCTTTTTCTCTTGTTATTTTGTTAATAAATCAACAAACATCTCAAATGCATCATCTTTATGTGATCGAAATAAAGTCTAAGTAAATCTTGAAAAATTATCAATTATAACAAAATCATATCTTTTTCCTCCAAGACTAGTAGTTGAAATAGGTCCAAATAAATCCATATGAAGTAATTCTAGAGGCCTACTAGTTAAGACAATATTTTTTGACTTAAAAGAAGATTTTGTTTATTTACCAAGTTGACATGCTTTGCAAATTTTATTTTTTTTTTAAATTTATTTTAGGTAAATCTTTTACTAAGTCAAGTTTAATTAATCTAGCCAATGAATTTATGCTTGCATGACCTAGTCTATTATGCTAAATCCTACTAGATTTATTTACTTTATCATTTATAACAACAAGGCATTTAATGTTTTCATTTTTAAGTTCATCAAGATCAATAATAGAAATACTGCCATGTCTTTTTCTTATGAATTCAATACTTTCATCAAATGAACTAGTTACAATACAATGAGATGATTTGAATGAAACATTGAAACCTCTATCGCATAATTGACTAATGCTATGCAAATTATGCATTAAACCTTCTACTAGCAAAATATTTTCACTACAAGTGGAGGATGTTATCAAAATATTATCGAGACCAATTATTTTATCTTTATCATTGTCTCTAAAAGTTACTACACCTCCATCTTTAGCTTCAAGAGAGATAAATTATGACTTATCTCCTATCATGTGCCTTGAGTTTCTACTATTAAGATACCACCTTCTTTTAACTCTCACAGATGCCAAGCATACCTACACAAGTATTCAAGTAAACTTAGGTATCCAAACTAACTTGAGTCCTTCGGGGTTAGCATAAATAGTTTCTTTTGGAATCCAAATTTACTTTATCTTTGATTTATCTGAATTAAATATTTTATATTCTACAAATTTATGTCCAATTTTATTACATTTATAACAAGTAATAGTTCTACCATGATTTTGAGATTTTTCATATACATTCTTTAAAAATTTTTGCTTTCTTAATGGATTGTATCCTATACTAGCTTTATCAAAAACCATCTTTTGATTATTAACCAACATTTGCAATTTTTTAGAACTTAGCATGAACCTATCTGCAATAAATCTTATTCTAATTATTTCATCTTGTAAGGATTCATTCTTTTCATTTGATTTATCTAGCTTACTTTGTAATTTCTTCATATCTTCTCTTATTTTAGCTTTATCCTTACTTAAGGTTTGATTTCCTTTCTTTAATTCTTTGTTCTTATGAGATAACTTCTTAAAATCATAAAGTAAATCATTAAAAGCATCATATAGTTCTTCGAATGTAAATTTAACAATTGAATCATCATTGTTTACCTTATCCTCCAATGCCATAAGGCAAAGGTTTGCCTCTTCTTTCCTTTAACACTCTTTTTCACTTGAATAAGAATCCTCATCATTGCTCCATGTTGTTTTTGGTGCCTTCTTTCTTGACTTTTTGGAGCTTTTCTTTAGAAATGGATAATCCATCCAGAAATATTTAGGCTTTTTAAATTTATAGCAAAAAGGTTTTTCTTTTTCTTTTTCCTTCTCTTTCTCTTTACTACTATCTCCCTTGCTGTACCTTCTTCTTGGTTTAAATTTTTTTTTTCTCCTCATGAACTTCTTGAATCTTCTTGTTATCATGGCCATCTCCTCATCATTTTCAAAATCTTCTTTAGAGTCACTCTCTTTTTCATAGATGGCAGTAGCTTTAAGGGCAATAGACTTCTTTTTCTTCACCTCTTCTTCTTTTCCTTGATTCATGTTCAACTCATGGGTCATGAGTGAACCAATCAGCTTCTCTAATACAAGATTATTTAAATTCTTATCTCTGAATGGCTCCAATTTTAGCAAAGATCTAAGAATTTACGCACAATATCACTATTAGTATAGTCTCTTTCGAGACTTTTTAAACCATTCAAAATATCAGTGAATCTTATGAATATTTCAATGATTGTTTTATGTCTGGCTCTGACCTCCCTTGCAAACTCCAGGCCTGGGTTCCATTTTAAAAAGCTCATATTTGCGTACCAACATATTTATCTTTATTTCTTTGACTTGATTAGTACCCTAATAGGTGACTTCAAGTCTATATCAAATTTTTTTAGCAGATAAACATGTTGATATCCTATTGAATTCATTTGCATCTAAGGCACAATATTGAACATTCATTGATTTAGAATTTTGTTAAGCTAGTCTCTTGTCATGTTCATCCCAATTGTTTTTAATTTGGAGATGGACACTCCATCAATAGTGATTTTGGATGTGTGTGGATTATTAACTATGACATTCCATATGTCATAATCTTGTGCTTGGATGAAAATTTTCATTCTTACTTTCCAATAGGTGTAGTTTGTCCTATTAAAGAGCGGAGATCTATTGGTTGATTGCCCCTCAACCAATACAGTCCCAATTGGGTTTGCCATTTAATCTTTAGCTCTATAATCGTTAGGTCAACAACTAATATTAGAACACCTACTCTAATACCACTTGTTGCCCAAGGATGGCTACCCAAGAGGGGGGCTAAACTAGATATTTTAAAAATTTAAAAGATACTTGTGCAAATTACACTACAAAAAGTGCTTAATGAGATAAGTAAACTATATGCAATAAGTAAACAAGTACACAATCACAAGCTCAAAATTTTATAGTGGTTCGACATCAAGCTCGGCACCTATGTCCACTCTCCAAGTAAATCACTTTAGAATTTAACTATAATTCACTATACGAATTACAGTCTGATTATTTTTTTTGGGATCACAATCTAACCCGATTGGTTTTATTCTAGACTCATCAACTACAATCGTATAATGATTATTTTACACGGACTAACAATCATTCCCGATTGATTTTACACTTGGCTTATCAATCAAACCAAATACAATATCCAACTCTAGGCTTGGACCAACCCAAATTTCTTACCCCAAGAAATTTGAAAATAAATACAATAACAATGAAATTTTAAGGAGAAAGAAATGCTCAATAAAGTTTGGAGAAGAAGTTAGAGTTGCTTTGCTTGTCTGCTTAACTTTTTCTCTTTGAATGCTTGAGAGATGTGAGTGAAGATCTTCAATAATAATTTTCTGACTTCTCTCAGCTCGAGGATGGTAGAAAGATAAAAAAAATCAGTAGGACACTCTTCACTTTCACTATTCAACTCAAAATAGATAAACTCTTCGGTAGGTTCTAAAAGATTGTTTTTCAATACTTTAAAGGTTTTCTTATATAATACTGATGTTTTCCACCACTTAAAATTATCTGAAGATTCTTTGAAAGGTGTTTGATCTGTTGGAGATACAAAAATAGCTATTATAGGGCACATGGGATAAAAAACTGCTTTTTCCAAAAACTAGCTATTACAAACATAGGATTGACTCAGTTTTTCTCTGAGTTGCTCAATTCATAACTGGGTTGGCTCAATTCTTCATTGGGTCAACTAAGTTGTAACAGACTGAAAATCAGACTTTCTGACTTTTGATATGTCTTAGACTTGGTCGGCTATCTTTCTAACTGAGTTGGCTAGATTGCTCACTGGGTCGACTAAGTTGATAACTGGATCGGCTCAGTCCCTTGGATCCTAAATTTCTTTCCGTATTTTTTATTTTCTGTGTCTTCTCAGACTAGATCGGCTCAGTTTGCGTGCCAAGAGTTATTTATCAACCTTTCTTTTTCAATTTTCTTTTTAGGCTAGATTTGCCTTGTTTACTTGATTTTATTCCTCATTAAAATTCTTCCGAGGTGTGTCTAGTCTGGAGAGCTTTTACAAATGATTTGATTGATGGTTCTCCATTTTGATTTGCCAAAAAATACTTGAGGTAAATAAGCAATTTAATTTAAAATTACACATCCTCAAGAGCCATGTTAGTAATCTAATAATTTATACTCAAATGCTTTTATTATTATCAAAATCAATCTCAAGATCAACACTCTATCGTGAGTCCCAACTAGATGGCAGGTCATGGATAAATCATCAAACTTATCATCAGTTATATGATAGATTCGATTAGCTCAAGTCCAATTGTGATCCTCGTGAAAACTCTTTTCCATTATCATACTGCTATGGTCACAAACTCTTGGACTTAGCCTCTCAAATCTTATAGGACCACTCCTCTCTATCAAGGTCGATAAATTTCTTTTAGATGTACATCCTACTCCTATAGTGGATCAACTATTGCCAACATCTACAACAAGGACTTAGTGAGATCATGTTTATCTGTCAGTCAAACTTCAGCAGCTACACTATGAGTAACCATGCTATCGCAGGTCAAAAGATCATTCACATAACTACAGCATCGGGACGATCACTGATGATTGAGTAGAAATCCAAATGATCTCTCGTATGGTCACACTCAGTACTAGTTATTCTCTAATAACTACCCACACTCATCGCTCAGTGTCTCTACACTATAGATCTGAGACTCATCTACTCGAAGAAAGCGATATGTGCGTCAGTCTATCCGGATTGATCACTATCCTCATGATGATACTATGATCTGGAGCATTTAGAAATTTTATATATGTCTCTAATTCTCAACACCTTGAGAATATGTATCAAAATTATTAATTCCATGAACAATTCAAAGATATATCACTCTTGAATGAAAATAAACTTACCATTTTATTGATCAAATCAATATTTTAAGTACAAAATTGTATCCTATATCTATTACAATGTGTCTGCTATATTGACTTTTAAGATATACATCTAATACCAGATGTATAAACGGTTCAAGTGGATAGGAGAAAGTTATCCATATTTGAAATACATTAAAGAATCACTACAAAAAACAAAAGGTTTTAGCAGCAGCTAATATCGCGGGTAAAAGCATAGAAAACCACCAGGAAAACCTTTCCCAATAGTTGTACCAACCATTTGCTAAGCCACCGCCAAAAGTGCTGAAGTTGTTGTAACCCTAATGAATTACATGACCATTGGGGAAGTATATATTTAGCAACGGTTTTAATAAGGATTTAGTAGCATTTTCCAACCATTGGAGAGACTTTATCCAGCAATCATGACTAATAACAAAACATTGCAATGGTGATCTCATTGAAAATTTTTTGAGTGATCCTTGAACTTTTATAGTGATTCTGACTACTACTAAAAGTTATGTGCAAACTTTTGGCAGCAGTTCCAAATGCTGCTAAAACTTGTATAAACTTTTACTAGCAATTCTGGCCACTAGGGATTATACTTTGAGCTGCGGTTTTGACTGCATCTAATATGATGTAAACTTGAGCATCAGTTTCAACCGCTAGGAATACTTCAATTTTTTAAATAAATAGATAACCTGGTAATATTGTTTTAGGTATAACATCATAATAATATTTCCATTCACATATGGAGACCACTTGATACACCAACTTTTACCGTATATATTCAAACTAAGTTTTTATTTTTTGATATAAAAGGAAACTAATATGCTGTAGCACAATAGTCACCAAAATTTATTAAGAAGAAAGAGAATATAAAAGAAGAAAGAAGAGAAACCCCACCAAACCTATAATATAGAAATTCGAATTTCAAATTTGAATTTCAAATTCCCTCTTCCAACCTATCAACCAATATTTAAAATTTAAAATTCTTCCTTAACAATCAGATTTTGAAATTTGAAATACAAAAAAAAGAAACCACCATCATGCTACCGTCGGATGACACAGTGCTGACAACTGGAGAGGAATGTCGATCGGAGATAGAGGTAAGAAGAGCGACGTCGACCACCACATTAGAAAGAGAGAAGTGCAGAGAAGAGAGCAATATCGACCATCACACTCATCAGAGGAATAAAACTGTCGTCCGTCGGTGAAGACTCGATAGCAGCACCGGGAGGGGCACAAAGGGATGATGGCTAACCAACTATGGAGGAGCACAATACCCAACCGAGGAAGGATAGCCAACGAAGGGAGAGGCTAGCTACCGGTGGAGGGAGAGGCCGGCAACCGGCTAAAGAGGGGCTCATCACAAGGGGGAACGTCTCGAATAGAGAAATGGGGGAGGGAGGAGAAAGAACAGAGAGAGGAGGCGGATGAAAGAGAGGAAGAGAGAGAAGGGCGCAGCCTCCATCTGGCCGCAATAAGAAGAGGGAGAGAGAGAGCCGATCCACAGTCTCCATCCGACCACCGAAGGGTGTCGAAACACAGAGAAGAGAGGGAGGGGGTGATGGCCGGCCACGAGGATGGAGAGGGAGATCCAACCTAGCGCCCATCAGAGGGACCTGCCAATGGGACCCGAACACAAAAAGAAAAGAGGGAGGGCTAGTCCACCACCGAAAGGGACCTACGAAGGGAGAGAGAGAGAGAAAGAGGGAAGGTCTGGCCTTCCGCCGTCTGTCGGAAGGAAAGATCACCAAATGGACCAGAACACCGAGAAGAGTAAGAGAGAGGGAGGGAGGGGGAAGATGGAATCTGACCCATGGGTGCCGACAATCAGAAGGAGGGAGAAACGATAGATCGGGGTCGGCACCGAAACACAGAAAAGAGGGAGAAACGGGGGTCTAGACCAGAACACAGAGAAGAGCGGGGACCGACGGCCACCGATCGGCCGTCCAACGTTGGAAAAGAGGAGGTAGAGAGGAAATAAGAACTAAGATGGAGGCGATGGCCGCACAAGCCAGATCGGCCGTCCAACACTAGAAAAGAGGAGATAGAGAGATTGAAGGAGAGCTGAGATGGGACAGGATGAAGGAGAGGAGGAGTAGAGAGAGGGACCCGACATCGGCCGTCGGAGAGGAAGAGAGAGGGTGAGTGCTTATTGAGGGTTCAACGGCAAAGAGAGAAGAGAAAGGAAGGTCGCTGGAGATGGCCTCGCCGGAATTGGCCTCATCGTTGAAAGCTAGAGATGGCCTCGTTGGCCCTCGAGAAAAGCAGGAGAAGAGAAAGGAGGAGAGAAAGAGGAAGAATGAGAGAGAGAGAGAGAGAAGGGGGGGAGAGAGGAAGAGAAAGAGAATCACTAAATACATGATAAAAAGTTTGCATATTAGCTACTGCAACTGAGTATAACCTTTCATCCTTCGTAGAAAAGTCATAGAACAAGAGTTTATTTAAGATATTGAACACTAATGAAGATTTAACTTTTTGCATAAAGCACTAAACATCTTCAGTATGACTTTAATTAAAAAAATCTCGTCCTTGTTACACACGAAAAAGGTTTAACAAATAGCAAGAGCCATGCACTCATATTATAGAGGTACTCCTTCAAGTTTACTAAAGCCGTTCCTCACAGAATTGATTGTTTCATGGACACAACTACTGTCATTCACCAACATTGCAACTGTATGATCAAAGGACCTGCAAATCAGAATGTGAGAGTGAAAGTAAACAAATAATTGTAGTCATTTGAAAAATGAGATTGCCAAAATATAGATAAGAAGAGAGTCTGTGGTAGTATTATTCCAGCCTTTATCGTAAACTTCGAAAATTTGAAACCAAGCAGAACCATGAATCTAGAATGTCACTCTCATAATACTTTTCAGCTATAGCAGTGAAAAAAACCAACCCCAAGACAAACTTTACTTGTTCAACTGAAACATACAGTGTTCTAAGCAACTTTATGTTCATGCACATGTGAAAATAAGATTTCTGCATGCTTGGAATATCATCCTTCTTGCTGGATCTTATATCTATGACATGCTTATTGTGATATAGAGAGGGCATCTTCAGTCCCACGCTGTGAAAATGCCTCCTATCTATACATACTCCCTTTTGACTAAAGGGCTATGTTATGGTGTGGAGAGGGCATTTTAGTCCCACATCAGTTGTGAGCCAAGAAGAAGTGTGGCTTATATGAATCAAGGCCATCTCCCCCCCCACGAGATACCTTTTGAAGGACAAAACCATGAGGCCTAACATAGCACCTGACACGAGCCTAGGTCAAAGCGGATAATATTTCGTGCGTGCGATCATAGAGACCGAGCTGTCCGATCCATCCAAGCCATTTGACCTCTTGACCACAACAATACTAATGCATCAAACACTCATCCAGGTGGATTGGTCAGTTCACATACATGTATACTTCTGCAGTAATATCAGATTGACATATGTGATTTTTGGATTACTTGAAACAAAGGCATGCCTTTTTCGTTTCACATCAAACCCAATATAATGTAAATATTATTGAAAAGAACATTTTCAGTATGTTCGGTGGAGTGAAGTTGTAATACAGAACAAACCAAAAAAAAAACATCCAAAAGGTGGGGATAAAAAATGAATCTAACCAAGCTGCTGGACAAGAAACATATTTTATCCTAAAAAATATGAGGATAAGAGGAAGGAATTTGACTTATTGAAAACCTGGTTGGATTGGCCTGTAGACTTTAAGAAGCAGAAACAAAAAAGAAAGATCTAGAAGCATGCTAAGCACTGTTTGAAAGCAAATTTCCGATTCATCGAGCCAGTGTCACTATAAATTCCGCCTTAAGATACGATCGGGATACCATTCCTTAGAGCAAGATCGTAGAGAGAGTTGACAGTCCTTCTTTGATACTCTGCAACAAAAATGAGAAAGAGAGAGAGCGATGAAAAGAGAGATTTTTTAGGATATTGGACTTCAGAGAAAAAATAGAAAAAGAAGGTGACTGATCAAAGTGATAGCAAACAACTCCCTAATCATCTGGTGGAAGAGAGTCTGGCCCGATAGGGCTGTTATAACCCAAAGCTCAAGACCCAAGCCCAAAAAAAAAAAAAATGAAAACAGAGAAAAAATCGGGAAGAAGACTCCCGATAGGAGTCTTTTTCTCCGACGAGACCTTGGTGAATCGGGAGTCCTAGGACCTCTCGGAGTCCTAGGGCTCTCTATAAAAAGACCCTCCCCCTCCTTAGAAGCCGATCACCGGACCGCTACCCCTCTCTTTCTCTCTGATTTTTCGATTGAAGCCGTGGACACTCATCTTGTTCTCGCCGTGATTGCTCGTCGGTGGGGTCACCGGAGGCCGAAGTAAGCCCTCCTTCTCTTCCTCCCTTCTTTCCCCTTCTTCCTGTGCCTCTGTGCGTGACTGACGGCGACGGATGTCGCCGATTTTTGGTCGGAGAAGAGATCCCTGTTTTGATCTCTTCTTCCCGTGGATTTTTCGACGCCGGCGATCACAACCGACCGCCGGCCTTGCCCCTCCAAACCCGGGAGAGTGGCCCTCCCCTGCCGCCGGGTCCGCTGTGCCGGCCGTGGCCTGAACGGCCGATCAAGACAGGAGACCCGTCGGTCCCCTGTTTCGGCCTGGAAGGAGCCCGAGAGAAGAAGAAGAAAAAGAAGAAAAAGAGAAAAGAAAAGAAAAGAAAAGAAAAAGAAGAAAAAAAGAAGAAAAAGAGAAAAGAAAAGAAAAGAAAAGAAAAAAAATAAAAAAATAAAAAATATATAAATAAATAAATAAATAATAATAAAAAATGAGAGAGAGTTTCTCTCTTTCTCTCTCTTCTTTCAGTCTGAACCCTTACTTTCTCTTTCTGGAATTAGACTTTCTCTCTCTACTTTCTCTCTCTAGAATTTTCTCTCTCTAGATTATTTCTCTCTCTTGATGGATTTCTCTCTCTAAAGTTATTCCTCAAGAATTAGCGTAGTGAAAGGCTTCATTTTGATGATTTTGATCGAGTTTAGGGAAGAGTCTGATTTTAAGTGAGATTTTGATTTTGGATTTGTTTAGATTTAATTTTAAATTAAAATTAATGTAAAAATATAATTTTGAATAATAGACACTAAAGAATCTCCTAGAAGTTAGTCAATCTATTCATTCAGTGCTCCGTGAAAGGTAAGTAATGAATCATCTTCTTGAGATATTTCATAAAATAAATAATTATTCTCTGAAATTATGTATGAATTATGAATTATGTTTTGAAAGAAAAGTACTTTTGAAATATTATGGTACGTCGATTATGCACATGTTCAGTGAAAAATTATGATATATTATGATACAAAGTATTTTGATACAGATCGAATTTATGCTCTCAGCCTAACCATATTTCAGTGGACCCCGTCAATGGGGATTATACGTTGGTACTCAGTGGACCCTGCCAGTGGGGGTTGTGCGCTGGTGTTTGTGAACCCTGCCAGTGGGGATTGTGCGCTGGTATTCAGTGGACCCCGTCAATGGGAGTTAAACGTTGGTCATAGTCGAGGCTGTTGAGTTACGAGTGTTTTGAAATCGAATCGGATTTATGATTATATTATATGTGAATATTTGAAAAGATTGGATTTGTATAAAATCAGCATGAAATATATTTTTATGTTTATTTACAGCATTGTTCTTGAAAATTATATAATATCTGAAATATCTAGTTGAGATATTTGTTACTTACTGGGCTGTTTAGCTCATTACTTTTCTTTCTATTTTTTAGATTCAGATAATTAATTACGAGCGTGGGAAAAAATATTGGGACAGAGCTTTTAGAGGCGAGATTTAACATTGTCAACTTCATTGAACTTAGATCTATTATTTTATTTTTAGTAAAATTTTATTGGATGTAAGATATTTATTTTAAATACTTGAATTAAAGTTGAATAATAATTATTTGAATTTATTCCGCTGTGATGCATTGATATCATGATGAGATGCCTTGCATGCTTATGGAGAGAGTTCTTCATAAGTATGCGGCGGTTGCCGCGACCTCCTGCTCGCGATCTCGGGCTGGGGGCGTGACAATTAATATGGTATCAGAGCATAAGTGGATAAATTATGACACATAGAATTAGACATAGTATGAGTGTAGGTGGGTAAACATTAGAAATATTGGGACGATAAAGTATGAGCATCATAATAAACCCATCCTAACAAATAGATAAATGAATCTAATAAGGTTTTACTACTACAAGGTTATCATGCCTCCCCATAGAATGACAAGAACCACTCAAAGAATTGCAAGAGAGACATCACAACCACGGGATGGTAGCACTCTCCATCTGACCAGTGGCACCCCTCAGGAGGAGAGAGTCGTAGATCCTAATGGGAGTACTTCGAGAGTACGTCAGGAATCAGATATGGCTCAGTTAATGCAGACCCTAATCAGGATGGTACAAACGCAATAACAAATACAGCAGCAAATGCTTGAACAATAGCAGATACAACGAGATACACAAGAACATCATCATCCACCACCACAACATGGAGAGCAACCAGTACAACGGAACAATATTTCAGAATTTAAAAAGCTTGCTCCTCCAGCTTTCAAGGGGACTACTGAACCTTTGGAGACTGATAACTGGATAATGGAGATGGAGAAGGCCTTCGCTGTCCAAGAGTATCTTGATGAAGAAAAGATTCGATATGCAGCTTATTTACTACAAGGAGAAGCATACAACTGGTGTCAGCGACTACAGCGCAAGTATGAACAAGACGGCAAAATACTTACCTGAGAAAGATTTCGGATAGCATTCTATGATCAATATTTTCCTCGGAGTATAAGGATCCAGAAAGAGCAAGAGTTTATTTATTTGAAGCAAAAGAGTATAAGTGCGACTGAATATGAAGCAAAATTTACAGAGTTAGCAAAATTTACTCCAAGATTAGTGGATGGTGAGCAAGAACGTGTTCACAAGTTTGAGATGGGACTGAGAACTGAGATTCGAAAATAAGTGGTTCCATATGAATTGACAACTTATGCAGATGTGGTAAACAAAGCACTGATAATTGAAAGAGAAGTTAATGAAGAACGCATGGAAAGGGAAAGAAAGCAAAGAAAGAGAGCAAAATCAAATGATACACAAGGGCAGAATAATAAAAACATCAAAAATTTAGCTAAAGGAGCAATAGATAATAAGACTCAACAGATTGACAGTAAGCAGTGTTCTAGATGTGGCAAAAATCATGCAGACAAGGATTACCATTGGAATACAGGTGCTTATTTCAAATGTGGTCAGATGGATCATAAAATTGCTAGCTGCCCGCTAAATACTGAAAATCAAGTTGGCCAAAGAACTTATGAAGGACAACATAAGGGTGGTGGACAGATTTCTAAAACCCAGGGAAGAGTTTATGCGCTTACTCAACAGAATACACAGGCTTCCAATACAATGGTGACAGGTATGAAAAATTTCGAAGACAAAATTTCTTTTAGGGGTGAAGAATGTTATAGCCCAAAGCTCAAGCCCATCTAGCAAGACCCAAGCCCAAAAAAAAAATGAGAACAGAGGAAAAATCGGGAAGAAGACTCCCGATAGGAGTCTTCTTCTCCGACGAGACCTTGGTGAATCGGGAGTCCTAGGATCTCTCGGAGTCCTAAGGCACTCTATAAAAAGACCCTCCCCCTCCTTAGAAGCCGATCACCGGACCGCTACCCCTCTCTTTCTCCCTAATTTCTCGATTGAAGCCGCGGATACTCATCTTATTCTCACCGTGATTGCTCGTCGATGGGGTCACCGGAGGCCGAAGTAAGCCCTCCTTCTCTTCCTCCCTTCTTTCCCCTTCTTCCTGTGCCTCTATGCGCGACTGACGGCGACGAGTGTCGTCGATTTTTGGTCGGAGAAGAGACCCCTGTTTTGGTCTCTTCTTCCTGCGGATTTTCTGGCGCCGGCGATCGCAACCGACCGCCGGCCTTGTCCCTCCGAACCCGGGAGAGTGGCCCTCTCCTGCTGGGTCCGCCGTGCCGGCCGTGGCCTGAACGGTCGATCAAGACAGGAGACCCGTCGATCCCCTGTTTCGGCCTGGAAGGAGCCCGAGAGAAAAAGAAGAAAAAGAGAAAAGAAAAGAAAAGAAAAGAAAAAGAAGAAAAAGAGAAGAAAAAGAGAAAAGAAAAGGAAAGAAAAGAAAAAAAAATAAAAAAAAATAAGAAATATATATATATAAATAAATAAATAAATAATAAAATAAAAAAATGAGAGAGAGCTTCTCTCTCTTCTGTCTCTTCTTTCAGTCTGAACCCTTACTTTCTCTCTCTGAAATTGGACTTTCTCTCTCTACTTTCTCTCTCTAGAATTTTCTCTCTCTAGATTGTTTCTCTCTCTTGATGGATTTCTCTCTCTAAAATTATTCCTTAAGAATTAGCATAGTGAAAGGCTTCATTTTGATGATTTTGATCGAGTTTAGGAAAGAATCTGATTTTAAGTGAGGTTTTGATTTTGGATTTGTTTAGATTTAATTTTGAATTAAAATTAATGTAAAAATATAATTTTAGATAATAGGCACTGAAGAATCTCCTAGAAGTTAGTCGATCTATTCATTCAGTGCTCCGTGAAAGGTAAGTAATGAATCATCTTCTCGAGATATTTCATAAAATAAATAATTATTCTCTAAAATTATGCATGAATTATGAATTATGTTTTGAAAGAAAAGTACTTTTGAAATATTATGGTACGTCGATTATACACATGTTCAGTGAAAAATTATGATATATTATGATACAAAGTATTTTGATACAAATCGGATTTATGCTCTCAGCCTAACTATGTTTCAGTGGACCCCGCCAATGGGGATTATACGTTGGTACTCAGTGGACCCTGCCAGTGGGGGTTGTACGCTGGTGTTTGTGGATCCTGCCAGTGGAAATTGTGCGCTGGTATTCAGTGGACCCCGTCAATGGGGTTTAAACGTTGGTCATAGTCGAGGCTGTTGAGTTACGAGTATTTTGAAATCGAATCGGATTTATGATTATATTATATGTGAATATTTGAAAAGATTGGATTTGTATAAAATCAGCATGAAATATATTTTTATGTTTATTTGCAGCATTGTTCTTGAAAATTATATAATATCTGAAATATCTAGTTGAGATATTTGTTACTTACTGGGCTGTCTAGCTCATTACTTTTCTTTCTATTTTTCAAATTCAGATAATTAATTACGAGCGTGGGAAGAAATATTAGGACAGCTTTTAGAGGCGAGATTTAGCATTGTCAACTTCATTGAACTTAGATCTATTGTTTTATTTTTAGTAAAATTTTATTGGATGTAAGATATTTATTTTAATTACTTGAATTAAAATTGAATAATAATTATTTGAATTTATTCCGCTGTGATGCATTGATATCGTGATGAGATGTCTTGCATGCTTATGGAGAGAGTTCTTCATAAGTATGCGGCGGTTGCCGCGACCTCCTGCTCGCGATCTTGGGCTGAGGGCGTGACAAGGGCCTTATCATCTCTCACCAAAGATGAAGAATAGAATGGATTCGAATTCAAGCCCACCTCCATAGTGAAGAAAGGCACAAAAACTAGGAGATTGATAGATAGGGATATTGAAAACCAAAATTCCTACTTCTTGGAATGCTAATTGTCACGCCTCAAATCCGGTACTTGAGTTGGTCATGTGACAAGACCGCACGAATCCTAGAGCGATGTCTTAGAGATCATATAAGATCTAAAATAAATTTTACTTTAAATATTTTTAAAATAATCAAATAAATACCAGTCATGTCAATCAAAGTCGATCCATCAAAATAAATAGCTAACTTGTTCAATTACAAATATTCAAATATCCAATGATATCAGAAAATTTAACTAACTAAGCACTGAGAGTTCCAATACTCAACTTCTCACCTAACTCATCTGAACTAAACTTTTGGAGTCTCTGAAAAAAAACAACAACATAGGGATATGAGTTTTTTCAGCTCAGTAAGAATCACCATATATCTACACCAAAATAATAGCTATACGAAAAATATATCAATAAGCATATTAAAATGAAATCATGAAAACTCATAATATGTATATGAAATAACTCAAATACAAGCATAAACATGCGTCGACCATATAATCAAGCAATAGATCATCACATGCCAATAGGTAAGGTCTTTTATTCAACATAATTCCATCTGGTCTTAACATCTATTTCTTCTTTTCCACAATTCCAATTTGATATCCTTTAACTTTTCTAGTTTTGGACTAACCAAGACCATGCGATGATCTATTTCGGATCAAATTTTTGTGATCTTTTTCGGATCAAATATTCATGATTTTTTTTGAATTAAATTCTCATGATTTTTTAAGTCCGTGCGGACTGTTCCAGATATAAACTCCAAGTTGACTGTTCCACATGACAAGACCAGTCCAAACCACTTTATATTCTTTTGATTTATTTGTGATTTATTCTTGCTAATCGATCCCAAATTTACCATCAATCCCCTTTGAAATTTCAAAATAGTTTTAAGTTGCATGCCACATAACATATCTTTAACACAAATATTTATATACAATCATCATATATAATAATTAATCATGTGCAATTCACATACACCATATTATTTTAAGTAAATCAAGATTCTCAATGCAGATTCAACGATATAGATAAGTAAATATTTATATTGGTGATCATGTATGAAAATTTTTATCTCAATTGACGATAACTAGACTCACTAGATTATGATCTGAGTATTAAAGACCTTGCTCGATGTTCTCCTATCCAAAAAATTATTCTCCTATGGAACAAAATTTATTTTACAAAATAAGATCCAATAAATTAAATTTAATCATCTAAAACCCTTTTTATTGAGGCTCATCAGGGTCCACCCTCCCTAGTCCCCGAAATTTTTCATAACTCATGTAAGAGAAAAATAAATAAATAAATAAATAAATTATTAATTGATTAATAACTAGAAGAGAGAGAAGAATCCTCTCTTCTTCTCCCCTCTCTTCAAAACAGGGGGTTTGCTCCCCCTTCTCCTTCTCGCACGCTTGGCCACGGAAGACAGGCCCGGCCAGCCGTGGCCGTTCCCGGCGGTGGTGAAGCGACGGCCCTGACGAGTGCCCCACCGATGGCTGTTGCCGGTGGCATGTTGGGAAGAAAATTAAAAAAAACAAAGACTGCCCTGTTTTGAATAAACCAGTGGCTTGCCGGCTCCAACCATGCACCGGCGACAAAGAAACGACCCGAGAAGAAAAGGAAAGGAGGGGAAGGAGCTTACCTCGCTCCTATGGCTAGAGAAGGGTTCCGATGACCCTTTTTTCTCAGCGGCAATCGACGGAAGAATGGGATAAACTCCAGACTAGTCACGGTGATTCCTCAAGCAACTTTGAAGATCCGAGAGAGAGGAAGGGGACTCGTATAGACAAGTTTTCCTAAGCTAATCCAGACTGCGGCGGCCTTGATTCTGATGGAATCAAGAGAGAAGAAGACTCCCGGTGGGAGTCTTCTTTATCCCTTCCTCACACGCGCCATGCACATGGGTCTTGATTATCTCGGGGAGGTCCAAGGAGCCCAAAGTGTTTTTGTCATTACACTAATCACAGTGACTGACTTTGCTTGAAAAACAAGCAAGGGTGGTTGTAGATTAGAAAGAGGTAATTGATGACTAAGTGAAAATTGAGAAATTGCTAATTGAGAAAAATTTTCTCATGAAACACAAGATATATACCATTGACAAAATTTACTTCTTTAACTCCTTATTTACACTTTTATTGTGGCATTTCTAATTTGTTCATTGGGAACTGATCTAGCTCCTTCTGCTCTTTCTTTTTTTTTTTTTTTTTTTTTTCATTGGACTGATCTAGCTCTTTCTCCTTTTTTTTTTTTTTTTTTTTTCTTAGCTTGAAGTTATGATGGTTCTCTCTCTTCTCCTGCACCAAAAACTATATCACTCGAGTACCAGTAATTTCTCTTAATTATCAAGATGATACGTCGCTTCTACCCTAACTAACTATATGCTTCCGGTACTCTAAAGAAGGAGCTATTTTTTGATTCTTCTATGGATCTTTGAAAATATTGGAAAGCATTCCCTGCAAGATTGCTTATAGGTGTTGTCCAACTTTGATTATATATGGTAACAGAATTGATAGATATCGTAAAAGATGTTTCTCTTGTTTTTTATGCTTGACCTCTTGTTAGATCTATCATTTTTAATTTTTTGTTACTTGTGTATCATTCTAATTCTATGCTTATGTGCCAAGCCTACTGAAGAATTTACCCTCAGTCTATAATGTTTAACAACGATGCTCCTCATCCTCATTCTAGGAGGTATACATGATGTATGATATTGTCACTCACATGGGGAAGTTCCCTACTGTAATCAGCATTAAGGATTCATTAGTTGCGATTTTCATCTTGGACTTATCTTTGTTTAGCCCTTGAAATAGCATGAGACAAGAACCGCCCACTACAAATATGAGGCGCAGAAAAAACTATAGTTGTTTAAGCATCCAAAAGTTTAACTTGCTATTCCAAGGTGCTTGTATCCAATCTTGATGGTATTAGTAGTAAGATGCACTCTCTTTTCTCTATTGTACGTGGCTTGTGGTGTAATTTTTTTCTATTTGTATATTATAATAAAAAATTATATAATAATATTATAAAAATTATTATATTTCATAATATATTTAAAATTTAAAATTTATTATATTTTTAATTAAATTTTTAAAAATAATTTTATAAATTAAGAATATTTTATAACAACATCTTTTATTCTCATTTTTTAATATTAAATGTGTTTTTTCAATTTAGTTACTAAACATATGTTAAATTTCCACATAAACTTAGAAATATAGTTATCTAGCAGCAAATAGGCTGTGGCAACTCTCTTCCATCTAGCACTTGAGTTGTATGGCTATATCATGTAGAAGACAAGCTAGCAAATTGGTTATCTCCATCCAAAGATCATCCATCTTCTCTGTCTCTCTGTGTAATATGCCCCAAACCTGACCATAGATTACTAATTTGTTAACTCTAAACTTAAGATGTCCAAAAATTCTTCTTATCATCGCCCACAAGAAAAGAACTATCACTAAAGATGGTACCACAATGTCTAGTTTACCTTAAGAATCAGCAATTTTTTCTTTTCATTTACCAGTTAAGTCTCTTTACTGAAAATCAAATTCAATCTCGATCATTAGACTTGTTGAGTTCTTCACTGATGTTCTTCACTGATGTCAAAATAATCCATACCACCATACTTCACTGTGCACTCTGATATAATTCATTACAAGAAATAAGGCTTAAACAGCGGTCAAAATCACTGGTAAAAATAAGCAAAACCACTGAAAAAGGTTTTAGAGTAGTTTTTCCAACCGCTGTTATGCCACGGAGAAGCTGCCGTCACTGTTGTTTGTTAAGCTTTTACCAGCGATCATGACTGCAGAGAAAATAAAACTTTTACCAGTGGTTATGATCACTGAAAAATAAGATATTTACTGATGGTTATAATCGTTGATAAAAGTCAAACTTTTATCGACATTGTAATATTGACTACCGGAAAAACAAAACATATCCCAACAACCAAAACCACTGGCAAAGATTTAAAAATCTTTTCCAACAGTTATTTATGGCCATTGGGAGTGTTTTAGCAGTGTTTCTAGCCATAGAAATTTTAACTATTGAAAAAATTTTAATCTTATGGCAGTGGTTTGACCACTGGGAATGCATATTTAGCATCACTTTGAATATTGGGAATACACATTTAGCAATAAATATGACTGTTGGTAATAACCTTTTAACAGTGAATATGACCGTTGACAATACGTTATATATTATTTTTTTAAAAATATATAATTAATAAATTAAATACAAATATCTATAGTATTTTACTTTTCGGTGGTATCTTGAAGTCACTTGATATACTGAAAATAAGTAATTAATCAAAATTTTGAATTCAACTTTCATAAATAATTAGAACAATCACTCCTAAATAAGCAAATAAAAGTTTATATTCATAAGAGCTTTTTATGTAATAAAATTAATAATGATGAAAGTTAAATCTTTTGAATAAAATTATAGATATATAATTTAAGATTTTGACAAAAGAACCTATTATCCCAAGTAGACAAAATAAACAAAAAGGGCTAAATACATAATGATTAGGAGATTTACATCTGGGAAAGTTCAATTTGCAAAAAAAAAAAAAAAAAAGCATAATTAGCACATAAGTAAATAATGTATAAGAATAATAAAATTAATAAAAAAGATAGATAAGAAACTGTAATACATACAAAAGTAGAGGGCCATACAATTGTTGACCCAATAGCATCACCAATAACTTGCTGTAGTCTGGTCCAAATCAACGACTCATTTTGCACCCTTATACAATCAATATAAATTTTTCAAAATTCAGTCCCTAAAATAGTATCGTTCACCATCTTAGATGGATTTTTACTTATAAGTATTTCGCGTGCCACCTCAATTTTATGTGGCCATCTTGAACTCTTCGAGATGACCTCTTTTCCTTTCTACAAATAGAGTTTTCAATTTATCAATATAATATGAATACAAAGCAAATAAATATAAAATATATGAAAAAATTAATAGAGAATGATTAATTTACCTTGATGGTGCAAGCTTGTTGGGACTTTGCACTGTTATCCCGATATTTCTGTAATTAAGTAAAGAATATGATTTAGCATGAGTAGTTAAAACCTTGACATCAACACATCTAGTATTTGATCAAAATCCAGCAAGACAAAAAATGACAGAATAATAGTCTTGCATGGTCACGCAGGATTGTCAAATATACTATTTTCATGTGCGGCAACATCATATCTGTACATGATAATTAACTAATCAAAACTAGATGTCCATTAAATTCAAAATAATTTATCGATCTATTCTCAGTATCCTTAGACAAGCTTCTGTATTAGATATTATGCCACGTCCATGTCATAATCCAACCTAAAATTCCATGGCAGCTTCTAGAATGTAATATAATTGCTAATGAAACGTTTCCACTAATGCGCCGTTGGTTTTTTCAATCCAGCTTATTCCACGGATGTTGTTATACATCCTTTTCCACTTCCTAGTTCTGCCAACCAAAGTAGGAAGTGGGATTATTGCATAAAAAAAGAAAAACGTCATTTTTTTCCGACATGCATACTCATGTAAACTTGATTCATGCCTGACGAACTTGTAGAAAGTAACATATGAGGCATAATGCATGTTGACAGATCATGGCATGGAGAAATTCGTGTGTTTATTCCTAATGTAATATAGCCAAACCTTCACAACTATGATTTTCTGTGGAAAACAGAGAAAGCAAAAGTTATAACTTGCATTATTGCATTTGAGTAGATCTAGGTAAAGCAATCAAAAGGCATTGGAGGACAGAGACTTCCACTGGGAAATGTTCTAGACAGTTGGACTGCTTTCTCTTCATTGATATGGTCACTGGACTCGTAGGAGTGATCAACGGAATGGATAAAAACAATACTAACAAATGATCGAGAGTCAGTAGATTTTTGCAATCTTGTTGCTCTTTTTATCAGAACACAGTAGAATAGATGTGGTTTCTTGTGCAGGTTTTCTTATCATTGACATTGATGGGTGGTAGGCAACATATCTGCCAGTCTTTTGATAGTTTTAACTTTGATCATTGGGTCCTTTCTGTTGCTAGTAACAGATGCTTGCAAACGCAGATTGAGCAATCCTAACTGATGCGTTAGCTATGCAAGACTCACTTTGTGGACTGACTCTATCTACCTGGAGGGTACTCAGGCTATTATGATTGGTTGAACTCAGAGGCAAGCTGTGATAATAAATCGACTGTTGGATTCCGATGGTGCAGCAGAAAATTTGATCTTTATAATTTTTTATTCAAAATACCTAATGCACCGAAATCCTAATGCCCACGATACCTTGATAATAGCAATCAAAGTATAATCATACAAGAAATAATAAGAAGCGTACCTATTAAATTCTGATTTGGTGAAGAATTATTTTCACTAGGTGCCTATATATTCACCCTCCAATAGTGATTCACACAGAAACTGATCCAAGGACAGCGCTTCTTCACCTTACTTCAAGAGTTCCAAGGGCAGCGCTCCTTCACCTTACTTCAAGAGTTTTAATCCTTAGAACTCAACCAGTCTCCAACTGATCAGACCCTCCTCCAAAACTGAGTCTAAATCCCTCAGAACCTCTTTCTGACCTTGACCTCCTTCTTTAGGACCTTTTAAACCCTTAGAACTATTAGGAATAGACATGTCTTAAAAGAACCAAACCTTGTCCTAAAATCTAGGGTTGTAAGAGAGGGAGAGAGGGAGTGGATAGGGTTGTTTGGATCGAACGAATGATCCCATCTACCATCCCTTATTTATAGAATCAGAGGGAGCGTCAAATGAGAAGTCACGCCCTTATCCAAATGCCCTATCACATCTGTATATCAAAGAATTAAGAGTCTTCAAGCGAGAGGACTCATTAGCCTGATACGTCAATTTACTCCTCATGCACGCGCCACCAGAAAGAGATGCATTTGATGCCTCTTCACAATTCAAAATAATTCTCAACTTGCCATGTGGTAAGAGGATTCAAATCTGGTACTTGATAAGTGATGCCCCCTTTTGCTTGAAGCAGAAGGACTCTTCATGCGACTCTTCGCATGAAAACTTATCACCAATGCGTGTGCTGCAAAAAGAGGTGCTTTTAAAATCCTTTCACCTTTCAGAAAGGCCTGAAATTGGCTACGTGCATCCTTATCTGAACAAGGATTCTATGCTAGAGATAAGAATTTTTGGATGCCACCTTCTGCCCAAAGCAGGAGGAGTCTTCTGGCATCCCTACGCGAGAACTGCAGATTACCTGCATGCACCAAGGAGTTATGGGCATCCCACATCCATTCAAAAGCCATTTAAAACTTTAAGATAAGTGCCAAGGAGGTTGGGGGCTGAACTCTACATTCTAAGGGTCAAAGATCCAAAGCAGAAGGACTCTGGTCCTTCTATATGCTAAAAACAAAGTGAACGTGCGCCCCACTCTAATTTAGCATCAAGAGTCCTTAACCCCTTGGACTCTTGGTTTTAGAACATGGATAAGGGCTTTAGGAGCCCTATTTTGGGCTACCTCTAAGTGGCTTGATCTAATTTAGATTCTCACCAAATTAGGTTAGTCAAATAGCAAGGTTTGAGATCAAATCCGATCTCCTAAGGAGCTAAGGTTGGCCACACATGCTAGCATGCTTTTCAGCTATCCGATTGGATCCATAATTTCAATCAACCATATCAAATGGATTTTTGGTTGATTTTTTAATGTGTGTGATCTATTGAGTTCCACATCTAGCCAGCAGTAGGTCCAGATGCAAGTTGATCTAATTTGATTAGAATCCTTTCTAATCGATTAAGGTCCAAACTATGCTAACCCACATTCAGTAATTAAAATCTTTTCTAATTGGAGATCGAATTAAATTTTTTAATTCGATCAAACCTACAAATCAAGATTGACATCTAGTAACGTATCATTACTACTCAGAAGATGTAAAATTTGATAAAAATATCAAATATATTTTTTAATGGCAAGTTACCATGTAATTCAATCTTTCAATCATCCCTACATCCTGAATATATTCATGAGTATACAAAAATATGTCAAACTCAAACACATATTCATATCGATTCTCTATCAATCATCGATGACTTTAATATTGAAGCATTAGAAATTCTTTCTAATCTTCATCCTGCTTTTGGCCAAAAGACTTTTCTGAGTCATCTAGAGATGAGAATTCACAGGATGCCATCTTCTTTTACTATGAGTGATTGATTTTTTATTGATCGACTTACAATCTTCATACATATTTCACCATATCCAGAACATTCCGTATATGTCTTAATGCCATGCTTGGATATAAACCAAAATATGGATTCATGTGCACAAGATTCCATGATGATCTCAGGTCTAAGGATCACTTGCACAACTCCTAATTAGAGAACCATCTTTTAACATGCAAGGCTCCATAAGATGTTCTCTGTCAGTGAGTTAATTCAGTGAACTCATTTTCTAATAAGCACCTACATCTTTGTATCAGTGTCTCACACAAATGGCCTGTGAAATCTGCCATCCTCTCCATCGAGTATATATAGGATGTGCTAGTCTATTCAAAACATTGATCTCCGACTCAATATTTTCACGATTAGAAATATTTAAGATTAAGAATTTAAGATTTTAAATTTCACAGGCATGAATTTTTTATGACCCTAAAATTATTGCCCTAATCTCATGAATTTATCATAATCTTATACGCAATAAGATACAGCTACAATGATGAATCAATGCCCCATTTTATTAATTAATAAAAAATATCATTATATAAGTTAAAAATTTACAAAAAAAAAATCCATCACATCACTTATACGATTGGTTTGTGGGATACTTTTCTTTCAATCCCTCACTTGTATTAAAATCAATCACCTTTATATCTTAATCCCATACAATGGAGATGACGATCAAAATAGCTACTTTGGTATGGCCTAAGTAAATGGATCTACTATATTATTCTTTGTATCAACTCATTCTAAGACAACATCTTGTCTTTCAATAATTTTTCAAATGAGATGGAAGTGCCTGAGGATGTGCTTAGGTGTTTAATGAGACTTAGGTTCCTTGCTTAAGCAACGACCCCAATATTACCATAATAAGCTGGCACTAGTCGTTCTATCTCAAGAACAACACCCAATCAGTGATAAATTTCTTCATCCAAATAGTTTTCTTGGCGGTTTCACTAACGGCAGTATACTCTGACTCTGTGGTTAAGTCAACTATAGTTTGCTGTTTGGAACTCTTTCAATTTACTGCTCTACCATTTAGAATAAATATATATCCTAATATTGATTTGCTATCATCTGGATCAGATTGAAAATTAGAATATGTATATCCTCTAATTTTAACTCTGATCCTCCTCCATAAGAATGATATATTTAGTCCTCCTCAAGTGCTTAAAAATATTTTTCACAGCTTTCCAATGATCCTATCCTAGATCAATCTGAAATCTACTAACTATGCCTTAAGCATAAGCTACATCAAACCTGATACATAGCATGACATATATGATCAATCCTATAGTTGAAGCATAAGGGATCTTACTCATTTTCTTCCTCTCCTCAGGTGTGTTAAGACATTTTTTTTCTAGAAAGATGTATACCATGTCTTACAGACAGATAACCTCTTTTACTTGCCTTCATGTTGAATCTCTTCAACATAAGATATATGTACCAAGACTGAGACAATCTTAGCATCCTCTTAGATCTATCTTTATAGATATTTACACCCAATATATAAGATGCTTCATCCAAGTCTTTCATTAAAAACTTATTTGATGGTCAATTTTGACTGATTGTAATATTGGGATATCATTTTCAATGAGTAGTATGTCATCAACATACAGAACTAAGAAGATAATAGCACTCTCACTTGTCTTCTTATACACACATGGCTCATCCTCACTTTTAATGAAGCAAAACTCTTTGACTGTCATATCAAAATGGATGTTCTAACTCCTCGGTACTTGCTTTAATCTATAAATTGATTTTTTCAGCTTACATACTTGATTTGCCCTTCCACTTGAGATAAATTTCTCTGCTGAGTCATATAGACCTCTTCCTCAAGATTATCATTGAAGAAATGATCTTGACATCTATCTGCCAGATTTCATAGTCGTAGTATGCAGCTATAGTAAGCAAAATCCAAATGGATTTGAGCATAGTCACTGGTGAGAAGGTTTCATCATTCTCTATTTTTTATCTTTGTGTAAAATCCTTCACCATCAATCTAGCCTTGTAGGTTTTCACTTGACCATTTGCTCCGATCTTCTTCTTGAAGATCCATTTACACTCTATTAAGGTCACACCCTCAGGTGTATCAACTAAAATCCACACTTAATTGGTATACATTGAGTCCATCTCAAATTTTATAGCATCTGCCATCTGTCAGAGTCTCTACTCATAACAGCTTCCGAATAGGTCAGTAGATCATCATTCTTAATGATGTTGAGCTTATTGTCATTCTCAATGACAAAATTATATCTCAAAAGTGATTGACGCACTCTATTTGACATTCGAAAAAGAGATATGTATTGTGAATATACCTTATCCTTAGATATTTCTGGTTAAGGATCTCTTTATGGTCCAACTGTAGGTTTTTTTGGATTAGTTTGTAGGTCTTGAACTTCTCCAAGTTCAGTATTCCTTCCGCTGCCTCCTTATTGGATAAATTTTTTTTCAAAAAATTAGCATGCTTACTAACAAGCATTTTTTATTTAGTAGGATGGTAGAAATAATATCCATTAGTTTCCTTAGGATACCTATAAACTTACACTTGTCTGATCTTAGCACTTAATTTATATCCAAAAATATTTCTGATATAAGTAGGATAGCCCTAGATCTTATGATATTTAATATTCGACTTTCTTCCTTTCTATATCTTATATAGAGTGCTAGCAACAGACTTTGAAGGCACTCTGTTTAATATGTATACGACAGTCTCTAGGGTATATCTCCAAAATGATATTAAAAGATCTGTGAAGTACAACATCGACTGCACCATATCCATTAAAGTGTGATTTTTTTTTTCTGCTACATTATTTAGCTATGATGTATAAGGAGGGGTCCATTGAGAGAGAATACCTTTATCCTTAAGATGATCAAGAAATTCACTGGATAAGTATTCTCCTCCTCAATTAAATCGAAGAATCTTGATACTTTTTCTAATTTATTTCTCAACCATACTTTGATACTCCTTAAATTTATCAAAAGCTTCAGATTTATATCTCATAAGATACACAACCAAATCTTAATAGATCGTCCGCAAAGGTGATAAAGTAAGAGTATCCTTCGTTGGCCTGAGTTGTCATTGGTCTACATACATCTGAATGTGCTAAGGCTAACAACTTCCTTGCCTTCTCTCTATATTCAGAGAATGGAGTCTTGGTCAATTTTTTTATGAGACAAGATTTATAAGTTTCTAATAATTCATAATCATATAAGTCAAAATATTCTTCTTTGTATAACTTATTTATCCTTGACTCACTAATATGATCAAGATGGCAATGCTGGAGATATATTCATATCTTCTCTCTTTCTTTTCATATTTCTATCAATATGAAAGATATTTTCATTGAATGCAAGAATTAAAAGATTATTATCAATATAACCATTACTATAGAATTCATTAAAAAAAAATGAAGCAACCATTGCCCATTAACTTTATTTCATAACATTATGTTAATAATAAAGATATAAAAATAATATTTCTAATGATCTTAGGTATAAAAAAATATTTTTTTAATTCTAAAATCTTATCCGAAGATAAATGGAGCATACAAGTTTCCACAGCCTCTGCGCTAATGGATTCTCCACTTGCATTGAAAAGCTCGACGTCACCTCTTTTTAGCCCTCTAATATTCTATAGTTGTTGCAATGAATTGCAGATGTGCGAACCATAGGTGATATCCAATATTCAGATATCAGAGTCTGAAGTACTCAATGAAAAATAGGTTGTATTATATACACATCTTTTCATGCAATACTTGTATCCTGCTTCAAATTTGTAGGATAATTCTTGCAATTATGCTTTCAATGTCCTAACTTGCCATAAAAATAATGGATAATATTTGAAGTATTATTTGCCTTCTTTCTTCTGAAGATGCTCCCTTTAGGGTCCATTTTTTTTTTTTCGAAAGCATTTTCACTATCCGAACTAGGGTAAAAATTTTCAGAATATAGGAGACCTTCTCTTGTGTGAATTTAATTCACAAGTTCCTCAACCAGTCCACATAGTTCGGATCGATCAATATATTTTCATCTATGATGTCATGCAGTGAAAGTGAAGTTACCATAATGTAGAATTAAATCTATATTAATTAAAAATAATAGTATAAGCAGACCACTCATGTTTGACATACATAACTAGATGAGATTTTTTATCTAGTTATGTTTTTCACTATTTTATCGGATACCATAACCCTCACCTACGGTAAGCAAAAATTATTTGATTTCTTTAGTAGGGTTGAGATCCCAATTCCTCATAAAAATCTTGTGGATAGCACAAAAAATTTTACGAATTCAAAGGTAGAAAACTTTTTTCAATTGCATCTCATGCTATTCTCAATTTTATCTTGCCTCTAATACACTCATAGCTTTGTGGATAGTACAACAAACTATAGTATTTAGTTAAGTCTGATCTTTTATTTTTATACAGTCATATCTGAATAATATTGTCCTTGTGGATAGTACAACAAAGCAACATATCTAAAATATACAATAAGTATCTACTATGTCTTAAGAGATCTCCACATCAATCTCCATAGTAAGCCTTGTGAATAGGATAACAAATCTACTATAGTTTTTGACATGATAATTTCTCAGCATGAAGAAAGGCATATGTAGTATTTTCAACACTAAGCAATCCAAATTCAAGATTCAAACTGACCAATTGATCAAAAAAATGTTAAGATTGGTGGGAGGATCTCTATTACTTTCCTTAGACATCAACAAGTTGGTAAGATAAGTAAACGATCTAATTAAATAACCACCATACTTGAAATACTCTTTAGACACTAATTGATTAATTGATTCAAAAATTAGTTAGCTTCTGATTCCCAACACTATGACTTAATATGATTTTTTTGAGGACCTTATGGTCTCATGCACATCCTATTTAAAATATCTGTGCCATGTGTGAATCATATTAAAATATCTGAACAAATCTCTAAGATTGTTAGGGTTCGGATGTTCAATTGGACTCATCTCATGATCCAAATTGAACCAATTCGAAATCCTAGGTGAATACAATCTAGATTACATTTCATAATAATGCATAATCATACTCAAGCATAAATATGATCATAATCATAATATCATGCATCTAAACATATCTTTAAGATGGTTCAAGATTTGGATGTTCAATCAATCTCAGCTCTTAGGCTGACTTAAACCAAACCAAAATCTTAGCTTGATCACAATCAAGACAACATTCTAGCATTTGATTGTATTCATTTAAGATAGGTGCTGATACCATTGTTGGGTTTCGCTGGTGCAGTAGAAGAATTGGTATTTAAAATTTTTCATTCAAAACATCAAACACACTGAAATCCTAATGCCCAGGATACTTTGATAATAGCAATCAAAGCTCATCATACAAGAAGTAATAGGAAGTATACCTATTAAATTTTGATTTGATGAATAATTATTTCTATCAGACGTCCAAGTATTCACCTTCTAACGATAATCCATACAGAAATCGATCCAAAGACAGCACCTTTTCTACACCTTGCTTCAAGAGTTCTAATCGTTAGAACTCAACCAGCCTCCAACTGATTGGAACCTCCTCCAGACCTGAGTCTGAACCTCTCAGAATCTCCTTCTGACTTTGACCTCCTTCTTTAGGACCTCTTAAATCCTTAAAACTATTAGGAATAGACTTATCTTAAAAGGACCAAACCTTGTCCTAAAACCTAGGGTTCTAAGAGAGGGAGAGAGGGAGTGGATAGGGTTGTCTGGATTGAACAAATGATCCCATCTGCCATCTCCTATTTATAGAACTAGAGCAGGCGCCAAATGAGAAATCATGCCTTTATCCAAATACCCTATCACATCTGCGTATCAAAGAATTGAGAGTCTTCAAGTAGGAGGACTCATTAGCTTGATACGTCGATTTACTCCTCACACGCATACCACCAGAAAGAGATGCATTTGCTGTCTCTTCATAATTCAGATTAATCCTCAACTTATCATGTGGCAAGAGGATTCAAATCTGGTTCCAGATAACCAAATAACCTAATAAGTGTTGCCCCCTTCTGCTTGAAGCAGAAGGACTCTTTGTGTAAAGACTTATCACCTGTGCATGTGCTGCAAAAAGGGGTGCTTTTGGCATCCTTTCCCATTTTAGAAAAGTCTGAAACTTGCTACATGCATCCTTATCTAAACAAGGATTCTAATGCTAGAGATAAGAATTTTTGGATGCCACCTTCTGCCCAAAGCAGAAGGAGTCTTCTGGCATCCCTATGCGAGATCTAAAGATTACCCGCATGCACCAAGGAGTTATGGGCATCCCACACCCATTCAAAAGCCATTTCAAACTTTAAGATAAGTGCCAAGGAGGTTAGGGGGCTGAACTCCATATTCTAAGGGTTAGAGACCCAAAGCAGAAAGACTCTAGTCCTTCTGTATGCTAAAAACAAAGTGAGCGTGCGCCCCACTAATTTAGCGTCAAAAGTCCTTAACCACTTGGACTCTTGGTTTTAGAATGTGGATAAGGGCTTTAGGAGCCCCATTTTGGGCTGCCTCTAAGTAGCTTGACTTGATCTAAGTATCCACTAAATTAAGTTAGCCAAATAGCAAGGTTTGAGATCAAATCCAATATCCCAAGGAGCTAGGATAGCCACACGTGTTAGCATGCTTACCGACTATCCGATTGGATTCAGAATTCTAATCAACTATATCAAATGGATCTTTGATTAATTTTTTAATATGTGTGACCCATTGAGTTTTACATCTAGCCAGCAGTAGATCCAGGTGCACGTTGATCAAGTTTGATTAGAACCCTTTTTAATCGATTAAGATTCAAATTATGCTAATCCATGTTCAGCAATTAGAACCCTTTCTAATTAAGGATCGAATTAAACTCTTCAATTCGATTAAAGCTACAATCAAGATTAACATCTAGCAACGTATCATAATTATCTAAAAGATGTAAAATTTGATAAAAATATCAAATATACCCTTCAATGGTAAGTTACCATACAATGCAATCCTTTGATCATCCCTACATTTTGAATATGTTCATGAGTATAGAAACATGTCAAACTCAAACACATATTCATATCGATTTTCTATCAATCATCGATAACTCTAATATTGAAGTATTAAAAATTTTTTCTAATCTTTATCCTACTTTTGATCAAAAGACTTTTCTAAGTCATCTAGAGATGAGAATTCACAGGATGCCATCTCCTCGTATTAAGAGTGATCGATTTTTTGTTGATTGACTTATAATCTTCATACACACTCCATCATATTTAGAATATTTCGTACATATCTTAATATCATGCTTAGATATGAATCAAAATATGGATTCATGTGCATAAGATCCATGGTGATCTCAGGTCTAAAGATCACTTGCACAACTTTTACTTAGAGAACCATATTTTGACATACAAATAAGGCTCCATAAAATATTCTTTATCAGTAAGTTAATTCAGTGAACTCATTCTCTATAAGCACCCACATTCTTGTATTAGAGTCTCACAAAAATGACCTGTGAAATCAGTCACCCTCTCCATCAAGCATACATAAGATGTGCCATTCTATCCAGAATATTGATCTCCGGCTCAATGTTCCTACGACTAAGAATATTGAGGATTAGGATTTTAAGATTTTAGATTTCACAGCATGAACTCTTCATGGCTCTAAAATTATTATCCTAATCTAAGAGATTCATCATAATCTTATACACATAAGATGCGGCTACAATAATGAATCAATGTCTTATTTTATTAACTAATAAAAAATATCATTATATAAGTTGAAAATTTACAAAGAAAAATTCCATCGCATCACTCATGCGATTGGTTTATAAGGCACTCTTCTTTCAATGGACACCCTCTACACCAAGATATTTGATGACTTATGAAAGATTGTACCATCTTTCAGGTCGGTCATGTCTATCATAAGGCTAATAGAGCTACGAACTTAGGATTTGTAACTCTCCAGAAATATTGCACTAGCAATAGTTAGAATGATATGGTGAACCATGATGAGAAAATTATATTATGCAAATAAGGGGATAAAATAGATTCAGTAATTGCCTCATTGGTTTGAATGATCAGAAGAATAATTATTAATGGAGTTTAACATGAGATGGTTATTGTGGTTAAAGATATGAAGTATGAACAGGACAATAATTGCCTAATGGCTTTTCAATCAATCAGAAGTAGAATTCTGAGCAACAAAATCTTGCATTATGGTGGGTTAGTTCATGCAGAGAACATTTATTTGAAGTAACACCCAAAAAAAATAATCACTGTAGAAGGCACCATCTAGGGAGTATCTCCAGCATACACAACAAGCATCTAGGGAGTAGAAGGCATAAAAAATATTTATATATCCACCAAGTATCTATATTCAACACATGTTAGATATATTCATAGCATGCAATTAGGACCATCCATGTACCTAGGAGTTTAAACTAGTCTAACCCCTATATTCTTTATTCATTAATACGAGAGTGAAAGATGGATGATAAAATATATGTATCACCTAATGACTTGAAATAATATGATTTGATGATGATGATCCAATGAGATGTACTGGTGAGCACTCAAGATCACTACATACATCATTTATCTATGCAAGATTTTTAAACTATCATTATCTCAATATATTTAGATTTTAAATAATTTTTATATTTAAATATATTGATACATACCTATGTAGTATGAATTAGTGAGGCATGCATTCCATTAGATTGGGACTGTTGACGATATTGGCTTTGTAAGATCTCTAAAATTTGTTTCACAAATGAAAGCTTGGCTTGTACTTGAGTATATTTGTTCTTCAAGTCGATATTCCTTTGAGTTACAATACTCAACTTTTCTTCCACTTGTCGAAGCTTTTGTCTATCTTGTGTAGCATTCCTTATGTACTCAAAACGAGATGTTTTGCCCCAAAGATCACTAGGTGCTGCACCCTTTCCTATCATGCGAACTCGTCCATGTCTCTCACATCCCATTACTTCTAGGTACACATCGTCAGAAACAATCCCATGCTCAGTTGTATCAAGAGTGTCTCTAGCAGCCATGTGTTCATGAAGTTGTTGCAATAACACAAATCAATCAATGATTTAGGAAGAAGAATAATGAATATAATGATAAAAAGTAAACAATAACAAGTGAGCAAACAATTATCTCAGCCGCCTCATCATTCATTGGCCTTCGATCTTTATGCCGATCTGTCATTATAAAAAGTTTAGCTCTTGTAGGATGCAAACCATTGGGTATTCTTTTGAGCCTACAAATCAAATAGTACATATAGAAATCAAATAGAAATCAAATACTAATATAAGAAATCAAATAGTACATTATAGAAATCAAATAGTAGATATAAGAAATCTATAAATTAATAACTAATGATTTGAAGTACCTCTTTATGATTGCTTGTGGCAAAACTTTTGACTTCAGCAGTGTGGGTCATCTTTTGCAAAGAACAATTGTTTCTATTGGTCTCACTATCATGGAGGAAAGTTGTATAGTATCAAAACAACCAGTCATATACTATGAGCAATGCTCATATTCCGAAATGGATTAAAACTATCACTTGCTAGCCCAAGTCTGACATTACGAGGATCTAAAGTAAAAGATGGATGTAGATGGTCAAATGTTTTCCATGCTGGAGAGTCAGTGGAATGTCTTAACATTCTATCTTTTGTATGGCCATCCTTATGCTATATTATGAATGAAGCTATTTTTGATGACATGAATAATCTTTGAAGTCTTGGTTTCAAAGAAAAATAATGTAAAACCTTTGCCGATATTTTTTTCTCTTTTTTTGTTGAAGACATCTCATCTTCATCCAACAACTTATTTCTCTCGATCCATCTAGATGCTCCACAAGTGTCACATGATGATACGTTAGCAAACTCCTTCCAATATAACATACTGTTAGGATTTGACGCCTCGAGATTCAGCCCACATTGAGCCCACAGCGAGGTTCGCGGCGAAAAATGGAGTCCAACGAGACCAAGATCACCTGAATCGGAGCTCGGATGGAGGAGATACGAGCTTTTGAAGTCGGCATGAGAATCGAGGCGGTGGAGGACCGCTGGCGACTGGCGGCAGCGGCGCAGCCGCAGGCGGCGGCGCGTGGGACGCGCGTCCCAGGCCCGCGGGATGCGGGACCCAGGCCCGCGCGGGACGCGCGACCCAGGCCCAGACCCGCGCGGGACGTGCGACCCAGGCCTGCTGGCCCCTTGCCCCGGTCCACCGTGGATCGAGTGGTCCACGGCGCGGTCTGTGGACCGCGTGGGCGTTTCCCACGCATTTCTCGCGGTCCACGGCACTATTCCGTGGACCGGAGCGCTATCCAACGGTCCAGGAGGCTCCCGATCTTGATCTGACGGTCAAGGGGTTTTTTTGGCTTTGTTTAGGACTCCTAATCCCTCTCTAATCAAGGTTTAAAGCCTGTTTAAACCTATAAAAGCCCTGAGACGAACAGAGGAGGGGTGGGTTCGGTTTCTCACCGCCGTACGAACCAGAGGAGAGAGAGAGGGGCGAGGGCGCTGTGAGAGAAGGAGCAGGAGGCTCCTGGACAGCGGTCGCCAGGCTCTTCAGGGGTTCAGGGGGGTCTCCAAGAGAGAGAGAGCTTTTGTGAGGAGAACTTCAGATGAGAGAGAATTGGGTGTACAAGGGTTGAGGGTGAGGTCTACTCTTGTAAAATTTTCTTTTCATAATGAAGTTTGCATGCCCCGTGGAGGCGAGCCCTTTTGTGGCTGATCCACGTATTTTGATTGTTTTTCCTTTTGTTTTGTTTCTTCTTTCTTCCTGCTGCATCGCGTGGTACTGAAAGGATCTTGGAAGGTGGTGTCCTGGCCAGACATCCACCCAACAAGTGGTATCAGAGCAAAGTGGTACAAGGATGCAGATTGCAGTGGTGGTGAGAAAGACTGAAGATGGAGAAAACAGGAACAATCAAGATGGAGATCAACAAGTTTGATGGCAAGAGCAATTTCTCCTTGTGGCAGGCAAGGGTGAAGGACGTGCTCATCCAACAGGGGTTGATCGATGCTCTCTTGTGCGATGAAAAGCCGACCACCATGGAGGTGCGGGATTGAAAATGGCTACAGATGCAGGCGGTGAGTACCATCCGCATGTACCTGAGGGATGAGGTGGTGATCCATGTGCTGAGCGAGACTTCCCCGACGGTGCTGTGGTCGAAGCTCGAGGAGTTGTACATGGAGAAGTCTCTCACCAACACTCTTTTCCTCTGGAGACAGTTTTACCAACTACGGATGACTGAGGGACAGAGCGTGCAGGAGCATTTGAGCCACTTCCAGAAGATCCTCACTGACCTTCTCAGCGTTGGCGAGAACGTTGAGGAGAAGACCAGGGCGCTGGTTTTGCTGGCGTCGCTTCCTTCTTCGTACGAGTCCTTAGTGACTGCTCTTCTAGTGGGGAAGAGCACTATCAAGATGGACGAGGTCACCGCGGCGATACTCCAGAACGAGGTTCTCAGGAGAGAGAACCCAGCTTCGAGCTCAGGTGTCGATAGCTCAGCTTTGATGACTTTGGAGGTGCAGGAGGCGGTAGACGGAGCGACAGGAGATCGCATCGAGGGCGGTCTAAGTCCAGGAGGGACTTGAGCAAAACCAGGTGTTACCGGTGTGAGGAGTTGGGGCATCTAGCCAGAGATTGCCCCCAACTGAAAAATGGACGGTGGCTGCTGTAGCGACGGCCGTAGTGATTCAGATGGAGATGTCCTGGAGATATCTGACGAGGTATCTACTTCTTCCCAACAGTGGATATTAGATTCTGCATGCCCCTATCATGTGTGTTGCAGAGAGGAGCAGTTTGACTCCCTGGAGAACAGTGAGAGCACTGTATATCTGCCGGATGGATCGAGCTGTGCGATCAGAGGCATTGGGACGGTCAGCTGGAGGACACATGACGGTGCAGTGAGGAGATTGGGGGAGGTCCGATACATATCCGATTTCAGGCGGAATCTTATCTCACTTAGCAGACTGGATTCGAGAGGCTACAGGACGGTAGCTGGTGGAGGAATCCTGAGGGTGCTACGCGGCGATAGGATTGTGCTGGAGGGGAAGAAGGGGAGCAGAGGACATTATTACCTGGTAGGGAGCCCAGTGCGAGGTGGAGCATCGGGAGCTAGGCGGAGCCCAGAGCGAGGTGGAGCTCCAGAGGCGGATCGGGCACGAGACAGGAGACTCGGGAGGACGAGAGGCGACGTCGCAAGGTAAGATTCCTATTGTCGCAGGATGATGCCCCGAGCAGGTCTTATGTCAGGAGGAGCACAGCATACGATGGAGATGGGATCGAGCAGCCTGGCTCGACTCCCATGTTTGCCCATCCATGATCAGCAGGCGATTGCCCCAGGGCATGGGGGCGAGGAGATCCAGAAGCTCTCGAAGTTTAGAGGAGGTCGAATATCGAGTCGAGTGGAGATTGTTAGGATTTGACGCTTCGAGATTTAGCCCACATTGAGCCCACAGTGAGGTTCGCGGCGAAAAACGGAGTCCAACGAGACCAAAATCACCTGAATCGGAGCTCGGATGGAGGAGATACGAGCTTTTGAAGTCAGCACGAGAATCGAGGCGGCGGAGGACCACCGGCGACGGCGGCAGCGGCGCGGCCGAGGAGACTGCGCGCGGGACGCGCGTCCCAGCCCGCGTGGGAGCGGGACCCAGGCCCGCGCGGGACGCGCGACCCAGGCCCGCGCGGGACGCGCGACCCAGGCCCAGGCCCGCGCGGGACGTGCGACCCAGGCCTGCTGGCCCCTTGCCCCGGTCCACCGTGGACGAGTGGTCCACGGTGCGGTCTGTGGACCGCGTGGGCGTTTTCCACGCATTTCTCGCGGTCCACGGTACTATTCTATGGACCGGAGCGCGATCCAACGGTCCAGGAGGCTCCCGATCTTGATCTGACGGTCAAAGGGTTTTTTTGGCTTTGTTTAGACTCCTAATCCCTCTCTAATCAAGGTTTAAAGCCTGTTTAAACCTATAAAAGCCCTGAGACGAACAGAGGAGGGGTGGGTTCGGTTTTTCGCCGCCGTACGAACCAGAGGAGAGAGAGAGGGGTGAGGGCGCTGTGAGACAAGGAGCAGGAGGCTCCTGGACAGCGGTCGCCAGGCTCTTCAGGGGTTCAGGGGGGTCTCCAAGAGAGAGAGAGCTTTTGTGAGGAGAACTTCAGATGAGAGAGAATTTGGTGTACAAGGGTTGAGGGTGAGGTCTCCTCTTGTAAAATTTTCTTTTCATAGTGAAGTTTGCATGCCCCGTGGAGGCGAGCCCTTTTGTGGCTGATCCACGTATTTTGATTGTTTTTCCTTTTGTTTTGTTTCTTCTTTCTTCCTGCTGCATCGCGTGGTACTGAAAGGATCTTGGGGGTGGTGTCCTGGCCAGACATCCACCCAACACATACAATCATTGGGGCATGCAAGAATTTTTTGGTACCCCAATCTCAAATCTTTAATAATCTTCTTTGCTTCATAAAAGTCCTTGGATAATGTTTCACCATCTGGAAGTGCCTTTTTTAGTAACTAGAGTAATGATGTGAATAAATTATTACTCCAACCATTTCTATACTTTATATGAACCAATTGAACAATAAAAAATAGTTTGCTTAAGTTCATGTTCAGCATCGTCAACTAACTTCTAAAACTTATTGGCTTCAGCATTAGGCTCCTATATATGTTCATGACTAGAATCACTTGCAACATTCAAAGAGTTTAATATTAGAAATGCATCATGCAACATCTCATACATCTCATCTAGTTGATGTGATTCATCTTGTTTATGAGAGTCAAAAATATGTAGCAGATGGTGAAACTTCCCCATAATATATCCAAGTTGCATAGCCTCTTGCAAAACCATCACATACCAAATGTTCATAAGCATCTTTTCAAACCATCTATCAGCCATTACAACATGTCTTACATGGACATAAAATCTTATTTTCATGGGCTGCATTGGCAAATGCAAAGTCAAGGAATCGATTGTCTCCTTCTAAGTATACGTTGCTTGCCCTACACGATGAGAGATAACTCAAACTTAATATTGTTATAAAGGCATCATAAACATGAGCAATGATGCTTAGAAAGGTAAAAAAAGACTTCATTACCTAGATTGATGAAGCCAACTTTTATCCATAAGTGAGCTATGTAATTGATTGAAGAAATCAATTGAATTTGGAGCCTAACTGTAGAAACTATTAGAAATTAGACCAAGATTGAAAATTTAAAAGAAATAAAAGAATTTATTGTATTGAATATATTTTAATAATTAACCAATAAGCTTATAGCAAAGTTTTGCTAGAACTTCTTACAATCAATATGTTCTTGAGCATTTCCCATAGTACAAATTTAATATATCATATTCATACATTAGATTATATTATACTATGATAACATCTACTTCTCAAACTAAATTTTGATGTTTTTCTAATTTTAATCTATTTTTCCTATTAAACTCAGGTAGAATCTCATGCTTGACAGCTCTTACCAAATTCTTAGCAATAGAAGTGGGAAATAACAGTCTCACATCAGATAAATTAAAAACTTTTATAGTGCTTGTATACTCTTAGATCCGTCCATCCAAGAGCCTGGGTTTTTAAATAGAACCTTAACATACGTACAATAAGATCATGTTTGTGGGTGCAGATACCGAGGGACAGACAAGAATTATGATGTTTTAGCATGACTATGTAATATAATTCAAAGCTATTCCATTTGTGAAGCTCCCAGTATCAAATAGTTCTCACGATTGCTGTTTTCTACTATTTGTCTTTGAGAATGGTTCATTGTTTTTGTGTTGCTATATATGATTCAAAGTCACCACCCATGAAACTACCAGCATCAAGTATCAAAATGGATAAGGATTGGATCACAGGCATCAACGAGCGCTACATCTATCAGATGAATGCATGAATCACACAATTTATAAAAGATGGAACAATACAAATAAGATTGGAGTACCAGCAATAGTACTTAATCCGACTAATAATCAAGATGGAGGGATTAGATGCTACCAAATTATGATTTTGGAGGCGTAAAAAGGGAAATTTTCTCCCTCCGCTCCTTTCTTCTCCCTCTCAGACTCCCATTCTTTCCTGCTACCGATCATTCTAGAAAGCCTCAAACAGAATCCGAGAGTGGGAAATAAATGGGGAAAAAAAATCCAAAAGACCTTTTTTTTGGGGCTCTGTTTTCTTCTTCCTCTACTTCCGTACTCGCTATGGATCCAAAATTTTAAGTAGGTATCCAGTGGATAGGACAAACAAAGTGCTCTATATTCCGACTCCTATTCTTTTCGAAATCAAACAAAAGAATCCTATCTTTTTTCAGAACAGAAAAAAAAAGAAAGGATTCAAACAGCCAAAAAAAAAAAAAATGAAAATCTGACAAAGAATAAGGAAAAAATAGACAGAAAGAATGTGGTGAGAGACTTCTTGGTCCCGGGCTCGACGTTCGTCTTGTTCTCGGGTGGCGTGGGGTGGGGAGGGAAAGGAAGCGATGCCGAAGAGGTTCTCATTTGGGAGGAAAAAAAAAAAAAAAACTGGAGGTAGAATATCACCTCGCTCCCTGACTCCCACAAGGGCTCGCCGGAGGCCAAGGTGTCGTCAGGCGAGAACGTTCTCAAGGCCGAAGCAGGGGACAGATGGGTTTGGTTCCATCTCTTGGTCCATTGCTAACGATCTGAACTCGTTAATTCAAACAATAAAAGAAAAAGGGATCGATCAGGGGATGGGGGAGGACCTGTGAGGGAGCACCAGGCAGTGCGAAGGATGTTGGAGCAAAATCTGATGGTGATCTTGTTGAGGTCGCCGCGGAGGACGGATCCATTCCAGATGGAGGCGCCGTCGTAGACGGTGACCTGGCCGATGAGCACGACGTTCGGGGCGATGTAGGCGTCGACGGCGAACTTGGGCACCCATTGCCCTAAGGTGAAGACGATGATGCTTCTTGGCCGTTAGAGGGATCATGGTGACGGTGCACCGGCTATGCTCATCGATATTTGGGGAGGTGAAACGGAATACAAAGGATGTGAAAAAAAACTCTCGTGGCCGGAAGTGGAAGGGCGAGCAAAAAAAAAAAAAAAAAAAATCCCGCGCGCAAAAGAGGGAGCTAAGGGACGTCCGCGGATATTTTGGATCAGTTAAGATATATCATTCCAATTTTTCAGCGATTTAATAAAATTATTAAATAGAATAGGATCTTTTCCAACAGTTGACTCAACTAATAGTAAAATTAAAAAAAAAATTTCAGGGGGCTAACATGATGCCAGTAAAGATATGATTTTTCCAAGCGGTTAGATGTGACTGCTGATAAAAATAAATTTTTTTTTCAACAATTTGATTGGACCATTGGAAAAAATAAAATTATTCCCAACGATTTGATCTGACTTTTGGAAAAAATAAATTTTTTTTCCAGCGATTCGATTGAACCGCTAGAAAAAATAAGGTTTTTTCCGACATTTGATCAACCATCCGGAAAAATAAGTTTTTGCCCAGCAAATTTAAAAAAATACTGCCTAAATTCATTTTTACCAGCGATTTTCTGTATCTGCGGATAAAAGAGTATCGATAAATCTTTTTTTTTCTTATAGTATAAATTTATCAAATTATATAAATTTATTAAAAAAATTTAATAAAAAGAACATTATACATTAGAATCTTAGAAAGATCCAACCTTCTAAATTTTTAGATAAAATCAAAGCAAAATTTTAAGTCTCTTTTGTCCTTACTACAAGCATATCATATCAAGATTAAACCTCAATCCACCTTCTATGTTTGAAATCTTTGCATAGACTTTAGCAGTCAACTAGAACCTGATGAATTTAGAATCAATTGATGTGAGTTAATCATAGATTCATCTGATAATCAATGCGATGATTTCAAAGTAATTTTTCTTTGTAAAAGAATGAACTCAAATTTTCAATAAATTAAAAGACCTCAAGGCAACATCCCTATGAGTAGAATTAACTTGGATTATATCTTTTAGAGCTTCCTTGATCATGACTCTTAGCACATAAATAAATTGGCATGAAATCTTATCCCTTATTTATTAAAACTCATATAAGTCTTTTAAAAATTTAATAATAGCAAGATATCTTAGATCAGCTCAAAAATCTTAAATTTTGATTTGAAATAATTAATACATCTCATTATTTCCAACAAATATTAAAAAGATCAAATAATTCAATCCAAAAGTTGGTAATACACATTATTAAAGATTTTACAAAAATATATATATCATGCTCTCATAATAAAATTCAATCCACCAATAGAATCAAATATATTTTTTTTTACATACAAGTTTCATACACCATCCTCTTATAGGTTCAATGCTTGAAAAATATTTTGTCTCTTATATGATGCCATTCATTCTTAAGCCATATTCTAAACAACTTTCTTCTAATAAATTCAAAATTAGTCAAATAACTAATATTAAAATTGAAAAAGACATCATGATCTTCACCCATATCAAATTTAGAATTTTAAAATTATCTAAATAATAATTGAATAAGTATACTCAACACAATATATCAATATATCTCACTTTATTTTGAGATTAGTATCTCTCATACTTAGGTCAAACCCTACTTATTAAAATCAAAGATATAACTTATCCAGTTCTGTTATACGTCATATGCCCCTTATGCATAAACTTTTATCACAATATCAATTAATCCAAAATCCAAATTTAAAATCTTTCCTGCTATTTCTATCATATCTCTAGCGAGCATAACCTTATACTCCAATATCACTTAAGTCATAATCCTTAGTAATTATAACCTAAGCTTTAATATTATTTTATCACATCCTTCATAATCATAATCTTATGCTTAATACACTTAAGTCACACGTCTCTAGAGATCATAATCTTTAGCTCTAATACCACTCTATCACATTCCAAATCTAGCATCTGGATTGGATACGTGATGGTCACCACTCTTTAGAACAAGATCCTAAAGAACATATAAGGTCTTAAAATTCATTACAATCTCAAGATCCCTTGAACACTATCGATCTCAAATAATAACAAATATTTCATATCCATAAATTATAAGAATGATCTAATTTCATAATAATTGACAAAACCTGTTTAATTACAAATTTAATTCCTTCAATCATCTGATCATATATTAATGATGCTTCATCTATTTATATGTTTATCCATGAATCCAAACTATAGCCAATCATGAGCATCTTACAACTTTGAGAAAAAAAGAGAAATGAAGGGAGATAAGCTTTATAGCCCCACAAGAATTTTCACACACCAACATCAATATAATAATAATAATAATAAAATAATAATGATTATTACTCATATCAATCATATGCAAAATAAATCATGATTTATAAAATATGTATAGCAAATATATCTTTTCGTATAATGAGTCACATCATATAATTATTTCAAACCAACATATATCAGATCTGATCATATTAGGATGCTTGACTCTGGAATATCACAGCCATATTTCTAGCTTATGGCAAGGCATCAATATCGTGGCTAGTCCATAGGATTATCATAGGACTAACTACGATATTGATGCCCTGTCACAGGCTGTAAACATGATTGTGGTAGTTGAAGTTTGAGCACTTATGGTCCTTTAGGCTAGCCAAAGTATTGGTGCCCCGTCATATGCTAGAAACATAGTTATGGTAGTCCATGGGACTAGCCAGATATGGTACCATATGACAGATTAGAAATATAATTGTGGTAGTCCATAAGATTAGCCATGGTATTAGTTCCCTGCCATTGGCTAAAAATATGATTGTGGTATTCCAGAGCTGACACCCTAATATGATCAGATCCGATGTGTGTTGGTTTGAGATAATTATATGATGTAACTCATTACACAAAAAGATATACTTGCTATGCATGTTTTATAGATTATGGTATCTTTTGGCATGTGATTGATATGAGTAACAATCATTATTATTTTCTCATTTATTATTATATAGGTATTGGTGTGTGAAAATTTTCATTAGGCTATAAAGCTCATCCTCCTCTATTTTTTTTTCTTCTCAGAGTTGTAAGATACTCATGATTAGCTATAGTTTGAATTCATGGGTAAATGGATGAGTAGATAGAGCGTCATTGATATTTGATCGGATGTTTGAAAGAATTGAATTTGTAATTGAGTAGGTTTTATCAATTTTATAAAATTAGATCATTCTTTTTTATGGATGTGGAATATTTATTATGAATTGAGATCAATAGTATTCAAGAGATCTTGAGATTGTAATGAATTTTAAGACCTTGCATATTTTTTAAGATCTTACTTTAAGGAGTATGCAGCCATCATATATCCGATCTGAAGACTAGATTCGAGATGTGATACTCTCGATAGCATGAAAATAGCTACATAACAACCATCCAATTAGGCATGCCAATAAACTTGTTTGTTTCCCTCCTTCGTGGGGTCGAGAGGGGATAACAAGCTTATGGTTGGGTCAAGCGATTGCATAAGCATGCTACCAATATCAGATAGCCCAAAAGGAGATAAACGAAAGGGATAGTGATAGTAGCATGGTCTAGGTGTCCTAACTTTCAAGAATATTTCCTACCATAATACCATATGCTTGGAAGAGGAAGAGATAGGGTATAGCTGAATCTACAAGTCTATTTGCTATGAATATATTGGAGTTCTATTAGAAAACTCAAGCATAAAATTAGAAGGACAAATGATAAACTAAAAATAAAGGTAAAGATAAGAACTAGTTGTTTGATTGATTGAGGGTCCTTTCTTACATTACATTCTTTTATTTATACAAGATGACAAAGATATAGTAACCACCTACTTCTGGTTATTGCTACCCGCATACAACCTTCAATTCATCTAACAGTTTTAACCACTAATATTACCAATCTATCACTCAATATGTCTGGTTAATTGCCAAGTCTAATAGTCATTCACTCTGTCTTGTACTTGTCTTACCATCCTTTTGGTCAAGTAATGACCCTTCATTTAGGATGGATGATTAGACCAATTCAATTTCTTTTTTCGGCCTTCCTAACAAATGCTCAGTCTAATGGTTACTTTACTCAAACTATTATGTGCCATTTCCTCTTCTTGACTGGCTTTTTGGTGAGGTTGCTTCAAAGCTTTTAGTCTTACTTAGCTCAAGACTTTTCTTGGAGTTCCCTTTTGCATCCCATCCTAGATTTACCATGCATATGGTGATCCTCAAATATCAAAATATAGTGTAAATATCCACATACTTGTTTTTATTTTTAATTTTTGAAAATTTTTAAAACTTTAATTGAAATTATGAAAACTAAAGGTTCAATTTTAATTATTTTTGAAAATCAAAATCATTTATAAGCACTGATATCATTATTGCTGTCACTGCTATCGCCTCTCGACCATCTCTAATGTTGAAGCTTCCCACTTTTGGCCACTATCACTATCGCTACCTTGCTGTCAAAAATTATTTAAGTATATTAAAATTTTTAAATATTTATAATAGAAAATATTTTTTATTTAAAAATGCAGATATAAACTAAAATCTTGAAATAGGAAATTGATGTCTATCCAAAAATGGAAAAACAAGGAAAGTAACAATAAGAGAACTTGATCCATACTCTTCTAGATCAACTATCATTGAATAGTGCTACTATAGGCATGCCCACAAAATAACCTAAATAATATCAGTCCAAATCGAATGAATAGTGGCTCAACATTGATGATTTGAGCTACTGTATGTACTTTATAATAATATTTTTTGTTATCATTTTCTGATATTAAATGCACTTTCTCAATTTAGTTACTAAATATATGTTAAAATTTTTCAACAGAAATGTAGTTACCAAACAGCAAATAGACTATGGCAACTCTCTTCCATATAGCACTAGAGTTGTATGGCTATATCATGTAGAAGACAGGCCAGCAAATGGGTCACCTCCATCTAGAGATCATCCATCTTCTCTCTCTCTCAATGGCATGAAAATAACTATATAACAACTGTCCAATCATGCATTACAATAAATTTGTTTGCTTCCCTCCTCCATGGGGTCGAAAGGGGGATAACGAGCTTATGGTTGGCTCAAGTGATTGCACAAGCATGCTACCAATGTCAGATAGCCCAAGAAGAGATAAATGAAAGGGATACTGATTGTAGCATGGGTCCAGGTGCCCTAACTTTCAAAAATTTTTCCTATCATAATACCATATGTTTGGAAGAGGAAGAGATAGGGTGTGGCTGAATCTATGAGTCTATTTGTGATGGATAAATTGGAGTTCTATTAAAAAACTCAAGCATAAAATTTAGAAGGACAAATGATAAACTAAAAATAAAAATAAAGATAAGAACTAGTTGTTTGATTGATAGAAGGGTCCTTTCTTAGATTACATTCTATTATTTATATAAGATGACTAAAGATATGATAACCTTCTACTTCTAGTGATTGCTACGCATATACAACCTTCACTTCATCTAACAGTTTTTAACCACTAATATTACTAATCCATCACTCGACATGCCTACTTAACCACCAAGTCTAATAATTGTTCACTCCATTATGTACTTCTGCCACCATCCTTCTAGTCAAGTAGTGACCCTTCATTTAGGATGGATGATTAGACTGATTCAACTTCTCTCTTCGACTTTCCTAACAAATGCTTGGTCTAATATGGTTACTTTACTCAAACTATTAAGTACCATTTTCTCTTCTTGATTGGCCTTTTGGTGAGGCAACATGATGTCAAAGCTTTCAGTCTTACTTGGCTCAAAACTTTCTTTAGAGTTCTCTTTTGTATCCCATCCTAACTAGAGCTGTCATGCATACAGTGATCCTCGAATATCAAAATATAGTGTTAATATCAATGGACTTGTTTTTGTTTTTAATTTTTGAAAACTTTTAAAACTTTATTGAAATTATGAAAATTAAGAGTTGAATTTTAATTATTGTTGAAAATCAAAATCATTGATAGGCACTAATACCATTACTGTTGCCACTTCCACATCCTCCCAACCATCTCTAGTGTTGAAGCTATCCTACTATTGGCCACTACCACTATCACTACATTAGCATCAAACACTATTTAAATATATTAAAATTTTCAAATATTTATAATAGAAAATATTTTTTTGTTTTAAAAATAAAGATATAATCTCTAAAATAGGAAACTGATGTCTATGCAAAAATGGAAAAAAAAGAAAGTAACAATAAGAGAACTTAGTCCATACTCTTCTAGTTACCAACTATCACTGAATAGTGCTAATATGGGAATGCCCACAAAACAACCTAAATAATATCGATCCAAATCAGATGATTAGGGGCTCAGCATTGATGATTTGAGCTACTGAATATGATCTAATATCTCTAAATTGCTTGATAGTAAAAATCATACAATTTAAAGATTCTTAACCTATATATTTATGTCTAAAAAATATACATCATTCAGGTTAATTAAATTATCAGTTTTGACCATTAGATTCATGAGTAATTAAAGCTAAGGATCTTCAAATCATATAATTTTTTGAGGGTAAGTAATATAGAAAGAATATATCACAAACGATCACTTGAATCATCTATACTTGGCCTCTGTTTTGTCTAGTTTGTCTTGTTAGGACCAACCTTTTTAGGCTACTATGTTGACACCTAGGTATTAGCAGTGTTCCATTCTTACATATCTATGTTATAAAAATTATACCTTTATCAAAGTCTACCTTGGTGTGGACCAATTCTAAAATTTAAATATTTACTTTATCTCCATTATCAAACCATGAAATGCACACTTGCTTTCCCTTGCCTGGCAAGACAGCTTGTCTAGTCATTAGAAGCTACATCCATAGGAATAGTGACTTTGCAAGCTATTTACTATTCCTCGAATACAAAATAGTCCCTTGCTACCTCTCTATCTCTTGCATGCATGCTTGATCGCTCACTCCCTCCCCCCACCTCCAAATAGCAAATCTTGTTAGACGTATGCTTTAGAAGTCAATTGAGGTGACATATGTAATCTTTCTAAAAGCATAGTTTATAATCTTGACTTAATAATAAAATAAAATTTAGATTATTTATCCATTCATATTGAGTAATATATCTATGAATCATCCAATGAATTAACAAGATGATGACATATATTCTCAAGAATAAAGAATTTGAGGTATGTGTTATTGGTGGTTAATTTATAAACTGCTCTTGATCATAGGATCATTATGGAGATGGTGATCGATCCAGATAGGTTGGTACATGGATCACTTCCTTATAGATAGATGAGTCTCAAATCTATAATATGGAGATACTGAGCAAGAGTGCAGAAGCTTGTTAGAGAATAAGGATGCTGAGCATGACCAACATGAGTAGTCACTTGGATATCTACCTTCTTGTAGTCATATACTTGATACTACAGTAGTATGAATAGTTCTTCAACTTATGGTGCCTCGACTATTCATAATGAGGTTGTTGGAGTTTGACTACATCATAACTTAATCTCCTAGTTATATAGAAACTTGAGGTGTATATTGGCTGCAGTAGATTCATTGTAGGAATAGGATATGTACTTATATGGGATCTATCGATCCTGATGGTTAGGGAGAAGTCTTATAAGGATCATGAAACTGAGTTCAGAAGTCCATGGCCATAGCAGATGTGAATGATGAACAAAAATTTCTATGAGGATTCACTAAGAACTCAGATTGATTAAATCTTACATATGACAAGATGAGATTGATGAGTTATTCATGACCCTAGTCTTGTCGGGACTCACAATAGAAGAACCGACTACACGATAACTTTACCTACAGATTCATCTATTTAGTTTAGTTGGATTGCCACTGCATATTACTGAGTTATCCCTATATACTGCTAGGTGTCACTAATAGATCATAGGACCAACTAAAAATTATTCTGATGATCAATAATTCTTAAATTGACTGAGTTGGAAGGGATTCCAATCTATTAAAAAGAGTTTCAATGATATTGTGATGGAGATCGCAATATATCATACTATCAGATAAAATTGAACCTATGAGATCACACAACAAAAAATTGATCTAGGATCGTACAATTAGGATCATGTGGTTCCAATTATTTTGGATTTGAGAAATTTGATTGGGTTTAGGAAACCATACTAGTACATGGTAAATCCAAAATCCTCTTTGGACTTAAATTCCTATGAGATAAGGATTGGATCAAGCCAATTGCAGGAATTATGGATAGTAAAAAGTTAATTTTTTATCATTAATTAAGTTGGAAGAAATTAGATTTGAATCTAATTAGAATGGATTCATGGGCTGCCAACTATTGGTGCCCCTTAGACCTATTGTAACTAGGAAAGGGAGAGAAGCACATTCCATCTAGTTTTGGTATCAAAAAGAGCAAGTGGAGGTGCCTTAAGAGTCCTAATTAAAGTTGATCTTGAATTTCTTATGAGACAAAGATCTGATTTGATAGAATTTCTAAACCAAATAGGACTCTATTTTAGCCTATAAAAGGGGCTTGAGATAAGATCTCTAAATCTTAAGCAATCAAAGCAAGTTAGCACCAAGCCTCTATGCCTCCCCCTCTTTCTCTTGAGCTCTCCATGCCCTCTCCCTCTCCTTTCTTCCTCATGCCCAAGAGTTGGATGTCCTTGGTTTCCATGACCAAGGGTTGGGCGCCTTCTTCCTTTTATATGCCAAGCTACGATGTGCTAATTTGAGAGGAGTTCTCTCATCTTCTACAAGGTTGCTTGCTAGTTTCTTAGTGAAAAAATAAAAGAGAAGCTTTCTTAGATCTGTCATGTGGATACCTGTAGAGGTCAGATGCTTGTGTGGCTTAAAAAAAATCGAAGAGATATCCACGATCATTAATTATGATGCATAACTATTCGTGCAAAGGTGAAGATGAGATCTTCATGATTTTTGCTTTAATATAATTTTATTTACTGCATATAGATCTTAAGAACATGATAGGGATATTCTCATAAGATGAGATCTAGAAGATGCATATTAGATTAAATTATTTCTACTATTCATACAAAAATTTTTATTGTTCTAGCATACATGCTGTCCTAGATTTTTTTCAATTGGTATCAGAGCGTAGGTTGTATAATCATATTTTTAGATCTGAAATTTAGATGGGATCTGAATTATTTTGCTTATAATTAGATCTCTACTTCATATTGGATCAGAAAATTCATGTTTATCAATTATATATGAAATTTAGATGAGATCTAAATTTTATGTTTTCAAATAAGCATGATTATTAGATTAGATCTAATTTATGTTTTATTTGAATCTGATTTTTTATATTATGATTTGATATTTAAATGAGATCTAAAATATTAGATCAAAAATTTTAGTGAAAAATCAAAAAATATAATTGATAAACATAGGGTTAATCAAGAATCATCTAAATATAAGGTTGTCCTAGCACAATGGATGTTATGCTGAAAGATTATCCTAGGATGATAAGAGATAAAACCCTAAGTCACACCTCTAAAATTTAAATTGGATCTAAAATTTAGATTAAAAATCTAATTGATAAGCAATTCGGTTAGTCTAAGTTCATCCTGATATAAGGTTGCCCTAGCATAAAATTGGTTATGCTGAAAGGTTATCCTCAGATAATAAGTGATCAAACCCTTTAATCATAAGTCATCTGTTGAGAAAAGAAAAGACTTAACTAGATTATGAGATAATCGTGATGTGGTTCATTGATATATGTGGTGATCAAATCGAGTCACTATGATTCTTGGTGTAGGGTTGTATCATGAATTCACTTAGATAGTTGCAACAGGTCAATTAGTGATGAGAAACCAAAAGCCATAGCCAATTTGGATGAGGTTAACCTATTGGTGTCTAAGACAAGTGCTTTGAAAGGTGGTTATTTAATTAGAATCGTTACACCAATAGTGGGGAGCCTCCCACCGATCTCCACTTATCTAACTAATTTGGTTGACCAATTCTGATTTGGGGTGCTTAGTGTTAAGATCACCATAATTGCGTTGCACCATGAGTCTAGTCTTGATGAGTCAAGATGCAATCTTATTAGTAGATCCAATCAATTGTAGATTTACATGTGACGTAAATAAATAATTAAATCTAAAGAAGATCTAAATTAAATCTCCTCACAAAATATTAAGTCGAGCAGTCTTCTACCATTGTAGATGCACGAGCTCTTTCAGATGTCAATTGTTCTCGACTAGATAAAGTGATTCAGTTGTATCAAAGAAGATGCAACCACTTTATTAGTATGAGATGCTGTAGGATGGAGATAGGATTGGGCCCAATAACTATCAGGTGAGGATCCCAATGATGGCTTCACTTTTGCAAGAATGGTAGGTCTGACTTAACTAAGGAATGAGACTAATAACTATCAGGTGAGACTTCAAGAATTAGAGATCGATGATCGCTATAACTTGCTTGAGAAGCATTGGACGAGGATTGTCCACTCATTGATTGACATAACACCAAGAACTATCAAATAAGGTGGTATGCCAATTGGTGGGATCGTCATACCCACTTGAAATCCTAATCATGGAGGTTTTCATTTCTTCACTCGATGAGTGTGGAAGATTCGAGAAAATAGTGGGAGTCAGTTTATTTTTAAAATAAAAATCTTAGAACAAACTAAGAAGTCAATTATAAAATCTAACTAGAATCTTCTTCTCTCTGTAGGAAAATATTTGCTTCAAATCCTCTAGTTTGAATCTTAGAAAACAACTAATTGACTAAATCCAACTATAAGGATTGGCTCAAAAACTTAAAGATTGTCTTGAGTTTCAAAAAGTTAAGCTATATTCTTGACTAAGACCTTCCTGCATTACCAGCCTATCCGACCCTTGATCAAAGGGCTACCTATGAAAAGTGGTTGGACGATGACAATGAGGCATTGTGATACATGCTGGCATCCTTGTCCAATAAGTTCCAATGGCCGCATGAGGACATGAAAACTATCAGGAGCATGTTAGTCCACCTACAAGAGTTATACAGTGAGCAGAGTCACGTAGCTTGCTATGAAGTATCCAAGAGACTCTTCAAGATAAAAATGCATGATGGGCAGTTAGTCCATGAGCATTATTTGACAATGATCAAGGATTTTGAGGAGCTTGAGAAACTCGGGATGTCCATGGATAAAGAACTGCAGATTAATTTGATCCTGCAATCTCTTACTGATTATTCATATGCGCAGTTTATAGTAATCTACCATATGAATAAATTTGAGTGCACCAAGGCCAAATTGCTCAACATATTGGTAACTATGGAGGGCATCTTGAAGAGTTTAAGGGGTACTATTTTAGTTGTGGAACGGACTTGTTCTTCTAAGAGAAAGTCTACTGAAAGAAAAAGAAGTCCGTGAAGAAGCAAAAGGTGGAGAACAAGCCAAGAAAAAAGGTTTCCAAGAAGAAGGCCATAGAGAGAGAAAACTATTTTCACTGCAAAAGGGACGGCCATTGGAAGAGAAACTGTCCTGATTACCTGGAGAGCCTGAAGAACAAGAAGGACAGTGCACCTTCTAAAGGTATGTCTGATCTGCTCGTTATCGAAACTAACCTTATAATTTTTTTTACATCTAGTTAGGTTATAGACTCTGGTTCAAGTGCTTATCTGTGTACTTCTATGTAGGATCTTGAGGATAGTAGGAGGTTGAGGAAAGGTGAAATAACCCTATGAATCAAAAACAGAGCAAGAGTTGCTGTTGTGGATGTGGGGATATACCCACTACAACTATCATCAAGATTTAGTTTAATTCTTAGAGATAATTATTTTGTACCTATGGCTAGTAGAAATTTGATTATGTGTCTTGTTTCACACTGGATAACTATGTATTACTTTTCATAAGGACTATTATACCATTTATTTTAAAAATAAAATGGTTGGAAGTGGTTTCTTAATTAACAATCTCTATCAATTATATGTTGATGTTTCTATGAATATAACTGAGCAGGATGTGAATGCCATAGAAACTAAACAACCTAGAGATGATATTAAATTCAAGTATATGTAGCATCTTAGATTAGGTCATATAGGAGAAGAAATGATTAACAGATTGAAGAAAGATGGGCTCTTGGGCTCATTGACCTCTGGATCTTATCTAGTTTGTGAGTCTTACCTTCAAAAAAAAATGATTAAGCTATCCTTCATGGGATAAAGGGAAAGGATCATTGAGATACTTGCTTTAGTACACACAGACATGTGTGGCCTAGTTGATGTGGCGGTCATAGGAGGTTATCACTACTTTATCATCTTTATCAATGATTACTCATAGTAAGGATATGTATATCTTATGAGACACAAGTCTCAAGCTTTTAAAAAGTTCAAAGAATTCAGGAATGAAGTAAAAAAATAGACTGAAAAACTCTTGAAGATTCTTCGATCAGATCGAGAAGGTGAATTTTTTAGTGAAAAATTTCTCAGTTATCTCAAAAAATATGGCATAGTCTCATAATGGACTCCACCTGAACGTCTCAACTCAATAAAATTTTATAACAGAGAAATCGAATCCTATTAGATATGGTTCGATCCATGATGAGCTTCATGGACCTTCCTATATATTTTTGGGTACGTAGTCTATTAATAGTGAATTATGTGTTGAATAAGATTTTTTTTTCAAATTATTTCTATCACACCGTATGAGATATGACATGGTAAGAAATCAAGTCTGGATCATCTTAGAATTTAGAATTGTCCGACCCATGTCAAAAGACAACAAATAGATAAGTTAGAAGCTAGATCTCTTAAAGCTCATTTCATCAGATATCCTAAGTAGTCTTTAGGATATTATTTCTATTTTTCAGAGAATCACAATGTGATTGTGAGCCGGCATGCCATCTTTCTTGAACAAGAGTTTATTCAAGATGGAGGCATAGGAAGACAGATTGAGCTCGAAAAGGAAAGTCTCTAAAGAGCAATGAACTTCAGAACCTAAATAACCCATTCATATTGAGCCAATACACACATCTGCTCCACCTCGTAGACTAGTAGAATTTTTCATCCTCTTAATAGATACATGGGTATCATAATAAAGGATATAGAGGAAATGTTTCTCACAAAAAATATGGTTCATTTTGATGACCCCAAGACCTATGACGAGGTGATATCAGATATCGATTTCGAAAAATGATTAAAGGCAATGAAATCGGAGATTGACTCGGTGCACTCAAACTAGGTCTGGATCTTAGTGGATCCATCGGAAGGTATTGTCCTATCGAGTGTAAATAGATCTACAAAGAGAAGATAGGTTCGGATGGTAAGGTAGAGACCTTTAAGGTAAGGCTCGTAGCGAAAAGTTATAGTCAATGAGAGGGCATTGACTATCAGGATACCTTTTCATCAGTGACCATGCTAAAATTTATTTGAATATTACTTGCTATTGCAGCATATTATGATTATGAGATATAGCAGATGGATGTGAAAACTACTTTCCTGAATGGATATCTTGAGAAAGATATTTACATGGAGCAGCCTTTGGGTTTCACCTTCGATGATGGAGATTACAAAGTCTGCAAGCTACAAAAATTTATTTATAGACTTAAGCAAGTATTTTGGAGTTAAAATAGTCATTTCAATAATATCATCAAATTATTTGATTTCATCAAGAATAAGGAGGAACCATGTGTGTTCAAAAAGGTCAATGAGAGTGCTGTCACTTTTCTCGTACTGTACATGGATAACATACTTCTGATTGAGAATGATGCTCCCATGCTAACATCAATCAAGTTATAGTTGTCTAAGAAAATTCTCTATGAAGGACCTTGGGGAAGCATCTTTTATTTTGGAGATTAAGATTTATAGAGATAGATTTAAGAGGATGCTAGAATTTTTACAAAAAATATACATGAAGGAGATGTTGAAGAAGTTCGGCATGAAAAACTCCAAGAGGAGATTTATGTCCTTTAGGCATAGAATTTATCTCTCCAAGAAAATATGCCCAAACACATCGGAAGAGATAGAATGCATGAGCAAGATCCCTTATGCTTCGGCTATAGGGAGCCCCATGTAAGTCATGCTATATATACGACCTAATATAGCGCATGCTATGAGTGTCATGAGTAGATATTAGTCAAATTTAAACAAAGAGCATTGGACATCTGTGAAATATATCTTTAAGTACTTGAGAAGAACTAAGGATATGTTTCTGATCTTTAGAAGTGGAGAATTGAGGGTACAAGAATATACTGATTTAGACTGTGTCTGATATTAATGATTGAATATTGACATCAGATAGTGTATTTTTATGTAATGGTGGTACTATAAGTTGGAAGAGTTTCAAGCAGCCTGTCATACTAGACTCCATGAAAATAAAGTATATCATCGCATCGGAAGCTACGAAGGAGGCATTTTGGTTCAAAAAATTTGTTGCAGAATTAGGTGTAATACCATCAGATGCCATTATCCTCTAATGTGACAACAACGGTGCCATAGTGCTTGCTAAGGAGCTGAGGTTTCACCAAAAATCTAAGTACATCGAGCGACTCTTTCACTTGATCCATGATTATCTCAAGAAGAAATATATTGAGATATAGAGAATAGACACCACGGACAACATGGCTAACTCACTGATGAAGTAGCTGAGCCAATAAAAAATCGAAGTCCATCTTGAGAAGATCAGATTTAGATTTATGGCCAATTGACTTTAGTGTTAGATGTATATCCTAGAAGCCAATATGACTGATACATTATAATAAGTCTAGGGCATAATTTTATACTTAATACATTGATTCGTTCAATAAAAGGATAAGTTTCATTTTCATTCAAGAATAATGTATCCTTGAATCATCCATGAAATTAATACTTCGATACATATTCTCAAAGTATTGAGAATTAGAGACATGTATAAAATTTTTAAATACTCCTGATCATAGTATCATCATGAGGATGAGGATCAATCTGGATAGATCGATGCACAAATCGCTTCCTTCAGGATAGATGAGTCTCTAGTCTATAGTGTAGAGATATTGAGCGATAAGTGTAGATAGTTGTTAGAGAATAACTAGTACTGAGCATTATATATGAGAGATCACTTAGATTTTTAATCAATCGTCAGTGATTGTCTCAATGCTGAAGTTGTGTGAATGATTTTTTAATTTATGATGGTACAACTACTCGTAATGAGACTATTAGAGTTTAACTGGCACATAAACATGATCTCATTGAGATCTTATAGTGGATGTTGGTGATAGTTGATCCACTATAGGAATAGGATGCATATCTAGAAGAAATCTATCGATCTTGATAGAGAGGAGTAATCTTATGGGATTTGAAAGGTTAAGTCCAAGAGTCTATGGCCAGAGTAGTGTAATTAATGGAAAAAAGTTTTCGTAAGGATCACAGTTAGACTTGAGCTAATCAAATTTATCATATGACTAATGATGAAATTTGATGATTGATCCATGACCTGCCATCTAGTCGGGACTCATGATAAAGAGATTGAATCACATGTGAACTACACTTTGAGATTCTTTTTCGATTCTACTAGATTACCACTACATACTGCTAAGTATCACTAATAGATGGTGAGAGCTCACTAGGATTGCTCAGGATCGACAATCCTTGATGAATTAGAGTGGAATCATTCCAATCCATTGAAAAGAGTTTCAATGATACTGTAATAGAGATCATTATATATCTTACTACTAGATAGAATTGAATCTATGGGATCACACAAGAAAGGGATTAGATCTGAAATAAGTAATTAGATTTATGAAGTCTCAATTGGATTTAGAAAAATCCTATTGGATTCAGAATAATCTTGCTAGTATATGGTTGAACTTAATTTTCTCTTTGTATTTAAATTTTTTATTTGATAAGATTAATTTGAGTTAATTATCTACTAATAATCTTAATGAATTAGATTCATTGGGCTCCAATTGTTGGGTGCCTAGGATTTTGGATCATATGAATTAAGGGTTCAAACCTTTAATTAATTTTCTTGATTGTTTGCAGGTGCCACTTGATTTGATCAAGCTAGGCATGCCCACCTTAAAGAGGGTGTGTGGGACTAGCAAGGGATGTCCCCTAGACCCTATGTGGTGTGTGAATCCAATAGTTGGAACCTAATAGATCTCCTAAAAAAGATCAAATATCTAAAGGAACAAGTAATTCTAATGCAAGTAGGACTTATATTAAGGGGCTATTTAATTTTGAATAGGATTCAAATCTTTTGTCTATTTAAAGGGGTCTTCTTTAAAGCTCTAATGATCAGATTTTCAATAGCCATGCCTCCCATAAGATCTCCCCATGCCTCCCTCTCTTCTCCCTTTCTGGATCCAATGCCCAAAAGAGTTGGGCATCGTCCATCTTCATGCCCAAGAGGAGCTTGGGTGTCCTCTTTTTCTTGCTGGTTTTCAGACCTTGATTGCTTTATAATCAAGAGAAGAAGAACAAGAGAAGAAGAGAAGAAAAAGATCAAAGAGTTGATCATGATTCAGACTTCGTTCAGATTCGTAGGATGATTGTTCTTGGAGAAGAAAGATCAACACAGAAGAGAGCTATTCCAGGCTGATCCTGAGTGGATATTTATAGAGATCGGATACTTGCACAACTAAGAAAGAACCTACTCTCTTCGAGATTTAAATTTGAAGAAAAAAATTATGAAACAGGTATGTGATACCATCATATATTTAATTTCAGCATAAAATTCAGTATGTGTTTAATTTCAGTATATAAAGTAGATCCATATATTCTATATTTTATGCATGTATGATTTAGATTAAAAAATATTTTAATCTTCTATTCTACTATATTGTTTAGAAAAAAAAAATTAAAACACATGTTCATGCCCCAACATGAAAATTTCAACAGTGGTATCAGAGCCTTGAATTTCATATATTGAAATAAATATACATATTTTTTAAAAGAGTTTCAAATTTTAATTTTTTTTGATATATGAGATATATAGATGATTATTTTGAATCTAAAATTTATTTTAGATTTAATTCTCAGTTCATATATTCGATATGTGAAGGCATGTATAAATCTAAAATTTATTCTAGATCGATTTTTAGTTCATGTATATGTAATATATAGATGCATTCATAAATCTAAAAATTAATTTGATCTGATTTATGATTTATATATGAGATGTATGATTGCATATTTAGGTCTAAAAATTAGTTTCAATATGATTCATGATTTATATATGAGATATATAATATCATGTTATGATCTGAATTTTTATTTAGATCTGAATTTACATACATATATGAGATATATGCTTGTATGTTAAATCTGAAAATTAGTTTTATGATTTAAAACTTAACTTTTATATAAAAAAATTGATCTAAAATTTAATTTTAGAATCTGAAATTTATATTTGTGTATGAGAGTTTTGGTCATAGAAAAATCAAAAGTTAAGTCATGTAATTAGATTGCATCTAAAATTTTTGATTTGAACATAATGGATCTGATTTGATTAAATAATTGATCAAACTAAGTCAAATATTCATTAGGGTTAGGTCAATTAAGTTTAAGATCATGCAATTATTGTTGATCAAATTGATTAAATTTCATATATAGAATTGAGTAACCTAAGGATCTAATTTGGCTTGATGGCTTGAGCTCAATTTGCTTAAGCTAACCTATTTGGACCAATTAACCTGTTGGTGTCTAAGGTACGTAATTGAGAGATGGTTGTTTAATTGATTCTGTTCACTTATCTGTTCAACTTATTGGTATTTAAGGAAAGCAACAGGGAGACCTCCATCGATCTCCACTTACCTGATCAATTTAGAAGATTGAGTCTTGAATAAGGTTGTTTGATGGTTTGGTTTAGCCCATGCTAATTAGATCAGTCATATGATGACTAAATAGATAAGATCTAAATCTAAACCTCTTCATAAATATTAAGTCCATAAGTTTTCTACCATTGTAGATGTGCGGGTATGGTACTAGTGTTGATTGCTCTCGACTGGTTATAGTGATTCAGGTGCATCGAAAATATGCAACCACTCTATTAATAAAGAGTTGCTCCAGGATAAGGATGGAGTTGGACCCAATAACTATTAGGTGAGGGTCCTAATGATGGTTTTGCACCTGCTTGTCAACATTGGGTCAGATTTAACTAAGGAGTGTGGTCAATAATTGTTAGGTGAGCCTACATAACTTAGAGATCAAGTGGCTGCAACATACTTAGAGAAGTATCTGGACAAAGGATTGTCTATGCATCGGTGTGCACATTATCAATAATTGTTAGGTGAGGTGCATGGCATCGGTAGGACCATAACACCCACTAAAAATTTAATTATCACGTTAGAATTTTTATTTCCCACCCGTAGAGTGGAGGGATCCAAAAAAATAGTGAGAGTCATTGTTTGCTTCTTAAAGTCTCTAGAGTAAATATAAATTTTAAAATATAAAAATCTAACTTGAATGTCTACTCTCGCAGTTAAATAATATCAGCTTCAAACCCTCTAGCCCACATCCTTGAGTCCAATCATTTGATCGGAATCAATTATAAAGATGGCCTAGAAATCTCAGAATTGTCCTGACTTCTGAAAAAATAGACAATGTACTTGATCAGAAACCCCTAATGTTACCAAATCGTCCTACTGCAAAGTAAAGAATAGCTTATGAAAAGTAGACGGATGAAGATAATCAGGTTAAGTGCTATGTGCTGGCTTCCATGTCAAATGAATTATAGAGCCAGCATGAGCATATGCCCACTATCAAGGCTATGATTACTCACCTACAAGAGTTGTATGGTAAGTAGAGCTGTATAACGTACTTCGAAGTATCCAAGAGACTCTTCAATCTAAAAATACGTGAAGGATAGTCAGTCCATGAGCACTATATGATAGTGATCAAGGACATTGAGGAGCTTGAAAGGCTTAGGCTTGATATGCAAAAGAAATTACAGATGAATTTGATTCTTCAATGTCTTATGAATTTATATAGTCAATTTATTATAAATTTTCATATGAACAAACTTGATTGCACCATATCCGAACTAGTCAACATGTTGGTCACTACTAAGGAAACCTTAAAGAGTTCAAAGAGCACTATTCTCACTGTGAAGCGGACCTCTTCATCCAAGAGAAAGTCTAATTAGAAGAAAAAGAATAAATTTATGAAGAAACAGAAGAAAGAGAGCAAGCCAAAGAAGGATATTTCCAAGAAGGCTGAAGCAAAGAAAAAGTGTTTTCACTATGATACTAAAGGCTACTAGAGGAGGAACTGTCTACTCTACCTGGAGAGCCTGAAGATCAAAAAGAATGACAAACTTTCAGAAGGTATGATTGTAATTGAATCTAACCTTATGATTTTTTTACTTCTAGTTGGGTATTGGACTCTAGTTCGAGTACTCATATATGTACTTCAATGCAGGATCTAATAGAAAGTTGAAGGTTAAGAAAAGATGACATGATCCTTTGGATCGACAATAGAGCAAAAATTACTACAGAAGCCATTGACACTTATCTTCTTCGATTACTGTTAGGATTTAGATTAGATTTGAAAGACTTTTATTTTATTCTTGTAGCTAGTCAGAATTTGATTTTCATATCTGTGCTAGCATAGGATGATTTTGATTTTAATTTCAATAAAGATTTTTATTTTATTTATTTATGAAATAAATTAGTTGCACGTGGTCTATTAATTGGTAGTTTTTATCAATTACATATTGATGCGAATATGAATTTGAACGAGTAAGTAATAAGTACCGTAAGTCAAAAGAGACCCAAAGACGAAATTAACTAAAAGTACTTATGGCATCATAGACTAGAGCATATTGGAGAGGATAGGATAAACAAACTGGAAAGAGACGGGATCCTTAGTTTTTTTGATTCAGAGTCATACCCCACTTGTGATTCTTGTCTTCGAGGAAAAATGACCAAATTACCCTTTGTAGGATATGGGGAAAGGGCCACCTAGCTACTTGCCCTGGTATACATCGATGTATATGGGCCATTTGATGTGCAGATTAGATATGGTTATAGCTACTTCATCATCTTTATCGATGATCTGTCATGGTACGGATATATGTATCTGATTAAACATAAATCTGAAGTTTTTGAAAAGTTCAAGAAATTCAGAAATGAAGTAGAAAAATAAACAAAAAAACTCATTAAAGATCTTCGTTCTGATTGAGGAGGTGAATACCTTAGTCAAAAATTTTTAAGATATTTTAAGGATAATGGCATAGTCTCTCAATGGACATCCTTCGGAACACCTCAACTCAATGGGGTATCCGAAAGGAGGAATAGGACCCTATTAGATAATGGTCAAGTCCATGATGGGCTTCACTGATTTATCCTTGTATCTTTGCAGATATGCCTTATTAACTATAGTTCATCTATTGAATAGGATTCCATCAAAATCTGTTTTTACCACACCATATGAAATATGGCATAGTAAGAAGTCGAGTCTAGGTTATCTTAAGACTTGAGGATGTTTGGCCTATATCAAAAGATAAATGGCTGATAAATTAAAGGATAGATCTGTAATAGTTCATTTTATAAAGTATCCAAAAGAATCAATAGGATATTACTACTTTCTACAAGATCACAATGTGATTATGATGAGTCGAAACTCCATATTTCTAGAAAAATAGTTTATCCAGGATGATGGTAGTAAGATGTTTGTTGAGCTTTAAAAGAAAGTCTCTGAAGAGCAAAGAGCTATGAATTTTTAGGAACCCATTATTCATAAGCCAGTAGTTAATGTTCCTCTACCACCTCGTAGATCTAGTAGGATCTCCCGACCTCCTGAAAGATACATGGGTATGCTTACGGAGGAAGTAGAAGAAATATTTTTTATGGGAGAAAGGGTCATAGTGATGATCCTAATATCTTTGACGAGACGATGACTGACATCGATTTTAAAAAATAATTAGATGCAATGAAATCAGAGATTGACTCGATACATTTGAACCAACTATGGACCTTAGTGGATCCACCCGAAGGTATAGTATCCATTGGATGTAAATAGATCTATAAAAGAAAAATAAATATCGATGGTAAGGTAGAGACCTATAAAGCTAGACTTGTGGTAAAAAGTTATAGTCAATGTGAAGGTATTGACTATCAGAAACCTTCTCATCCGTAGCCATACTGAAATTCATCCGTCCTCTACTTACTGTTGCAGCTTACTATGATTATGAAATATGATAGATAGATGTGAAAACTGCTTTCCTGAATGGATATCTTGAGGAAGATATCTACATAGAGCAGTCTTTGGGTTTCACATCAGGTGATGGTGATCATCGAGTCTGCAAGCTGCAAAGATCCATATATGGATTAAAACAAGCTTCTCGAAATTAGAATCTTCATTTTGATAAAGTGATCAAATCATTTGATTTCATCAAAAATAAAGAGAAATCTTGTGTATACAAGAGGGTCAGTGAGAGTGCAATAACATTCCTCATATTGTACGTGGATAATATTCTCCTTATTAGGAACGACATTCCCATGCTGACCTGGTCAAAAAATAGTTGTCCAAGGAATTCTCCATGAAAAATCTAGGAGAAGCATCCTATATTCTTGGAATAAAGATCTATAAGGATAGATCCAAAAGGATGCTAGGCCTATCTCAAAAATTGTACATAGAAAAAATGCTGAAGAGGTTTAGTATAAAAAATACTAAAAGAAGACTCTTACCTCTTAGGCATGGTATTAGTCTTTCTAAAATGATGTGTCGACCACATCTGAGGAAGTTCAGTGTATGAGTAGGATTTCTTATACATCGATCATAGAGAGTCTCATGTATGTCATGCTATGTACTCGACCTGATATTATCCTTCCTATGAGTGTCATGAGCATGTATCAGTCAAATTCAGATGAGGAGTACTGGATAGCTGCGAATAGCATCCTTAAGTATTTGAGAAGAACTAAAGATTTGTTCTTAGTCTTTGGAGGAGATTTTGAGTTGTGAATCGAGGGGTATATTGATCCAGACTTCATGTCTGATCTTGATGATAGAAAATCTACATCAGGATATGTGTTCATATACAATGGTGGTGCAGTCAGCTGGAAGAGTTCCAAGCAACCCATCATAGTGGATTCAACACAGAAGCTAAATATGTCACTACTTCGGATGCTGCAAAGAAAGACTTTTGGTTCAAGAAGTTCACCACAGAGCTTGGGATAATGACATCGGATGCCATACCACTTTATTATGATAACAATGGAGCTATAGTACTTGCTAAGGAGCCGAAGTCTCATCAGAAATCAAAACACATCAAGCGGCGGTTCCATATTATACACGACTACCTCAAAAAAAATATATCGAGGTACGAAGAGTAGACTCCATGGATAATATAGCAGATCCATTGATAAAGCAATTGAGCCCGCAAAAATGAAAGTCCACCTTAAGAAGATGGGACTTAGATTAGTGGCCAATTGACTTTAGTCTAAGTGAGAGATTGTTAGATGTATATCCTAAAAGCCAATACGACTGGCACATTGTAATAAGTCTAGGATACAATTTTATACTTAGTACATTGATTTTATCAATAAAAGGATAAGTTTTATTTTCATTCAAGAGTAATGCATCCTTAAATCGTCCATGGAATTAATACTTCAACACATATTCTCGAAGTGTTGAAAATTAGAGACATGTATAAAATTTTCAAATACTCTGGTCATAGTATCATCATGAGGATGGTGATCGATTCGGATAGATTGATGTATAGATCACTTCTTTCGAGATAGATGAGTCTTTAGTCTACAGTGTAGAGACATTGAGCAATGAGTGCAAATAGTTGTTAGAGAACAACTAGTACTGAGAGTGACCATTGAAAAGAATTGAACCTATCGGGTCACACAATAAAGAGATTAGATCTGGAATAAGCAATTGGGCTTATAAAGTTTTAATTAGATTTTGAGAAATCCTATTGGGTTCAAGGTAATCTTGCTAGTACATGATTGAACCCAATTTTCTCTTTACACTTGAATTTCTTATTTGATAATATTAATTCGAGTTAATTATCAATTAATAATCTAAATGAATTAAATTCATAGGGCTCCAATTATTGGATGCTTAGGATTTTGGATCATATGCATTCAGGATTCAAACTCTTAATCAATTTTCTTGATTGTTTGCATGGGGTGCCACTTGATTTGATCAAGTTGGGTGTGCCCACCTAAAAGAGCTCCAACGTACACTTTGTAGTCTCTTTCTTTTATATGTGCTAGTCTAAGCTTAGGATGAGCCTTAAGTTTCATAAATCCCAGAAGCCTGGTCATAATTGGACCCTATTTTGTATTGTAGTAGGATTTTATGTTTTAGTGGGAGTTACAAGAGGGGAGAGAGGTGTATGAGGTGAGGCATCTTTGGGCACAGCGGGAAAAGAGCGAGGGTGTTTGTTTGTTTGCGAGAGAGTTATGCTTCAATCTTGACTTACAATTTTTTAATAAAATTTTTTTCTCCTCTCCCCAATTTTTTTTCTTCTAATGTCTCTTTCTTATTATTATTATTTTTTTTTGGATGTTTGCTTTTGATCTTGAGTCAGCATAGTCAATCTACTCTAGATAGCATACCATTCTACAATCTAACTTGAATGAACTAAAATCTTTCCTTGAAATGTAACTCTACCTTTTTTCTTTAAATCTTCTATCTTTGTTCAGCTCTCAGCCATCTCTGTGATCTCGTTGCATTGTTACTTTACGCTATTATTGAATTTTGGTGGAACTATTGCTCCTTAGCAAAAATGAAAGAATAGTATAGCAAAGAATCCTTTTTATATTGAAAACAATTCATACATTTTTCAGATGTAATTGTTTGTTTCTGACATTTCCAAGTTTTAATTTGCAATTTATGTCTTTTTTTTTTCTGATTTCAGAATAAAAATTTCTTCCTAGTATCGTAAGGGGACAAGAATAAAGATTATCGGAATTAACCACTGGAGTATCCACTGTCATAGATGTCAAACAATAATGATCACGGCTCTGGAGCATGCAATTGGTTATGTGTGCTTGAATTCGAAGGAGATTTGAAAAACCAAACATCGCATCATAGATAGAAACTTGGAATGAATTAACCTGACAGAACATTTCTTTATCTTTGCAATGCAGGTGAGCAAAAATTTAGCAAGGCCTCTGCCACTAACAAGATCAGCGGGGTAGAATCCACTGCTATATATTTATAATGACATCTAGAGGATTTACCAATGGTTTATTAATATGGACTTATATCTATATAATATCTAATTCATTTCCATATAATATTTCTGCCAATAGATCTGAAAGGTAACATTTGATAGAATTTAATTTATCTTTGCCTGTGCCTTTGTAGCCCAGGGTGAAATGATGGTTTGGAAGATTACGGTCTTAGCTAGAGAAGATGGTATTTGTCTCCAATTTGATCCATACCTTTATGCATGATTACAATAGGAGTCCAAATGCTAACCAGAGCTAGACATGATACAATTTATCCCCAATTTATTATCTAATATACCTTGCATTATGCATGATCAAAATATGAGTCTAAATGCTAACCAGAGCTAGAGAGAAATACATTTTTCTGCAATTCATTATTTACGATACCTTGCTTTATGCATGATCACAGTAGGAGTCCAAATGCTAATCAAAGTTGTTGGTGCAGAATTTCGCCGAAGCTGGTGTTGCTGGAGTCGAGATGACCGCGGCCACCACCGGGACTAACAAGAGAAGTCTAAACCGGAGTTGGGAGTGCTCCGGCAAGACCCTCCGACGCTCAAGTCAGTACTCTGCTTCAACAGAAATGGAGTGCTCGAGTGGAAATTTTAGCAGAGTTTTGAGATAAAATTTTGAGCTTAGAGAAGAACGTATCTGAGGATCCTTATTTATAGACGGAGAGCGTAACTGATTGACAGCGATGTCTGCAACCGTCTGATAGTGGGCCGTTCAGAGTCGTGCAGAGTTTGTTACGGAGAGTAATGGTGTCGGGGGCTATTCAGGGCCACGTGGAGTTTGTTATAGAGAGTAATAGCATCGAGGGCTATTCAAGGCCACGTGGTGTTTGTTACGGAGAGTGGTGTTCGTTGTTGTGACTTGCCAGAAAGTGGAGCAGGGTAGCGGCCCTCGTCGTGGCTTGCCAGAGAGTGGTGGAGTCATGTGGAATCCGTTGCAGAGAGTGGAGCAGGGTAGCGGCCCTCGTCGTGGCTTGCTAGAGAGTGGTGGAGTCACATGGAATCCGTTGCAGAGAGTGGAGCAGGGTAGCGGCCCTCGTCGTGGCTTGCCAGAGAGTGGTGGAGCCTCGTGGAATCCATTGCAGAGAGTGGAGCAGGGTAGCGGCCCTCGTCGTGGCTTGCCAGAGAGTTTGGATCTGTCAGCTGAAGCTCAGCTAGGATTTTTGATGGAGCGGAATGGCTCTCTGTCTCGTCGATCTAAGAGAAGCTCGGACGTTTTCAAGGTCGCTGACGAGTCTACTGTTGTCGGAGGCCTTGGGCGCTGAGGCTACAGGTGAGAACCATCTACTGTAGAGACTCGGATGAAGACTTTCTGTTGGCGAAGTCCAGTAGGAGTCCAATAGCTAGGGAAGTCCGTCTGGAATTTGCCTGATGCGGAAGCTCGTCTGAAGATTATCCGCCAGAGGAGTCCGGTTTCATGAGAAATCTGGCGAAAGGTCGGTCGGTGGTGGACTTTGGATGGCGTTGGGGAGGCTCGTCTGTTGGAGGAGTCTGAGGGATCCAGAGGCGATCGGTCATTATAGAAATCCAGCTGCTGGAGTCCGTCTGTTGCAAAAGCTCATTCGAAATCCATCCGCTGTGAAAGTTCAGACGAAGTCTGGTTCTTGCAGAAGCTCGTCCAGAATCCATCCGCTGTAGAAGTTCGGATGAAGTCCGATTCTTGCAGAAGCTCGTTCGGAATCCATCCACTGTGGAAGTTCGGACGGAGTCCGGTTCTTACAGGAGGCTGAAAGGAGGCCGTTTATTGTAGGAGCCGGTCGAGGATCGGTTGTCGTGGGTGCTCGGAGTAACGACCTGGCCGGTGGATCCTGCCCCATGGTAGAAGCTCGTCTGGGATCCGGCTATAAAGAAGCTCAGCTGAAGTCTATCTGTGATAGAAGTTCGGAAGAAATTTGTTTATAGTAGAAGCTCGAATGGAATTTGCTTACAATAGATATCTGGGGTAGACAGCCTACTATAGAAATTCGAAGTAGATCGCTCGTAGTAGAAGTTCGGCTCTCGCGGGAGCTCGATTGGGATCCGAAAGGCAATCGACCGTCGCAGAAACTTAGATGGAGTCTGGTTACTGTAGAAATCTTATTGTCGGAGAAGCTCGGATGCTGACGAAGTCCGAAAGAAGTTCGGAATAGGGTCATCCACGATCGGAAGAAGTCCGGAAGAGATTTGGATAGTAGTTGATTACTGTAGAAGGTCGGCTGGCAGTGAGGCCCAGAAAGCTTTTGGGGCGGCCCGGTAGATGAATGCAGAAGTTCATTATCAAAAAAGTCCAGACGGTCGAGGGGGTTCGGAGAGATGCCACACACAAGGTCGGAAGCTGGAAGATCCCTGGAAGGGTCGGTCTTTTACAAACTTCGGTCGGGGGGTATTTTATACCCAACACCAGTCCCCCTACTTTCAAGTTCGGATTCCGAATGAAGGAAGTACAAGGAAATTCTCACAGTCGAAGTTGCTCTCCTCGATTTTCGTGCTCGATGGTTGCCAGATATTTTGATGTTCGGCACGCTGGTACTAGAGCCTTTTCGAAAAAGATTTCTTCTTTTTGAAATTCTCGCTGGAGCGTGGCTCTAGGTATGGCGTAATAATGACTTTATCAGCTGCCAGCCATTTTCAACAGTCTGTCAAGGTGAGTGGGACACGCGGCGAGTGTAGGCCGGCCAGAGGAGATCCGCAATCATTATTGCATCAGATCCCGGGGTCTATTTAAACACGTTCTCCTCCTTCAGGGGTTTCACTTTGCCTGAGAGAATCCCTCGGTTCCCCTCCTCTTCCCCGAGAGCTCCAGCTTCCTCTAGCATCCTCCTCGGCCTTAGGCATCCTCCGGATCGACTTTCATCGTCCTTGCCATCTTCCTGCACTCTTGGGGCCAATCTAGGTTAGTTCTGAAACTTCTTGTCATTTTTCTATCCTTTCTTCTTCGTGTTCTGTTCGTTTAGTTTCCTCGAGGGCTTGTTTGCTATTTTTCTCAATTCTTCCAGGATTTTTGTGGCTTCCATTTGATCCACAATGTCTTCTGATATCTCCTCTTCTAGCAGTTCTAGGAGTTCGTCAGCCCCGGTTCCCCAAAGTCCTTGTACCATAGACGAACCCGTAGCTAGGACTGAACCTTGTCTGACCTTTGCGTCGGACAGCATCCCCGGCTCCTTGACTTCGGACGAACTCTCACTGATAAGGATTCAATATGGAGTTCCTCCGAAGTACGAGCTGGAGCTTCCCGGGCCAACTGATCGGGCCAGCACCCCTCCTCCTGGCCGCTTCTGTTTGTACCAGGAGGCCTTCCGTGCCGAACTTTGGCTTCCACTGCTGTCCTTTATCGTCGTTCTCTTTCATTTTCTGAACATTTCTCTAGTTTTTGTCGTGCCGAACTCCTTTAGGTTTTTGATAGGATTTTTTTCTCTTTGTAGCTTAGCTGAAGTTCGACCAACTCTTTCTTTATTTAAGAATTTCTACACCTTCAAGCGTCATCCCTCGGTAAAGAACTGGTGGTACTTCTCCCCTCAGTTTGGTAGAAAGGGGTTGCTGAAAGGTGCCCCCTCTTCTATCCACAACTGGAAGGAGAGATTCTTCTATGTCCGATGCCCGACCTTGGAGCTAAGATTACCTCCTTGGGGCTCTCTGAGGGATTCCGTCCGTCGGGCTTCTAGCCTGAAAAGGGACGACCTCGAAGCCTCCAAAAAGCTCGAGGCTTATCGAGCCCCCCTCCTCCCTGAACTTCTGAAGGAACAACTTTTGTTCAATGTCGGCCTGAGTCCCCTCAACCCTGCCGGTACCATTTTTTTCTTTTTTTTGCTTCCCCTTTCTCTTATTCTGTCTCTAAGCCGTGTTGATTTCTTTTATCGCAAACATGGATGCAAGCGTGGCTTGGAGGTTAGCCCAGGGTCTCAAGACTCACAAGAGAAAAGACGCCTCGACTTCGGGGTCGGTGAAGAAAGCTAGGACAGAAGGGACAAGCTCGACCGTGCCTGCTTCGGTGACCGTCGCCGTCGAAGTCCCTTCCGACGCTGAACGCGAAGTCCCTCGAGCCCTTTCAATGAGCCCCCCGACCGAGGGTCCCGCTCCAGAGGCTCATCCCGAGGGGGCACCCAGGGCCGAAGGGAGGAGGAGAAAGAAGATCCTAGCCCGGAGGAGCCACAGTCGCAAGGTTGCCATCGAGGGGGCCGGCGGCTCCGAGGAAGACCTGGGGGAAAATTCCTTCAACAACAGGGATTTGATAAAGAGGCTGGTCGAAGGGTGCATTTTGCCCGAGGTCGTCGAGAGGATCATCCTTGCTAATCCCGAGCTGCGGGTCTGGGACTCTCTGGGATCTTTCCTCGAAGTAGGTTAACTCACCTTTTTTTTTTCTTGCTTCTTTACTTAATTTATTCCTCAGCCTTTATATTGACTCTCCGACCTTTCTTGCAGATTGGGCACCAGCTTGTCGCCAATATCGAGGCAGCGAAGATTGCCAAGAGGGAGGCAGCTCGGGCAGAGGAAGGTCACCTGGCTGGGGCCGCCCATCTCTAGGAGAAGATCGTCGAGGTCCTAAGTCTCCAGTGTTGGGAATAGTGTCCCAAAACCAATCGTCAGCCTGTTGATGGTTGTGGTCCTTTTTGTATTAGTACATGAATTATAAATAAATAAAAGTTATTTTGGTATTTTTTCATCACAAATGTTTCATCTTCTAATGAACTCCTATGTTGTGGTAAAGTCCTTAGGACTATTTAGACTCGACAAAGGAGGATTTGTCGCTTAGTCCTTAAATATATTCGCGATCAAATGATACGTTGTTACCAAGGATGACAACGTTTATCGAGCATAGGTCATTGTGTGCCATATGGGTTGGTTGTCCTCATAATCAAAGAGTGTGGAGACACTGGTATGGCATACAGGTGAGATGTAATGGTACATCTGCACTGAACGTGACCAACTCCGGAGCTATTTCTGCTGTCAAGATTTGCTCCGATGGGATATGGGTATAAATGTCCCTCCGACCTGAGACCGCCACGGTGACTTGCAAGCAACTCACTGCACTTAAGCACTGGACTATCTGAATTTTTAATTCAGTGACGGAAGGTTGCTGGGTGTAGTCAAGTACTTGACTTGTCGATGCGTGTGTCAAGATGGGATTGACCACTTCAGTTTAGGAGCTGTGTACAGTCGTGTTTCAATTTAGCAAAACCTTGGCCAGGGTAGTCCTAGTGAGGAGTCACAGGACTAATTGAGTTGAGCATGATTCGGATGATATCATCAGGGTTGACAGTTTAACCCTGAGTCATCCTAAACACAGGGGTCAAAAGGGATGAATTATGCGGTAACCATATTCACGTAGGTTCTGAATGTTGCGATTGCGATTATTCGACCTATCCAGTCGTCGGGTACCATTGCTAGATGGTCACTTCGATTAGTACAGGAATTGGTTCCTGTGCTACTGGCTTAGGTTCGAACCTGCGGGGTCACACACATTAGAGGTTCCTTTCTGATCTGATGGCTGATTATGAGTCTTATCTATCTGGGACTCTATGATTGAGAATTAGGATTCTCTGATCATGAGTTTCACACATTTTGGGTACCAGGGTCAAAAATTTGAATTTCAAATTTTGAATTTGAAATTTGAATTCTTTGATCAGGGTTTCATATCGATGGTCTTTGATGCCTGATTGTCCATCGGATTTGGACTCAATATTTATGAGAGGTTTAATTAGTGATTTGATCGCTAATTAACTCAATTTGATTGAGTAATTATTTTTGGATCAAGTCCAATTGAATTGGATTCAGTTTGGATTGACCCGATTAGGTTAAATGTTGACCTAATCGCTAAGGTGGTTTAGTCCCTGATTTGATCAGGGGTTAGGTTTAGTTAATTTCTGATTTGATTAAGATTTTATTGAGCCTAATTAAGCCTAATTATGTTGGGTTTAATCTGGTCTAATTGTGCTTGACGTATTTTAAACTAGGTTGGCTCAATTTGAATCAAACCACCTTGTTTTAAATTCCCTGCGACACCCAACTTCCTTGCACCCATTTGAATTCACGAGAAGAAACTTCTCGTGAAATTTTTTCTCACGCAAAACCCTTCCCCACGCCCTCATTTGTGCGCCATATGGATGGATAAAATAATTAGTTAGCCATTCAAATTCAAAGCATGTTTGAATTTGAATGGATAACTTATCACTTGCCCTTTCATCCTTATCCATTTTGTGCGCCACATTACTTACACGCGAAAAAATTTCTCGTGAAACATTTTCCACGCACAAAGAGCCATGCCCCTTCTCACCCAAAAGGATAGGGATAAGTTGGTTTTCGTTTGAATTCAAATTTGATTTGAATTCAAATGTGTAACCTCTTATCTTTATCCTCTCACGCGGATAAGACACGTTCGACGTTGTTTTAAAAAGAGGAGAAAGATGGGATG
>NC_025996.2:121767573-121816496 GCF_000442705.2 Elaeis guineensis | reverse complement strand
TGAGAGCCTGGATGGAGATCTCGGAGCTATCCACGTTGGGGTAGGAGGTGCCTCCACCCCAGATCCGTCTATAGGGGAAGGTCGGATGCGAGTGATGGGGATACGGTCGGCCTTGAAGAATGCGGCCATCTGAGCGGAGGTGATGCAGACATCGGGCCCATCTTGGGTTGAGCCTCTTGGCACCGTTGATGATGAGGTAAAAAGTGGAGGAGCACGGATCCAATGAGCTCGACATCGATAGGAGGCACGAGCGGGGAAGCACCTCGGGAGCTCGGATCCGACGAGCTTGGTGCCATTGAAAGTCAGGTGCACGCGGAGAAGACCCTAGGGCCACGGATCGGGGGACCTTGGCTCACGTGGGGAGGAACTCGAGGTTGGAGCTCGGAGAGATTGCATCATCGGCCAAAGGGAGCTGGCCGTGCAGAGGCAGCCACAGGGGCCGTCGTGATGGACACCGGCCACGCAGGGGGCCTGGATGCACCGGAGCGCAGGGGAATGCACGGGGGAGCCCCGCGACCTCCCCTTCCTCCTGCTTCCTCGTCGATGGGCCTCGGGGCCGGTCGAGCGCGTGTAGACGCATGGGGGAGTCGTGAGGCCGCCGGTGCTGGCCTTGGCACGGGCCGAAGAGGCCTGAGGTTGCCGCGAGAGAGGTCGACCGGACGCGTGATGGCTTGCGGCCGCCGCTTTCTCCCCTCTTTCTTCTTTTCCTATCTTTCCTACTTCTCTATTTCTTTTCTCTTTTTTTTATCATATTAAGTGATGGGATGAGCATTATTGCACGCCGAGCTCTGTCGAGAGGCTTCGAGCTCTCCTCTTCTTCTTTGTTTTTGTTTTTTCCCTTTTTCCTTTTCTTTGGTTCGGATGTGATTCTTAGCCCGGATGCTCACGGTCCTATAGCTCTGTCAGTAAAAATAAAAATAAATATTAAATAATAATTTAAAATTTTTATTAGAAGAGTTTTGAGTTACAGAAACTCAAAGGAGTATCCTCTTTTGTTGGATTTCAGTCTGTTTAATTCTAGATATTGTAATTTTTTTTTTTTTGTTTTTTTTAAAAATTTAATTTTAAAATTAAAAAATTAAAAAAATTTATTATCTCACTTTTATTTGGGCATCATAATCTCCTTCCCTATTTGAATTTGCTTAACGATATTAAAAATATATATAAAAAATTAAATAATTCGAGGATCGAAAAATTTTCATATCCCCTTCCTCGTCTTATAGACTTTCTTGCCTTCATTGCAAGTAGGTGGCAAGTATTGCACCATAAAGATCGGGGTTGACATGGATGTGGAGCAAGATATGTCTTCCACCACACATTGTTGTTCTGCCGTATTATTTAGATCGCAATGGTTTGGCATATATTCACCGAATCGGAGCATTGAGCTGACCATGCTTATCTCCATGGCTGGCTGAGGTGGCGGTTCTGGTGGTGATGGCGATGCGGGGGAATCGCTACCAGAACAAGCTCCTCCATTTTTGGAAAAAGCATTGTTAGAATGCCATAAAGAAATTTTGCATGTCTCCATCGCATGCTCACTTGGCTTCCCGAAAAATAGACCTGAGCCCTCCTCCATGTGGAGGGGCCGGTTGTTGTGATGTCAGTACATGATTTTCTCCGACGTCGATAACAGTTCGAGAGGTGGTAGATCATCCCGATTATCTGGTGGTAGTTTTCTTTGGTGGCATGATGCAAAAGTATGCCCTTCCTCTACCTGTTACTGCTCGATTCGGTCGAGATCAGAGAGAAGATGGCTGAACCTCGTGCAAGGATGCTAACACTGGAGTGACCTGCCAAAATAAGTCCAAATCGGAGATTTTTATTCCGAAGAGGATCCTTCGATGCTTAAGTTAGATTCAAAAAAATAATACGAATACCAATGAATTCTTTGAGAGAGATTAATTGGCTTATCTTGATTCTCGGAGCTTTAGTTGTTTATATAGAAGACTGTCGAACAGCTGTTCACACAACTGTATGATCATACGATCTCGAGATTACAGGATTGCTACACATGTCATTGTGGGTGAGATAATCTAACCCTTAATCACTCCTATGGAGTGAGGAAGCTGTTACTAACAATATATTTAGTGAAGAATTTGAATATCCTCAGAGATCGTGCATGACCAATTGGCCTTCTTAAATTGAATGAATGGTGTTACCTTATAGTACATGAAGATCTCACCTCTTAATTGCATGGGTTGTCAATCAGGAGCTGAGAGTATGGGAGATCTTAGCCTTCGCATGCTTTCCATCTGGGGGTATTTATTATTTTTGACCTTTTCTACATGGTGTGGATGATTACCATGATATGAAGATGGCTAAGTATAGAAGGATAGCTCAGCTCAGTACATAACTCATGATAGCTCAACTCATATCAGCATAAATAGCTCTTTTTAGTACATAGCTCAGAATAGTTCAGCTCATATTAGCATAAATAACTCTTCTCAGCACATAGCTCAGGATAGCTAAGCTCATATCAAGATAGCTCATATCAGCATAGATAGCTCTTCTCAGCATATGCATGGCTCAGTCACTCCCGAAATCTATATTCCGAATATAAATTCGAGGCATCTCTGATACCATCATAACAGAATATACTCTTTTTAATCATTGCTAGCTGATCTAACCCTTCCCTTTTACCACAAGAATCAATTATTTACAAGAATCGATTATTTTGCAAGACTGGAATGTTGTATACACCTCTCCGCTTACAAATGGGGATCGGTTCCGAGATAAGACCGATAGAGAGAGATAAGACTGATAGAGAGAGATTGTCATAGCTCTAAATGCATACAAACAGCTACAAAAATACATCAGGGTATAAAAACCTATGAAGAGTATGCTGTAGGCGCTTATTTAGTGAACAGAAACAAATAGAAAATACATGCCAACGTTAGAGACTGTCACCCAAACAAAAGCAGAAGGATCATAGTTAACATAATAGACCACAAAATGATGAAGGTTGGAACTCTACCCTTGTCTCTTCTTATTATGATCCCTTCAAGCACTGGATAGCTGATGACCAGTATAAAACACGAAATGTAGAGCTGTCCGAAAAAATCATGGAGGCTTTTCTGCATGATCACCCGACATCCCCCTCCAATCAATGTAGCCACATTTAGGATGCTGAGGGTTGTTAGTGGGATGAGTGATAGGGACGTTCCTTCAAAATCAAAAATCCCATTTTCATATCTTTGGATTTGCTTCTCCCTCACTGCTTTGTTCGTAAGATCGAAGTTGATTCCCTTAATGCCAATAAGCTTCATGATTACATTTAAACATGCAAAGAGATAGGCTGTTACAGAAATTATCATCCAAAATCTCTGCTCATTCCACCATGTCCTTACAGATCCTTTGGAGTGAAACACCTCCCTTAGATGTTGAGATAAGGAAGATACATGTACAGCCACGAAGACAGCAAACCATGGGCTGGAAACCTAGAACAGAAGCTTGAGTGGTTAAAGAGAAGTGCCAAATACAACTTGGATAGTGGAGATATTTTTTTTTTTACCTCAGGAAACAAGGAGATGCCATTCAAGAAGCACAACTGGGGGATGATGCCATAGCACAACAAAGATAATGAGGTCAAGGGCAGGAATGCCTGCCAGGCATAGCACATGTTCTGAAGCATACAATTTGCACTTGAAATACCAAATGTGAGAGGGCAAAATCTTGAGAATCCCACTTCGAGCAACCCAGACATCCATCTCCTTGTCTGAATCAGAGTGTCATTGAAGGTAGTGGGAACGCTGCCAAGAAATGCAAGCCTTGGAGGCATATAGTAGGCTGAGTTCCAACCTCGACAGTGCAAATGAAAGCCTGTGAAGTAGTCCTCAACTACTGAACCATACAAGAATCCTATCTGGGGAAAGAGATATGCAATCAGATAGCTATGAAGTCATTAAGAGCATCTTTACATATCATTTGCAAGAGGCTTGCCTGTTCACCCCATTGAGTGCCAGCCTCATATGTACAAGAAGCTAGAAGCGTGGCTTCTTGTGAGCATGTGTATGTCGTGGCTCCGGTGTCAAGGTCATTTCTTCTATTATTAAGAAACGATGCGATAAACTCATTGGAGGAACCAAAACCTTGTTTGAGTTCTGCTATCTCTGTCGAGGTGAACCCTGCCAAAATAACATCTGATCTTTAGTACAGAGTAATGGGAACATGTAATGATCAATGGTCATCCAGGCTTCTTTCTATCAAAATGTCTAACATCACCTTCTCTGTTGACTTTTGGCCTGGTTTGGCACCATACAATGCATTTCGTTTGATGTAGAAGCCTGTCCCAGAGAGCATTGGTCCCTTGAGCCCATCACATCCCTTCCATAGAATCTGCAAGGAAACTCACTCTCCTTGTTGTTATCAAAATCCTTTAACATAGCACAAGCGGAACATTCTTCTTGGTTGGATATGTACCTTGAAAATCGTCCTCAATTCAGCACAATATGTCATTCTTGCTAATGTTGTAGAAACTCTGGGGGAATTGAACAAAAGCTAATGAAGGGGATAAATGGGGATCAAGGTGGAAGCACATTGCCTGTCGTGCAGATGCCGGGTTGTTGGCATACATGTCACAATCTAGTACCAATATTATAGGAGAATTGCTTATTATGCTTGAGATGCGAAGCTGTAGGGAAGATAATGACGACCCTTATTGTTCTCATCAGACTATAAGAGAAAGAATACAAAGAGGTGAGGAAGAAAGCTCACAAGGACATTCAGTGCACCAGCCTTGAAGTGGTGAGGACAGTTCTTTCTTTTCTCACGGGAGACATAGACTAATAAAGGTATCTCTGCTTGTTTCTCAAAGAAGTTACTCATTTCTTGGTCACCTTTGATTATCTAAGTGAAAGCCAAAATGTTCTTAGATTCCCTGAGTCAGTTGCTTAATAGGAAAGTGATTAGTTTTCCTATTACATGGATGGTGAATTTGGAGTAAACTAACAAAACTAAAATTTGAGCAAAAAGGGAAAAGGATTAATAGGACAACATATTAGCATATCATCATAATATGATGCTAATAAAAAATAAACCAATAACATTAATCAACCTTTGACACTTAAAACATGACCTATCACACCTTTTATGCAGATATTATCTCAAGGGACCCAAACTTTTCAGAACAATAAAATGCTGGTATGTGGAAATAATTATAATTAACTAGATGAAGACAAAATTAAAAGTTAAGTTACTGTTTTTTCTTTTTTTGAAGGAAAGTGAGAGTAATCTATTAACTCAAAATCAATTATGTGATAAATTGAATCTGGCTCCAGCTCATTTCCTCCAAAAAAAGAAGAAAAGAAAAAGAAAGAGACAATAAATTAAGATTTATTCATTGTTCTTTAAAATTAGCAAAACTAATAATGCTCATCTTAATTATAATTTTACAGCCAAACTAAGGTCACATTACTGCATGCCTGAAGAAATTTCTAATATATCTCTAGTTTCATATGTGAATAAATTATGAAAGGGATGATTGGCCTAATGATCTAATAAGATCTGTTTCATTTTTTACTTTTGTAGATTTGGGCCACACTTTTTCAGAAATTGTATGATTTTCAATGCAAAAACTTTTAAAGAGAACATTTGATTTTGTGGTTTGAAGTTGCTTAACCTTTTCTAGAGAACACACTTAAATTTGTTGATGGAAATCTGATCACCTTTTGTGCCTGTGACTATGCGAACTAGATAGTATTCAGAAATGTATGCAGATCATGAGCATGAGACTGTAGTTTGGAAATTCTTTATTATTTGAAAGGAAAACAATGACTTTTGTTTTTGTTAGGTCCTTCAGTTTGTCATGCCTCTGATCTGAGATTATAAATTTAGGGGTCATCGCAACTGCTACATACTCATGAAAAACTATCTTAACAAGTATGCAAAACATTTTAAATACAATATCAATATATTATAGTAGAATTAATAATAAATTAAGTCTAAAATTTAACTAACTAAAATCATCAAATTCTAATGATATTCAAAGAATCTTACATCAGTTAAATCTCAAATAAAATATAATAATAAAATATATAAAATATAATAATAAATCTATATATAAACTCGGTTGATACTATCGACTCTTGCTGCTAAACTTACTCCCAAGTACACACTTCTGCAATTAAGAATCTGAATCAAAGAAAAAAGGATAGGTAATGAGCTTGATAGTTAGTCTAGTAAGTAACGAATATCTCAACTATATATTTCAGATATTATCATAAAATATGATATTCAAAAGTAAATATCATGAATAAATATAAAAATATATTCTATGCTAATTAATGTAAATTAAATTCTTTTAAATATTCATATACATACATAATTATAAATTTGATTTGAAATAAATCACATATAACTCGACAGCCTTTGACTATAACCATACTCATACCCATAGTGGGGCTAGAACTTAATAATAATCAAAGTGTCAATGTGTAACCCCTATTAGTAGGGTCCACTGAATACCAACTGCATAACCCCCATTGGTAGGCTCCATTGATTAGCGATGCATAACCCTCATTGGTAGATCCATTGACCACCAATGAATAACACCCATTGGTAGGTCCACTAAATATAGATGAATAATCTCCATTGGTAGGATCCACTATACATAGTTATACTGAGAGTTAAAATCTAATGCATAAACAAAAATACTTTTGCAAAGTAATATATATATATATATATATTATATGTCATAATTCCAATCAACGTATACATATTCCATAATAAATTAATAAATTATAATATTTCAAAAAATCTCAAATTTACAAATCACTCTCTATTTAAATAGAATTTCATAAATCATACATAATTCAAAGAATAATTATTTACTTTCAAAATAAACTATAAAATATCTTGAAAAGATGGTTCATTACTTATCATTACAAAAATAATGAACAGATAGATTTGATCAATCCTTAGAGAATTCTTCTAAACCTATTATTCAAAATATATTCTTTCATTAAAATTTAACATGAATATTTAAGACAAATCCTAAATTTCAATATCTTCACAAGATGGCGAAGCAATAATGTCCAACATCACAATCGGTCCAATCAAAAAAATTTCATTTGATTATTATTTGAATAGAAAATAAATGGTTCAATAGAGATTAATGATGATCAAATCTATTAGTGCCCAACAAAAGTCAAAGTGGAGGTCAGTACAGTAATTGGCAATTAGAGATCAATTTTATCAAGTAGCTTCATCTTATTAGAATCACTTAAAATATAATAATTTAATAGAGATCAATAAGAATCAGATCTTGCAATGCTCGATATAAGCTTGAATAGTGTGGATATATTGCCCAACTAACAAAGCAGTTCAAAATCTCTTATTAGAATCAACTCAGATTTAAAACAATAGGGTTTGGGATCGTTCACTGGGTTCATAGATTAAGTAGAGAGAATGTCAGAAGGGAGAGAAATTAAGAGGGTGAAACAAGATTGATCAAGCAATACTATTCGATATCCCAATTGATCCAATCAAGATGATTTAATAAAATCATTATTGAACTAGTGTACATATAGTTCAATAAAATCATGAATAATCGAATCTAGAACAAACTACTCTGACCAAGATCGGTGCTGGCATGCTATCTAGCAACTACGGATGAGGATCCTTTTCACTAGAATCGGATCAAAATCAGTGAAAGTAAACCTTTTACTAGATCAATCTTAGAGAGAAAAATCTTGAAGAGAGAGATAATCTAAAGAGAAAAAATTTTAGAGAGAAACTAGAGAGAGTGAAACTTTCTAGAGAGAAAGTGGGATGCAAGCTAAGAGAGAAGGGAGAGAGGGAAGAAGAGAACCTCTCTCTCTCATTTTTTCTTTTCTTCTCTTCTTTTTTTCTTTTCTTTCTTCTTCATGTCTTCTTTGGCAGAACAAGGGAATCACTTTGAATTACCCAATTCTCCAAAATAGAGGTCCTTCATGGGGATGATGGTGGCCAAGGATGCAACACAATAGTGCAATCAAGGATCCCCGGTCTGAGGATTAATGGCAATGAATGGTGCTAGAAATCGAGGATAAATCATGGAAGAAAATAGTAGAACTATAATCAGATTTTTCATAAAGATTTTGGGCAACAATTGTGATGACATGGGCCTCTTTCTTTCCAATTGGGACAGAGTCCCTCTTTGACATGAAGAATGAGGACTTCTCCTCCTCCTTGGACTCTATTGGAGGCTAGGGAACCCAAGCCTCCACTCTATCTAAAGGAACCCAAACCACCCCTTCAAGCCTCACATCACCAACCGTCGTCACCCTTCTTCCTCTCTTCTTCCCTCTTAAGTTCATTATTTCCAATACTTGTCTGCTAAAGTTTGGGGCTGAAGATACCATCGAAGCTAAGGTAAGCCCTGATCCCACCTTCTCTCTCTATTCACTTTCTTGCTATAACCCCATGCACTATCGCCGGCCATCAATGTCGTCGGAAAAACCACCGAATAGAAGAATACCTATTCATCCTTTTTTTTTGGCTTTCTTTTCCTCTTTTTTCAGCCACCAACATCGCTGTCTCTTGATGCTGGACTAGTGGTCGAGTCGTCCAACCTCCCTATAAGCCTCCATAACAAGTCCATAGCCACTAGCAAGCAGCCAATGACCAAAGAACATCAAAATCTCCTATTTCATATTTTATCCAATCCCTTTTTCATTGATTCTAGCCGGCCAATCATCATCAGCAACCATCCACCACTGCCAATTGTCGGCGACCTGCCGGTGCCACCCATTGCTTGACTTCCAACCATGAGACACCAGCCCCCTTCCTCTTTTGTTCGGCCAAAGAAAGGAAGGAAAAGAAGAAGAGAAGAGAAGAAAAGAAAAAGAAGAGAGAGAGAGAGAGAGAGGAAAGTTATCTCTCTCCTCTCTCTCTATTGTTTCTCACTCTCCTCTCTTATGTTTCTCTTTACCCTTTCTCCTTCTCTCTCTATCGATCTATGGACCCCTCTATTATCGTGCTCCCCTACTATGAACCAAGAAATTCTCTTAGAAAGGAGACTTGAAATTACTTTGATATCTATGTAGTATGTCGAATCCCAGCCCGACCCTTGCCAGGTATGCATAGAATCTTGGTCACTATTAACCTCTATTAAGTCACCCTGATATCACCTCTAATGATCTCGATCATGATTTCTTCTTTTAAGGGATATAAAGACTTGCTCCACTTTTCTTTCTAAGAAGACCTATGAATCCTAGTATCAAATCCGCTCTCATTATCTCATAGATTCATGTTGACCCTTGACTAGAAAGCCCTAAATTGCACAGGTGCCTAGGTAACCTATTAAACCGATTGTCCAATCTGTAGTCTTCTTTCCTTACAATTGAATTTATCAAAAAAATTAATTATAATTTTAATATTTTAAATAGATTCGATAAATTTGTCTAACAAAGTTTGAAGGGCAAAGGCAGAAGAGGTAAGTAACGTCGAGTCTCCAAATCTTCTTACTCGCTTTTTAATTATCGATTATTTTATCATAAAAAGAATCATTCTATATTTTCATAAAATAAGCATCGAGCATATGTATTATAAAGCTCATAATTTATCATAAAATAGTGATTCTATGAATGTTTTAATATAAATGATTTATTTATAAAATATGAACTCTATATTTATGAAGTTTGTGCATTGTTATGAAATGAATGATTCCATGATTGTCTTATTATTAAAGATTATTTATGAATCATGCACTCTATAAAATTATTCAGTATCATTGAATCATGTAATCTATAAAATTATTCAGTGTCATATTTATGTACGATTTAAGAAAATATGATTCAATAAGACCAATGTTATTGGAGCGAAAATTTCTGAGGGGATGTCAATGTCTCCTACTATTGTAGCTAACAAAAATGAGTATAATTTAATAATACTTATTTTAAAAAATATGATAAAAGACTCTCAGATAGCTATGTATGATCTCTAAAATTAAAGAAAATTGACATCCGAAGCTAGCAATCATACAGCCCTGCTAATGGATAATAGTTGCTGGCATACGACCAAGCCAATAGATAATAATAGCTGGCATATGATCCTAGCAGTAAGTAATAGTAGTTGTACATAACCCTGCCAATGAAAAATAATAGTTGGTATTTTATCGATTACGACCCTATCATGGGTATAATAATAACCTTAGTATTTAGTCTGAGAGAATTATTAAAAATTATGATATGAAAAAATGATAAATAATTTATGACTTTATCTATAAAATCAACATAATTTATGAATTTATTTATACTATGCAATAGAAACCATGTTTATGTAAATTGCATGATTTATTCACATACAAGAGTATGATTGATTTATGATATACTATTGTTATAAAAATTTTATCTTCTAATGATAATCATCTTCTTTAAAAGATTTATTGGTGCATATATAAAATTATGCTTGATCTAGTAAGATAGTATAAGATTTATTTATTAAGCTGGTGTAGCTCTTATCTCTTCATTTATCATTTTCTTTTATACAGGAATAAGATTAGAAACGATGGATAATCCAAGCCTAGGGGTTTACGCTAGCAAGCTTAGAAATTATTGGATGATTATGGACTTATTGTCAATTATTTTTATGAATTTTGAGATATAGATTTTAGTATTTGATTTTATATTTTGATGCTCTAAATCAATCTTGGTTTGTTTACCTGATGAATGATCAAATTGAACCTCTTATTATATTTTGTTTCTAATGAATTTTAGCTGATTATGATTTGGGGCATGACATTTTGTCTCGAATTTGGGGCATGACATTTTGTGGTATCAGAGCAATAGATTTGATCATGAGTAGAACATAAGTTTAGGATTATAATTCATGGGGTTAGGCAAATGAACAATATGGAAGAATTGATCTAGATTAGAATTATACAATGGAAATATGATGGAGTATTAGATGAAGATTAAGCAATCCTATTTATTTAGATAATAAAAATATGTTAAATTTTGAGGATGAAACCCTTTTAAGGGGAAAAGAAAATAATGACCTAGGCCTCTTTCTTTCAAATTAGTGCAGAGCACCTCTTTGACATGGAGAAGGACTTCTCCTCGAACTCTGTCAAAGGTTAGGGAACCCTGGCCTCCACTCTATATAAATGACCCCAAATCCACCCTTGAAGCCTCATATCACTGACAATCGTCACCCTTTCTTCCTCTCTCTTCTTCCCTTTTGAGTTTGTTGTTTCCTATACTTGTGTCCACTAGATATTAGGGCCAGAGATGCCATTAGAGCCAAGATAAGCTCCGATCCCACCTCTCTCTATTCCCCTTCTTCCCATGAACTTGTGCACTATCAACGTCATTGGAAAACCCACCGAAAAGAAGAATCCCTATTCATCATCTAATTTTAGCCTTCTTTTCTTCTTTTTCTAGCCATCAACACAGTCGTCCCTTGATGCCAGACTAGCAGTCGAGTCATCCAGCCTCCCTATGAGCCTCTGCAATGAGTCCATGGCTGCCGACGACTAGCCAATGGCCAAAGAACATTGAAAATTTCTATTCCATGTTTTATCTGGTCCCTTTTTCCTTTGATTTTGGCTGGCCAATCATCATCAGCAACTGTCTACTACTGCCTGCCATCGGCCACCTACTGCCACCACCCATTACCAGACTTTCGGCCATGAGCCACATGCCCCCTTCCTCCCCTATTTGGCCAAAGAAATGAAGAAGAAAGAAGAAGAAGAAGAGAAGAAAAGAAAAGAAAAGAAAAAGAGTGAGAAGTTGTCTCTCCCTTGTGTCTCTCTCTCCTCTCTTATGTCTCTCTCTACCCTCTCTCTTTCGATCTCTATTTGATCTATGGACCTCAGTGTCTATTGTCATGCTCTCCTACTATAAACCAACAAATTCTCTTAGAAAGGAGACTCAGAATCTTGGTTTGATATCCATGCAGTATGTTGAATTTCAGCCCGGCTCCCGTTAGATATTTATAGAATCTTAGTTACTATGAACCCCCGTTGAGTCACCCTAGCACAATCCCTGATGATCTCAATCATGATTTTTTCTTTTTAAGGGATATGAAGACTCTCTCCACTCTCTTTAAGAAGACCTTGAACCCTAGTATTGAGTCCCATCTCCTTGTCTCATAGATTCATGTTGATCCTCACCTAGGAAGCCCTTAATTGCCCTGGTGCCTATGTAGCCTATTGGACCAACTATCCAATCTACAGCCTTCTTTCTTTATGATTGAATTTATCGAATAAGAATTTATTATATTTTTAGTATATTAAATAGGTTTGATAAATTCATCTAGCAAAGTTTGAAGGATTAAGACTGAAGAGATAAGTAACCCTAATACTTCTGACTCACTTTTGAATTATCAATTATTTTATCAAAAAATAAATTATTCTATATTTTCATAAAATAAGGATTAAACATATATTATGAAACTCATGATTTATCATAAAATAGTGATTCTATGAATATTTTAATATGAATGACTTATTTATGAAATATGAACTCCATATGTATGGAATTTATATTTTGTTATGAAAAAAATGATTTCATGATTGTTTTACTATCAAAGATGATTTATGGATCATGACTCTATAAAATTATTCAAGATCCTATTTATGCATAATTTAAAAAATATGATTCAATAAAATATGATTTAAGAATACTTATTCTAAGAAATATAGTAAAAAGCTCTCAGATAGCTATGTATGATCCTTAAAAATAGGAAAGATCGACATCCATACCTAGCATCTATATGACCTTGTCAATGGATAATAGTTGTTGGCATACGATCTTGCCAATGGTAATAGTAGTTGGTATATGATTCTACTAGTGGATAATAGTAGTTGGTACATGACCTTACGAATGGATAATAGTAGTTGATATTTTGTTAGTACGGCCCTATCATGGGTATAATACTAGCCATAGCATTTAGTCAGACAAAATTATTAAGAATTATGATATGGCAAAATGATAGATGATTTATGACTTTATTTATAAAGTTATCATGATTTATAAATTTGTTTATGTTATGCATTGGAAACCATATTTATATAAACTGCATGATTTATGCATATGCAAGAGTATGATTGATTTATGATGTACTATTATATGAAAGTTTTATCTTGCAATTATAATCATCTTCTTTAAAAGATTTATTGGTGCATGTATAAACTTATGCTTGATTTGATAAAATAGTATAAGGTTTACTTACTCAGCTGGTATAGCTCATGCCTCTTTATTTATCTTTTTTCTTTTATAAATGAATAAGATTAGAAATGATGGACAATCTAAACTTGGGGCTCTATGCTAGCAAGCTTGAAAATTATTGGATGACTATAGACTTGTTGTCAATTATTTTTATAAATTTTGAAACATGGATTTTGATGTTTGATTTTGGATTTAGATGTTTTAAACCAATATTAGTTTATTTACTTGATGAATGATCAAATTGAATCTCTTATTATATTTTATTTGTGATGGCCAATAATTGGCTTAAATCCAAGCTTTAGGAACTATAAGAGATTAAGAGTAAGATGATTCAAGTGATTTATCTTGACTCTGATGAAGATTGGCTATGATTTCTAATGGCTGTAGTGAATCTAAATCACCGGCAATCAAGAGGAAAAGAGGGAGAAAAGGGTGGCCTAGCTCGGGGCTGGGTATTATATTCTCCCCCCCATCAAAAATAAATAAATTTCATCCTTGAAATTTTTTATCTGGAATTTATAGTTCAAATCTCTTTTTTGAACATTTTGATATTCTAATATCAAATCATTTCATAAGGGAAAGGTCAATACCACCAAAAGTTGATCCAAATCAAAACCACTCGTTTCTTGTAATTGAAATCAATATCTTCATTGTCGATAAAAATATCAATTTTTTTGTCCAAACATCAACTGCTCTTAATTAATCCATCCATCACATGATCATAAACATATTCTAACATATGAGTATAAAATATACGATCGATAAATAATCTCACATTCCTTTTAATAGATAGAGAAATATAAGCTTCAATTCTAAGAGAAGAAATCTATGCCAAAATATTCAAGATCCAAAATCAAGAACCAATAGTCAACTAGCCCTAAACTCAAGATGCTAAAAATTTTCTTGGCATGATAGATAGGAGACCTACTTGTGAAAATCACATAGCAACATCCAAAATAATCTAGAATTAAAACCATTATTCTTTTCATTATCAATGAATTTCATTTATGAGGAATATCAAATCATATCATCTATCATAAATTTTTAATTAAAGAATCAATATTGCTGACAGCTCAAAATAATCTAAATCATCATACTTTTATTGCACATCCTAATTTAAACCATTAAAATTTTTTAGATTCACGAAATAAATTTAATCAAAATATTACTCTATACTGTAGACGAAAAAGTTGGACCGAATAGAGCAGTGGAAACCAATGTATCCAAAAAAACCTGACCAAGTTGCTTGACTTATGAGCCTTCTTGGATCATTCTTCCCTTTTTATGCTTCCAGATCCAACATGAGCGTCTTCTCCTCTCGCATATTGCATTTCAGATATGAAGAGGGCTACCAGAGTCATGGAGGATTTGGAAGCATAAAAAGGAAAGAACGATCCAAGAAGGCTCGTAAGTCAAGCAACTTGATCAGATTTTTTGAATACATTGGCTTCCGCTGCTCTACTCATTCCAACAACATGTTTTTCCATCCTTGAACAATATAATTTTTTCTTGATATGCACCATTATCTTATCTCATCCAAAATGTCCAACAAGTCCATTATCTTGGGCTTCAAAAAGAATTGCTTGTTGCAACAAGCATTAAGATACATATAGCTGGTTACCCTTGAAAAGAAATTCCTTTTGATGATGAAATTGCCAATATGAAACTTCAGCACTAAGCTTCCAAATCTTTCCAAAATCTGGATCTTTCTTATACAATTCCTTGATAACTTCAAATCTAGCAACTCTTAGCTACATAGTGGAAAAGAGTGCATGTCATCGACTCAAAGCAATCACTACTCGACTTTGGGTGCCCAATTTATGCTTGAGAAGCTAAGAAAATGTTTAAAGGAACTCATTCCAAATGGCATATTGGCAGCCAGGTTTGTGTTAGGAATTCATATGCTTGAGTGCCTCATCGTCGAAGCAGAGAATAAACCATTAACGCAAAAGTTAATGACTCCCATGATCCAAAGTGTGTATGATAGCACACAAATATGCAGAATTCTTTGTCATACATTGAGTACTTGAGCTTGGCATTGTTCAATTTTTCACTGCAGAAAGCAATCGGATGGCCTTCTTGGTTGAGGATGGCACCAATATAGAAACTAGAAATATTGCAATCAACTTTGAAGACTAGGTCAAAGTTTGGAAGGTGCTGATGCTTTAGAAATCTTCTTCAATTCTTCAATGCTCCATTGTGCTTTGTTGATCCACCAAAATAGATCCCCCTTCATGTGCTTAGTCATTGGTGCAGCAATAGAACTAAAATTCTTGATTAGTTGTTAATAAAAGGAAGCTCAGACATGAAATTTTCTCACCTCATCCAATTTCTAGGATATGGGTCAGCTAGTGGTGGCATTGGCTTTGCTAGGATCCACTTCAATATCTCAACTTGACATAACAAATCCGAGGAATACTAAGTTGTCGGTGAGTAATCGAAGTTGGCAAACAATTTTTGCTCTCTTAAAGCCTGAAAGATATGTTAGAGATGTGTCATGTGCTCTTCCTTCTCCTTGCTATAAAAAGGATAGCATCAAAATACACAATGAGAGAACTCCCAATGAATGGCCTGAAGACTTGATTCTTGAGATGCATGAAGGTACTTGGAGCATTGGAGAGACAAAACAGCATGATTGCCCACTTGTATAGACCATTTCTGGTCATGAGGGCAGTCTTCCACATTCATCACTTAAGCGTAGTTGAAAATCTGGTGATAACCACTTCAAAGAATGATGGTGATCCTTTTTTAATAGCATGACTATCGATACCATACACTATGATCCATCTTTCTTAGATACTAGCAACACTGGTATGGCATAAGGACTGATGGTTTCTTGGACTAGCTTTTTCCCTATGAGCTCTTTCACTTGATGCTAATGTTCTGCATGCTCTTTGGGACTCATATGGTAAGCAGCTTTATTGGGGATGATAGCACTAGGTACAAAGTTGATGTAGTGTTGGATGTCTGTGTAGGAGGCAGTTTGGTTGGGATATCATCAGGCACAACATCAACAAATGCTTCAAGCAGTTTGATTTCCTTAGGATGATTCATGGGCTCCTTGCTCTCTTCTATCATGATCAGGATACATGCAATCATGGTTCTCAAAACTGTCCCAAACTGGACTGACGGGGAACCAAGATGGTTTTGGCGGAGAAAACGGCACACACCGATGCCAGAGAAGAAAGAGAGAGAAACAGAGAGGGAGAGAGAGAAGGAGAGGGAGAGGCCGATGGCCCTGTGCAGAAGCCGGTGGTGGCCCTCTGCGGCCACCCAAGGGTAGCGAAAGCCGCCGTGACTCGATTCTTCCGATGGGGCTGCCACAATGATCGAAAGAGAGAGAGAGGGGGGGAGACCACCGGAGATGGGAGGACGGGATGGCAGAGAGGCCGTCGGAGGTCTCTAAATGGCCACCATGGCCATCGGACAGCAGAAGCAGTGTGGGTGGAGGCACGGAAGTGGTGGGCGTCGGTCATTTTTAAAAGGAAAAGACGAACAGTGAAGCCGACACTTGGTTTGCCGGCTTCATTGTTTTAGGATTTTTTTAAAAAAAATTTAAAAATAGTGAAGTTGGCACTCGATTTGCCAGCTTCACTATTTCAAACTTTTTTAAAAAAAGTCAGAAACAGTGAAGACAATAATGGAAGCTGGTAAATCCATTGCCGGCTTCACTGTTATCAAGCTTTTTAAAAAAAACCCATGAAACAGGGGCGATCGCCCCTATTTCACGTCGTAGAGCCGCAGGTGGTGTTTACGCCGTCCGACGGGCACGGCGGCTAGCTGGAGGCCTTCCGACGGCCTTTCCGACGACCCTCCCTCCCTCTTTCTTTTTCTCTCTCTTTTTCTTCCTCTCTTTTCCTTTCTCTTTTTCTCCTCTGATCCTTCCTCTGTTGGTTTGCGCCAGTTCAATCCAGAATGAAACCATATCGGACTGTGCCATCGGCCGATCGGAACGGCAACCGATACTAGTTTTCAAAACCTTGCATGCAGTAGTAGACTCCTTACATGCTTTGAGGAGTTTAGACATGGAGGTGAAGGCATTGATCTCCAATGGGCGCTTGGGAGGATGCTCCATCTTCAAGGGTACTAGGATGATCTTCATGCCATTCTTCATAAAGATACAAGAATTCTTGAAGCCGTCGTGAATAGCTTTGCAATCATACTGCCAATAAGAATAACATTTCACTACACCTCGCCTTAATATCATTTTCCAATGAGGACTTGGACCAAACAATGCTTTGACATCTTTGCTTCATTGTCTTTCCTCAGCCACTATAACTTGAAGGCATAAGGATGATCTTCAGTAGGCAATTCTAACTTATCGACCATCAAAATTGCAATGACGTTCTCTCAGCCACCTCCATCTATGATGACATTGTGTACCTTGCTATGCGAGGCGCACTTAGTATGGAAGATGTTATGGTGTATCCAATCATCTTCATCACTATGATATTGTCAAGGGCAAGAATGGATCACTCTCTTTGAAGGCCGAAAACACTACCTTGGCCAGGCCACTCTAAGGATACAGCTCTTACATGCTCACTTGCAAACCCCGAATATCCACCAAACATAAGGAGAGAAACAATAAAGAGAAAATAATGGATGAATGATTTCTGTAATAGAATCTCCACTAATCATTATATCAAGTATCTCTAATATGATTACAAGAGGAGCCTCAATGGGGATATTTATAAGTAGTATAATATGACTTTTCATCAGCTTTCCAGTATAGTATTTCAAAGCATATACTAACTTATAGAATCCTAACTATATTAGCATTCCTAAAAATATTAAATATTCTCAAAAAAAAGTTCAAAAAAATCAAAACACCCTAGAATTATGTAACATCAAATTTTCCTAACACAACAAAACTCATGTTGGGTTTCTAGTCTCGTACATCTAGAACTAGCGACCTATGCAGCTGGGAACCATGACCTGTGCGGTCAGGATCTACAACACGTGCAGCAGCACATGCCCCTAGGTGCTCCAGCATCAGTTGGCCTATAAATGTCTTTCATTGTGTTTCCCTCAATCTTTTCTTCTTACTCCTCTCATTGAACATCTTCATATATTGTGGCCCCATATGATTCTGTTCATTAAACTCTTGTCATATTTTCTTCTAGAAAATTTTGGCTGAAATAAAAAAGTGTATGATAATCATAGCCGATAAAAATATATACACTCATTGCAAGTAGGGAACTTCAGAACCTTAAGTGAAGAGAAAGCAAGGCCATGTCTAATATGGCTCTTCCGTTCTAGTCAAAACATTTAAGAATTAAAGTATAATCTTCACAATTAACCTTGTAAATATTTTATTGGACTTGAATGCCTCCACATGATTGATTATCATGATAAATTTATTGGCATACTTCTTGAATTCATTCATGTTTAAAGATTTGCAGGACAGGATGCAAGAGTCTTAGGAGGAGAAGTAGAAGTACAAGGTGTCACCATACTGAGAGGCCTTTGAGGTGAACTTCTAACTTCATAAATATGCTTAAGCGGCCCCTTTCCTTTAAACTAGTCTTATGGTTGCGAGGAACGAACAACTTCAGATGATAGTGATTGCTTGTATCTAGGAGTTCTAAAAGCCATGATTTGTGATAGCATGGCTTGAAGCTGTCCAAAGCGATCTCAAATTTGTTTCCTTTTCTTTGAACTGATTATTTAGATCTTTAAGCTGATCAATTGCTACTTTTAAACATTCACCAACCCATCCTACTATTCTAGCCAAGAGTTCTTCATATTGATGTAATAACTCTTCATAATATGAATGAAGTTCATCATGCTTTTTGTTGTCTCAGATCATGATTTCAAGATGGAGATGTCTTCTTGAAGAAGAGAGGATAGCATAATCTGATGTTCTAATGCTGACACCAAAAATAGCAGGGACTAATCAAAAGATGAGAAAGAGATAGTAATAGAGAAGAAACAAGTAACCAAAGGGAGAGCAGGATCCACCACTAAATTTAGATAGAATAACACAAATGGTACAAATTTGCACTTCACTAGATTTCTATATCCAGTACATATATATATATATATATATATATATATATATATATATATATATATATATATATAGATAGAGAGAGAGAGAGAGAGAGAGAGAGAGAAACAAGATGACCTTTCATATCACAATATATTAAAGCTTACAAAATTTTAAAACAAAAAGAATAATTGCTTTCTTAAATTATAGGAGACACATGTATGAACTATAATTAATAAAGCTTAAAAATACTAAGGGATGCAATTCCATATTTATAAATACATAATTAAAGTATAATAAACACTAGGTATTAATACAATATAAGAAAAACTAAATCAATTTAAAAGAAACAAAGTTTGGGACTTAGTTAAAAAAGCTCAAGAGATCATCCTATTATTGGCACAAAATAAATCTTTAAAAATAAATTGGATGAACAAGATAATGTAATTAGAAATAGGGCTAGATTAGTTGCATAAGGTTGTAATAAAGAAGCAAGACTTGATTTTGATGGAATTTTTGCACTAGTAGCTAGACTTTGAAGCTAGTAGATTATTATTAGCTTTTGTATTCTTCATGAATTTCAAACCTTTTCAAATAGATATTAAAAATATATTTTTAAATAATTACATTGTGGAGAAAGTTTACATCGAACAATCTTCTGATTTTGAAGATATGAATTTTTAAATAATATTTTCAAATTAAACAAAGCTTTGTATAGTTTAAAACAAGCACCTTAGGCTTAGTATGAAAGATTAAGTTTTTGCTTGAAAATGATTTTAAAAGAACAAATGTTGATACTATCTTGTTTATCAAAAGAAAGTTAAATAATCTCTTAATTGTGTAAATTTATGTCGATGACATAATTTTCGGTGCCACTAATGAAATCGTGTTTCAAGATTTTGCTAAGCTAATACAAAAGGAGTTCGAGAGGAGTATGATAGGACAGTTAACCATCTTCCTTAGACTTCAAATTAAGAAAATAGAGGAGGGGATCTTTATCAACCAAAGCAAGTATACAAGAGAAATTTTGAAGATGTTTGAGATGGAGAAAGCCAAAGGAATTGGTTCATTTTTTTGTGAAACTAGACTTGAATGCCTCTAACGGCCTTAGATCATGAATGAATATGAAAGTTGACACTCAAGTTGTTTAAAGCTTTCGAGAATCCAAACTATTAATACCTATGCTATGTTAGCTTTCAAAATATAAGAAAAGTTAGGCCTATATAATCTCTCAATCATTTTAGGAGCTTATTATTGCAAAGGAATAGGAGATTTCAAAAAAAGTTAATACTATTTTACACAAGTTTCTGGCACAAAATTTAAATGGCAACTTTTGCATGCTTCGGATATTTTTAACTAATACTTCTATATGCAAAATTGGTGGTAATCTAAGGTGGTGATTGGAATGCATCCTTCAATTCAAGCACAGAAAAGGTTTCAAGGTTAATCACCATAACCTTTTAATCTGTTAAAGATAGTTGGAAATCTGAAGGTGGGATCACATAAATAATTTTAGCTTTTTTACTGTGGAGAAATATGATTGGAGAGAGCAAACAACTCTATGATAATTTTTGTTCCCCAAAAATAATACATTTAGTAAATTGAAGATTATATGCTTATATATCTTTCAAACATCTTTTCATGAATATAGATAAAGTGTGATCTTATAAATAATTTCTGAACTTTTTATATAGAGAAATAGAATTTGAGAGAGCAAATTACTCTATGGTGATTTTGTTGTCCAGAAAAAAAAAAAAAGGTCAAAATTATATACTAAATAATCTTTTAAATGTTCTTATATATGAAAATTATTTAGACTTGTCAGAGTGCTTTTTTAGTTGAAAGAAAAGTGAGTTTTTGAAGAATAGCCAATGCATAGAAGTATTATTTGAGTGTCAAGAAATGAAGAAAGAAAGTCTCCCCTAGGTTGGACTTTGCTTATCATATCATTGATCATGAATAGTATGCTTGACATGTTTAGAGTTGACATGTGGAATATATTTTCTTCTAATTGTTGTTTCTGCAATAAATTAATCAGTTGGAATAGATGTAGGTTTAAATATATAAAATAGGGTTCTAGTTTTCTTTTAATTATGGATGTCCTTTGTTCTTCAGTGAAGAGGACAACAAATAAATACGATATAGAAACATAAGGCGGACAAATAAGGAGTTTGCACAATATCAAATTCAAAGGTGAACAACCCAATATGGAAATTCAAGTCATTGGATATAACCTACATGGTTTGAAATTTCAAGGAGACAAAAATGATCATATGTTTTGGAGGACTCTTACTTTCATAGTATAATAAGAAATTAATGTCCGATAGCGTGGTATGATATTTAAATTTTGGAATGTTTTGATCAGTAGATAAGGAATCTTCAGAACATATGATTTTCGTGGGCACTCTAGACCTTATGAATAATGCCCAATGTCCAGATTTCCTCTTTGCAACCTCCAGCTTTTATTTTAAGCTACAAGTAAACCCTCCATTTTCTACCATTTTTTCGTTATGGCTCTGTCGTATCCACCTGCCCCCATATACATATGTAGTGGAAGAATTAAAAAATGATTATTTATCTAAAATAGCTAGGATAATTTGTTATTTTGCATAAGTTGTTGAAATGCAAATCTGGTTCAAGTAAGATAGAGACATTTCTTTTTCCAACTTGCTTTAATTGAATCTTAAATAAACAATTAAAAGGACAAGAGGATGTTTCATCAAGAATCAAATTTAGGGTCTCATAGAAAGTCATCACTAGGATTTTGTTTTTTGAGAGTAAAAACTTTGCTATAGAATAGTGTTGCCTTTATTTAACATATAATTACAAGATTTCTTCTCAACCATATTCAAAGTATGTCTCTTAAATTGAAGATGTTGTATCCATTATAAATGTAAAAATCATATTGAATATAAATAGTAAAGAGAAAATTTGGGCCAAAATTAGCTTGATAATTAGACAATGTCATTTACATCTACTTGATATTTAAGAATATCCTAAAGTTCCTTCAAAAAGAGGAGTTATACTCACATTAAAATTAATTGTACGAAGTGAGCCTTTCTACCATTTCCAGGCAACAAATGTGTGAGGACTCGTATAGGCATGCATTTAGTACTATATCGACTATGTATTGGATAGATATAGGATAATTATATAAGGCCAAGAAACCCAAATAATACCTTCTAGAGAGGCTCTATATTGATGTGTATTTAAGCCCATATCAACTATACAATGGAGAGATGTTGGGCACTTATATAGGACTAAGGAAGCCAAATAATATCTTCTAAGTAGCTTTTTTAAATGATGTCCTAGATTGTGATATATGGTATCAGAATGAACCCAACCTATAGCCTATGTAGACTATGGAACTATAGCATAGGACCCTTGGGACTGACCATGGGCCAATCATGGTGCTTGTGATTAAATTTGAATGGATTTGGATCCTTAGCCTTACAACAATGTTAGGGCTTAAACTAGAGCAGTACGTGAGGATCCATGTATGTATCTATTTAGTTCCACATCGACTACGTATTAGATAGATCTTAGGTACTTATATAGAGGTGAGGAAACCGAATAATACCTCCCAACTAGCCTTACTGAGTAAGGTCTCACAACTGCTATGCAATAAGGAGATCTTGGATACATATATAGGATCAAAGAACCCAAATAATACCCTCTGGCTAGCGTTTTAAGGTGAGGTCCTAGATTGTGACAAATGATATCAAAGTAAACTAGCCATGGCCTATATAGAGACACTATAGCATAGGCCCAATAAGACTGACCACAGCCCAATTATGGTGCTTTTGATTAAATTTGAATAGATTTAGATCTTTAGCCTAATGAGGATACTGGGACTTAAATAGGAGTATGTAAGCATTTGTATGGATGTATATTTAATCCCATATTGACTATGCAATAGGGAGATCTTGGATATATATACAGGAATAAGGAGCCTAAATAATACTTTCTGGCTAGCATATCTGGATAATGTTCTATATCGTGAAAAATGGTATCAGAGTGTATCTGGTCTATGGCCTATGTGGACTAGGAAACTCTAAAGCACAGGCCCATTAGGATGGACCACAGGCCATGATTAGATTGGAATAGATTTAGACCCTTAGTCTGGCAAAGTTACTAGGGCTTAAATGGGCGGAGTATGTGAGGACCCATGCAGGCATATATTTAGTCTAACATCAGCTATGCATTGGATAGATCTTGGGTGTTTATACAGGGCCAAGGAATATGAATAATACATTATGGTGCCATGACTCTAAATTCACACTTTATCAAATCCTAAGTCATGACCAGCATAATGAACACTAAAGTATTCTTGAAATTTAACATCATCAAACAAAACCATATGATCAAAACATGTGTAACTATGGATATATTATAACCTATAGTAGTTAGACAACTGTCCACTTACAAACTTGACATCCTTTGGTACATACCACTATTATAACATTCAAAAGACAGGCACCTGGACAAAAGCTAAGATATTGTCAAATTCCTCTAACCACTGAAAATCCAAAGGCAACATTAAAATATAGAGTCTACCTCTTCAAAGAGATCCACTAATGCTTTTACTCATCACTTTGAAATATTGTATGAAAGAAAAAGTTAGCTATATATATCGACAAATAAGCTTCTTTGATCAAGAAATTTAGGTTTCCATGATAAACACATAACTCTACATTATAACACATTAACTAAATTATTACCAAAAATCTAAATGTGGGATCATTGAATTAAAATCAAAGGTTCCAATGTAAACAATATCATTGTGACAAGAATGAAAACACATGATTGTTTTGGAAGAGTTTGGATAATTTGTTGAATCAATTCAATAATAAATATTTTAGAAATTAAAACCCTTAGACAGAAAATGATCAAAACATGATACCTAAAAATTTGTTGTTTCACATTGTTTCATAATTTCTTATAAAATTTTCTTGTAACCATAAGACAACTTATATGCTTATTGCCATTGAAAGCAAGGCCACTTATATCCTAACTGATATTTCAGATGAAGCTACTCATTGTCCATGTTGCTAATGCGAATGGTCATGACACTTATATTTTTGGATACATTCATACGACTTGAACAAGGGTGCACATATACAACATATCTAGCGGTTCCTTCTTGATGACTTGGGCGAGGCTACTTATATACCAATTATCTTAAAGTCCTCTTGTATTCTTCAATTAGAATATCCATTTACTTAATTAAAATTATTTTTGTAAATATCAAATAGAGTGTTTATTAGAAAGCTTCAACAAATTAGATATATGCAAAATTGTTTCTCTTGAGAACATATTCCCAGGTCAAATATGAGTTCTAGAATATGGAATGGAAGATTAATACAGATTTCATAATTTAATATGGAAATTATACATGAATTCAAGGTATCACAGGACCATAGAACAAGTCATGTTTAGAAAATGTGGAACAACTCTAAATAAAAAGTCAGCTTTAAGTAAAGATTAAATTATAGGAAACCCTAACTTTCAAAAGCTCACTAAGGGTTTAGCATATTAAAATAGTAAGGTATCTGAAAAAAATTGATGAAGTGTTTTCTCTCGAAATTCTAATGCAACAAAATATTTTGACATTAGGATTTCTAGGAATTTTTAGACTTGAAATAAAATCTAACTGGTTTTCAAGAGTTATAAAGAATTGTATAAATGAATCCCTGGATTTCATAATGAATTTGAGCTTTAGAAAATAACATCTAAACCTGAATAAATTTTCCAACTCAAAAACATAAAGCAATGTTAATTTCAAAATCATCAAACAATTTCTTATGGAAGAACCAAGTACGTGGCTTGAAGTTGATTGCATAACCCAAAACTTATGAAACTTAAATTCAATAAGCATGTAGATGCTACTTATAGTATATTGCATATGAAATCATTAATCCTTATCCAAGCTTTCCATCACTATCATCATTATCATCTGCCTTTTTTCCCCTACATAAGAATATTTGGTTTGGTCAGCTAGTAGATAGGTTTTTTTTTAATTTTTTTTATTTGTTTTTAGAGGACAGTAGGTATGGAAGTTGAACACATGTCTCAGCAAGTAGAAAATAAACCAAGAAGACACGGAATAGAAAGGCTTAAATGTCCCCATTTTAGTTTTATTTCAATTTCTATTTCTATTTACTTAAGATATTATATATAAATAAAAAACATCCCCCTTTTTGACATCAATAAAAATACTCAAGCATTCCAATCCTTCAGAAATAAAATGTTGATTCCCCATCGTTAGTACAAAATCTAAATTTTTGTTTTCTGATCAAAATAGAATCTTTAAAATGCTCATATATATATTTCTAAAATGTTAAGATCTCATAAATTTGTTTATACCAAAATATTTCTAAAATACAAATTTTCAATAGCAAAATCATATATTATGCCCTCCAATAGAATGTCTTCTAAAATGATGCTTGATAACACGTAGCACTTCAATAGACAAATACATTTTGAAGGTTATGCGCACATATATACATATATGTGTTTTTCTAGTCATAAGTAGGTCTTTTCAAATGACTCAAATTAATCTTTACTAGGTTGATTTACTGTATTTTTCATCAAATCTAATTATTTTAAAACTTGAAGCATTAAGAATGGATATCATAATCCAGAAAAGAAGTTCTTTTAAGTTACGTGTTGCAATTGAGATTTGTATGGTATATATTCTATTTCCATACCCTCCTATAGATAAAAATTCTTGTAGTTAAATTCCTATTGGACTTGTTTAATGGTTTGATAGATTTTAATGAGACTCTTCTAAATGTTTTTAGAGGAATTGTTGAAAAATTAAAGCTATCAAGAGAGTTTTTTAAAATGTAGCTTAAGAAGTAAATTATTATTTAGATATGATTACCTAGATAATTCAAGACTAAATTAAGAGGTAACAACCAAATAACTACTTTCTCTCTTGACAGAAGTGTATGATCTTATGGAACTTTACTTATACCACTACTTATAGCTATTGTTCAAAAGAACACTGAGAGCCAACATTTATGTCCACCATTGTTCATGATGCTATTGTCGTAGTGGAATTTACCTCAATACAAGAAAGCTGATCTTCAATTCCTTTGGTCACAACTTGACTAATTTTAGACTTGTCTTTTGCCTTCTCCACATTTTCCTTAAAGGACTCATACAAAAGCTGCATTAATCAACATATAATTGATTATTATTAGTTATACTTTATGCATAAATGTCTTAAAATTTATAAAGACAAATATCGTTTGTGTCCTTTAAAAAGTAGTCATGTATCAATGTAAGGGATATGAAGAGTTAAAAAGTAGTTTGTGTCCTTTAAAATAACATTTATGTCTTTCAAAATGTAATTATCTACTAATGTAAGAGACATAAAGAGTTATATAGTCTCTACATTAAGTCATATAGTACAAAACGAATAAAGAAATAAAAATAAGAGAGTTTATTTCTATGATTATAAAAGTTGATTCTACTATCTTCTCCTCTATCCCAATATCTCTTCCTCTTTTTTTTTTTAATGCCCACAATTTTGACGTTAGCTAGTACTAGAGCATCATTTCAATCTATTATCGCTTTATCCTATTTCTCTTTCTGAAAATGCATTCCTTTCCAACATTATGGTATAGAAAAATGGAAATCATGAACTTCTTGAACATCATAAGGAATTACTTCACTTATATGAAGATGTCTTGGCCAGAAACAAAATGAAGAAATATACTATGATTCAAAAGACAAGCAAATAAGTTTAAAGGTCAAACAAGAAATTTTCAAGATTTTCTTGAGAAATTCAATCCATGCTATTTCATCCCATTACACAACTAAGGTTCCTTCAGATGTTTGACAATAATTAGATTGTCATTCGTTCCATGCAAATTCAATATCCACAAAAAGGAAAAGAGACAAATTAGACTTCTAATATTGCTCCTTTTGCCCTTTCAACAGCTAGATAAGGTGTTTTAGCCATTCCTGAGGATATTTGAGGCTTAAAATTAAATGGGGGAAGACATCTAAGTGAAAGGAGGTGTATTTAAGAGAAAAACTTCAATGATTTCAGTGTGAAACATTGAATACACTTGAAAGGAACAAAAGGAAGAGTGAATGTGCGTTGATTTAGAGTGAGCTACTATGAGTACGTCCACAACCACCCCCACCTCTTTTACTCAAGCCTTGAAGAAGAGAAGTCAAAGCAATCAAGAGCAACTTACCTCAACTTCGCTCTGCCTCAAAGAGTTTTTAAATTTAGCTCATAAAGGAGCTTTTGCTCATATTGTCATTCATTTTATTTGTATTTCCTTGTTTATAACAAGTTTTAAGAGAGTGGAACTTGGGAAAAGGTTGGTTCGAACCTTGAATTGGACGATATTATCGGACTAAGCCAAGGTAAGGCTTAGTTTATAGGTTTTGTTTGATTTCCTATTCAAAAACAACTAGGTTCATTGTGAGCCCATGCAAAATGATGAAACTATAATCAAGATTAAATATAGTTGAATTCTTAAGCAAGGGATCTTAGGGAGTGGATGTAAATACTGAATTTGGCATTGGGCCACTATAAAATAGTGTTTGTTTGTGATTGCCTCTTTCTCACTTGCAATTTTCTTTTCCCTGCATATCACTGCTTATGTTCATAGTTACCACTTTCACTTAATTAAGTAGAATTGGTGCATATAATTGCTTTGTGTTTTTAAGAACCCAAGTCATCCCCCCTCTTAGGTTGCATATCTTGATAACAAGTTGTATTAGTGCAAGCACCAATGAGCATTTGGTATCATTGATTAGCACATGCTAGCATGGATTTAATTTCAAAATTAGTTAGATAAGACTTAATAACCGATTTATCTTAAATTAATTTTGATAAAGATAAAATTTGTGATGCATGCCAAATAAGAAAATAAATTAGGATTTTGAGAGCGAGACAAGACACCTCCGGACCATAGTATAGGGCGACATCAAGGCTTTCACTGTAGAGGCTAAGTAGATCACCAAGCATATGCATGATATGCTGACTCAGGTCAAATATGAGTATGCACATTTGACAATCTCTCACCATGTTTGCTACTACACTCATCGACATCATTGGAAAAGTTGTTTGGGAGCTTGGGGTGACCAGACCTTCATAGCTTCCTTCAGCCCAGCTTGGACCTTCTTCCTCCCACCTCAGTGCTAGGAGACTTGGTCCTCACCATGGCTCATCCTTCTCATCACAGCAGTCATGTAGGGTTATCCCTTAGTATCCTAGGTTTTTGATCCCTAGATATATCATTTTGTATAGATTTTACTATATTGATTAGATTGACTATAGTGCATGATTAAGCATTTAGTTTCACTACATTCTGTACATTTTCACTTTTGTGTTAATGAATTTATCTTATTATTTAGTTATTCTTATTATGCTTACTTCTCATGCTTAGTATGTTTTTGCATTCTCCTATATATTGTGCTTTGTTTCTGATAATGACAAGAAGGAGGAGAATAAGTTAATTATGGAAGAATAAGCAAGGAGAATAAGTATGGAAGAAAAGCTAATCAAAGTACAATAGGTAAACAACAAAAGAATAATATTTATTGGAACTTAATGGGATCAAATGTTTATCACCCAAAAGAATCAAGTTTATTGTGGAATATGTTGCTATCAAGTAAAAGACTCAAATTGATTGAAATATTATAATGGAATCAGGCAGAAAGATAAATGAAATTGCATGAATTGTGTTCATTTATTTTAAGCACACATTGCCTTATTGCTTGATTCTCAAAAGTTTTATCATCATTAGAAAAGGAAAGATTGTTGACCCATGTTTAGATTTTGATGATACAAAACACTTAAGTACAAAGATGCTAATCATGTGTTTAAGAATGGTCATAGGACTTCTAAACAAGCTTAAAATTTTCAATTAAATTAATGAAGGAACTCACTCAAATCATTGAAGTCAAAAAGGATTTAAAAAAAAAATTAATAAATTTAAACTTAGAGGAGTCGACCCCAGATAGTCTAGAGCTAATCCTGAACACCCATAGTATTAAACAAAAGACCCTTATTGCAGGAGGTTCCAAGAGTCAACCCAACACTTGAAACAGACCAGCACATTCCATGAGTCAACCCTAGGATTGGATGAGTCGACCCATCCACAAGATAAAGCATCAAAAATTAGCCCTCCTAAGATTCAACAGTAGAGCCTCATGAGCGAACCCCGGTCAACCATGAGTCAACTCCGACTTCAGATGAATCCACAACAATCCTAGAAAGAAGACAAAAAAGCATGAAAAAATAGCCCCTTTGAGAGTCGACCCTAGTGCTTTAAGAGTCGACCCATACCAAACATGAATCGACTCCAAAATAGTCTCAGACAAAAGATGAAGGACACTCAAAAATGCAGACTTCTAGATTTGATCCGAAGAGAAGAGGAGTCAGCCCTTAAAGATGATGAGTGGATCCTTGAAGAAGTAGAGTTGATCCTTGTTGATCCAATTTTGATAAATACAAAATATTTGAATATAAATTTTGATACTAATAGGTTGTTGAAGTGCATATTAAGAATATTTCAGAAACCTAGGATCACTCTTAAGTAGATTCATGAGAATGCCAAATAAGAGAGCAAAAGAAAGCAGATTTTGGAAGCCACACCATGTGAAACTAAATTGATAAAGTCAAGCACTAACTCCAAACTTCAAAGAGTTGACTCTAACATGCAACATTCAAGTAGCATAGTCTGCAAGTCGACCTCTATGAAGTATAAGTCAACTCTCTCAAGCAAGATAGAGAGTTGAATTTTTCAGTTTGGAGATTGAGTCAACCCCAGACCAACCACAAGTCAACCCTCAATAGCCGAGCTGATTCTCTCAAAAAAGACAAAAAGTCAAAACTTTCAGACAGGATCTCAGGTCAATCCTAACTTATCTCGAGTCGATTATAAGTTAGCTGATGCGTAGTCGTTGATAGCACCAAAAATAACTCTACTCACTACGTAGGTAGGATGAGTCGAGATCATATCCTCAGGGACCTTGGGCTAAGTTGAGATTACAAAATAAAAGAAAGAAGTATTCTTTTGATTTAGAAAATAAATTATCTTAAAATTTATGTAATTAGAAAATAAAGAGCTCGGGAGTTTTGAATTAATTTTGCACTAGTAAAGTTGTATCTCTTTTATTAATTAAATAGATACGATTAATCTTAGGAAAAATATCTATCTTTCTTCGGCAGACCCCGTACCCGTAGATCATGGCGCGTCTCTGAAAAGTACTAGGTAAATAACTCTTCTTTCCTTGGCACGTCCCGTACCCATAGATCACGGTGCGTCTCCAGAAAGTAAAAGTTGTTCCTAATATTAATCTAACAGGAAAGCATAAATAAAAGCATATGAAAGAGAGCAAATAAAGAACTCATGATGATTTAAATAAAAAGTATAATCTTTATTGCATATAAAAAAATACAAGAAAGTTTAGAACAATAAACCCACTCTGTGTGTTTACAAAATTTCTTCTCCACTTTCGAGACTGCTAGCCTAGCTGCTCATGGAGTAGTCTCTTTCTCTTCCTCTATGCAAGGCTTTAGAAGAATTTCTGGGCTCCCCCTCAAATGGGAGTACAAAAGCCTTTTTATAGGTGTTAGGAGGGAGGAGTTTTATATAATTTTTCAATGTGGGACTAAAGAAAATACTAAGGACTAAAAGATAGATGGATGAGATGGAAAGATCACAAGCAGATAAAAAAAATACAAATTCTTCCTCTTGAAGTATTTTCAAGTATTAATTTTTTTTTTTTATTTTAAGATCCCTCTGTTCGCCACTGTGTCCGCCTTGCCAAACTCCCCACGTGCCTGCCTTGCCGCACCCGATGTCGCGATGTCGCGCCCGCTGCCGCGATGCCGCGCCCACGCGCCCTTCTGCGTGCTCCTTCCGCGTGAACCCATTAACTGTTTATACTCCTTTACAAAAAGAAACTTTTATTTCTTTAAAATGATGTCTATATCTTTTTTGGATTTCTTGCATAGTATCTTCATTTTCTATAATACCGTATGCATCCTTCTTTTATTTAAATTTTATTTTAAGTCCAATTTTTTTCAAACTTGAGTCTTTTTGATCTACGAATCAGACTTTTTGTATCGGCGATCATCTTTCCTATAAAACATAAAAAGAAGCATCAAATTTTTAATAAATAAAATAAATTAAATATAATTTTTTACTTTAAATGACTTAAATTAAGTGTTTATCACACCCTCCAACTTGAATTTTGCTCGTCCTTGAGTAAAATAGATATATCAGCATTGTGTACCGACTCGGTCTTGAATAAAAAGTTAGGTTAGGCATTCCAAAAGATAGATGATACCTGGTCAGACCATTAAAGAGATACTTCATTGGATTATCAATTTGACCCAATTAGTGGCTGAATATTAACTAAAGAAATTTTAAGAGCTTTTCTTTCACCAACTCCCCACTTTACTCTTTAAATCCTCTAACTTAATATGAGAGAGGTTTATTATCTTCTTGAAATTTAGTCCCCTTATTATCCACTATTTTTTTTTTTAATATTGCCCACCTTTTTACGCGAACCACAATGCTTACTTAGGCGAAGGAGCCCGGTTACTCAGTAGAAAACTAATATTTTTTTTTAAAATAAATTTTAAGAAAAATTTTTGCATACCTCGATCTTTCCACCCAATCTCTCATGAAGCAGATTTTTTATTGAGATCAGTAAGAAGAGGGTTGTAGAATCACTTCTAAAATTTGGTCTAGTCTAAACCCTATCATTCATTGAGTTTTTTTAATAATTTATTCCTCAGTATTTCTAAAATTATCTTGACTATTAATCATTCATTGATTAAGATGCCTAATTGACTCTTAATTAAAATAAAATTTGGATATACAAAACTAATTATTTCTGACCATACTCGAAGATTTGATTAATTTCCTTCTCCCCCCAACTTAATCTACATTGTCCTCAATGGAGTAGGAAAGCAAAGAAAATAAAAGGAAAGAGTGCACCTGGGATAATTTTACTTCGGAAGTTGAAGATAGCTTCATTGATTAATAGGCTCTTATTCTAAATTCCTGCAGCTGCAGTAAAGTAAAAAATATAAAATCATTGGGTTGCCTCCCAACAAGCGCTAAGTTTTACGTTTTCAGCCAGACGTCAAATTTATTATTCATTATAAAGTGGATCACACAGGTAGATGGTGTCGATTCGTTCTTTATGTGCAATTTCATCTACATATGGCTTCGGACGTTGGCCGTTTACCTTAAATATATTGCCATTCCGGGGGTCATGAATTTCAATTGCTCCATGTGAGAATATTTGTGTGACCATGAAAGGTCCATCCCATCGAGATCGAAGTTTACCGAGAAAAAGGCGTAACTTGGAATTGAAAAGCCATACCTTTTGATTTAGCTCAAATAATTTTCTAGAGATATATTTATCATGAAATACTTTGGTTCAAGCCTTGTAAATTTGTGAACTCTCTTATGCATCATTGTGAAGTTCTTCCAGTTCATTGATTTGCAACCTTCAATTAGAACCTGCATTCTTCATGTTAAAATTAAACATTCGTATGGCCCAGAGTGCATGATGTTCTAATTCAACCGGCAGATGGCAAGCTTTGCCATAAACTAGTCAGTAGGGTGACATACCGATAGGGGTTTTAAAAGCTATACGGTAAGCCCATAATGCATCATCTAAGCGAAGAGACCAATCTTTCTATCGGGCCTAACCGTCTTTTCTAGTATATATTTAATCTCTTTATTTGACACCTCTACCTGACCATTAGTTTGAGGGTGATATGGTGTGGCCACTTTATGTGTAATATTATATTTTTTTATAAGTGCTTCAAAATGTTTATTCGTAAAATGAGTCCCCCCATCACTAATGATCACCCTTGGAAAGCCAAATCGACTAATGATGTTTCGTTGGATAAAACTAGTTACAACTTTATTATCATTAGTCCGTGTAGCTATTGCCTCTACCCATTTTGACACGTAATCAACTGCCACCAGAATATATTCAAATCCAAACGAGGCTGAAAAAGGTCCCATGAAATCAATCCCCCAAACATTGAAGATTTCTACTACTAAAATGGGGGTCAGCGACATCATATCCTTCTTGGATAAATTTTTTGTTTGCTGACATTGTAGACAACTTCGGCCAAATTCATGTGCATCCTTGAAAAGTGTTGGCCAATAAAATCCACTCTGCAGCACTTTTGCTGTAGTTTTTCTTCCATTAAAATGTCCCCCACATACCGAAGAATGGCAAAAAGTGAGAATGCTTTAGAATTCACTTTCGGGGACACAACGGTGAATAATTTGGTCAGGACAGTATTTGAATAGTTCAGGTTCCTCCCAGAAATAATGTTTAATTTGCAAGAAAAATCGATTATTTTCTTGTTTTGTCCCGTGAAAAGGTACTTATCCTGTTGACAAGTAATTGACAATATGGGCAAACCATGGAGGACGGCTAGAGAAGATTGCAAAAGTTGTTCGTCAGAAAATTTTTCTTTGACCTCATCTATGCCTATTGTGTGTTCAACTAAGATCCTGGAGATGTGATCAACTACCACATTCTCGAAACCCTTCTTATCTCGGATTTCTAGATCAAATTCTTGTAAAAGAAGGATCCATCTGATCAAACGCGGTTTAGTATCTTTCTTTGAGAGAAGATATTTCAGAGCTGCATGATCAGAGTAAACTAGAACCTTAGACCCTAACAGATATGAGCAAAATTTTTCAAGGACGAACACTACTTCTAGTAGCTCTTTTTTTGTTGTAGTGTAATTTAATTGGACATCGAAAAGAGTCTTGCTAGCATAATAGATCACATGTGGCTCCTTATTGATTTTTTGGCCTAAGATGGCACCTATTGCAAAGTCAGAGGCATCACACATAATCTCAAATGGAATGGACCAGTCAGGGGGTTTTATTATGGGTGCTGTTGTCAGGGCTGTTCGTAATGTGTTGAATGCTTTCAAACAGTCTTCGTCAAAGACAAATGGTGTGTCCTTGCCAACAGATTGCACAAGGGTCTTGAAATCTTGCTAAAGTCTTTGATGAAGCGTCTATAAAATCCGGCATGACCTAAGAAGGATCATATTTGTCGGACCGAAGTAGGGGGTGGGAGTTTTGAAATGACCTCAACTTTGGCTTTATCTACCTCGATCCCTCTTTCAGAAATAATATGTCCTAATACAATTCCTTTCCGCACCATGAAATGGCTCTTTTCCCAACCTAGGATAAGATTTGTCTTCATACACCGTTTAAGAACTTTGAAAAGATTATGGAGACAATCCTCAAAGGTGGTTCCAAACACAGAAAAATCATCCATAAAAACTTCAAGACATTTGTCCACCATATCCGAAAAAATGGCCAGTATGCACCGTTGAAATGTAGTGGGTGCATTGCAGAGCCCGAATGGCATACGCCGAAAAGCGAAGGTGCCATAGGGGTAGGTGAAGGTAGTCTTTTCTTGATCATCTGAAAATACAGGTACTTGATTGTACCCTGAATAACCATCAAGAAAATAGAAGAAACTTTGTCCTGCTAACCGTTCTAAGATTTGGTCGATGAAGGGCAATGAAAAATGGTCCTTCCTAGTAACGCATTTAGTTTTCTATAATCTATGCATACTCGCCATCCAGATGATATGCGAGTGGGGAGCAGTTCACCTTCTTCGTTCTTAACCACAGTAATACCTGATTTCTTAGGTACTTCTTGAGTGGAACTGACCCATTTACTATCGGATATGGGGTAGATGATTCCAGCATTTAACCACTTGACCACCTCTTTCTTTACTACTTCACGCATGTTTGGGTTCAATCTCCTCTGCATATCTCGATGGGGTTTGGCATTTACCTCAAAATGAATATGGTGCATGCAAATGGAGGGGTCAATTCCTTTTAAATTGACAATGGACCAACCAATAGCCTCTTTGTGTTCCTTCAGAATACCAACCAATTGTGTTTCCTGATTAGGGGTCAAGTCTGATGCAATGATTGCCGGGAGGGTGTCATTGGGTCCTAGAAATACATACTTGAGCGTAGCAGGAAGGGGTTTCAATTCTAACGTAGGTGGTGATTCTAAAGATGGGACTATTGGTGTACTGGCTAATGTGGACAATGACTCATACTTGATTGTCCATGGAGGAGTGGTTTTATCGTGTGGTGTATCCAACAAAGTGTTAACTTCTTTCATATATCCCTCAAAGTCATACACTCCAAAGTGAGCCAAGCAAGTATCTAAGGGGTCTGGTGCTAGAATTGTGGGTGTTGCATCTTCTATAATGTCTTCTAGTGTATCTACTTCGAAGCAACTATCCATTGATGGTCCTTGAGAAGCACCAAACACATTCAATCTCAGTTTCTTATTCCCAAACGATACGTCCATGACTCCTGTTCTACAATTAATGCATGCATTTGTCGTAGCTAGGAAGGGTCGTCCCAAGATAATGAGAATTTATCTTGGGTTGCCACTTAGTTCCATGTCGAGAACCAGAAAATTAACTGAAAAGTAAAACTCATCTACCTTGACCAAGACATCCTCAAGCATTCCACGTGGTTCCTTAATTGATCTGTCGGCTAATTGTAGTGTGACTGATGTGGGTTTCAGTTCTCCGAATCTAGTTCATACACTGAACTAGGTAAAAGATTCACACTTGCCCTTAAGTCCAGAAGAGCTTTTTCAATGTGATAATCTCCTATAACACAGAAAATGATGGGGGCTCCTGGGTCTTTAAGTTTTGGAGGAGTGGCATGCTGGAAGACAAACTAGCCTGTTCAGTGAGGCATACTTTCTTTGGGATTTGTAATCTAGATTTACATTTTTGGGTGTACAAATCCTTCAAAAATTTGACATAAGCAGGGACCTGTTTGATTGCGTCTAGAAGGAGAAGATTAATTTGGACTTGCTTAAACAATTCCAACATCTCGTCGAGTCTTCCTCCCTTCTTATCTACAGGAATAGGGGCTTTCAGGGCATCCAAAAATGGGACTTTAGGCAAATAAGATGATTCCGGTGCAGTTGGTTCATTCTCTATTTTAAGGTCCTCCTTGTTCTTGGGTGATTTGGCTTCGGTTAGAGGTTTAGGGTTGGTCTCATTGGTTTTACTAGTGTGTTCAATGACCTTCCCACTTCTCAGAGTCATGATTGATTTGGCATGTTCAGAAAAAGCTTCTGGGGTATTAGAGCTCTCAATCACAAATTGCCCTCTTGGGTTGCTCTCGGGTTGGCTAGGTAATTTTTCTCCTTCCCTCCTACTGAATGCAGTTGCTAGTTGACCTATTTGGGTCTCTAGCTTAGCAATTGATTGTGTGTGGGAGTTAAGGGTCTGAGTGTTGACTTCTAATCGTTCTAGTGCTTTCAGAATTTTTTCCTCAAAAGCTGAGCTATGACCAGTAGTAGACGGTTGAGGAGCATTTTGAAATTGATGGTATGGTCCATGCCTATATGTTGGGTCCTGATATTGAGGTCGAGGTGCGGCAGGGCCAACCACTGGTTGTGGTCTCTAGAAAAAATTTGGATGGTTTCTTCAGCCGGGGTTATAAGTATTCGAATATGGATCGTTTCCTGGTCTGCGAACTTGTTGGACTTGAGCTTGCTGAACCTGCTCGTGCATAAACTCAGAAAATTGAGGTGCGGCTGGGCATTCATTAACAAAATGGTTCGGACTTGCACACAATGCACAAACTTTTTAGATTGGGTTAGGTGGAATCGGGGATTGTCCAGTATTTAGAAGACGGTCTAATTTTTGAGACAGTTCATCTACCTTACTGTGGATATCCATGACGTTTTCAATCTGATAAATTTCACTTCTTTTTTGTTGAAGCATGGGTTGTTCTCTAGAGATGGCAGACATATGATGGAGGAAATTTTCACTAAGTATTTCAAAGAGCTGCCAGGCTTTATCCTCACTCTTTAGCATGAATGTCCCACCATATGATGCATCAACCATTTATCGATATTTCTCCGATAGACCATCATAAAAACACTGACCAAGTTACCATTTAGGGACAGCATGGTGTGGATATTTACGAATGAGGTCCCTTAACCTTTCTCATGTCTCATGAAAAAGTTCACCATCTAATTGGAAAAAACTAGTGATAGCTTTTCTAATTTGATTTATTTTTCTAATTGAAAAGTATTTCTTGAGAAATTCTCTCTGAAGATGATCCCAAGTTGAAATGGTGATAGAGTCTAAGGAGTTTAACCAATGCTTGGCTTTGTCCTTAAGTGAGAAAGGGAATAGTTTCAACCTAAGGGCATCATCAGAGAAGTTTTAGATTTTTACCGTGGAACAAATTTCAAGAAATTCATCTAAGTGTTTGTATGGGTCCTCGTTACTAAGTCCATAGAATGATGGCAACATTTGAATAATGCTAGACTTAATCTCATATTGGGTAGCTTCTATTGGAGGTGCTTGAATGCATGGAGAGTAGGTATACGAGGATGAAGTGAAATATTCTCTCAATGAGCATGGAGGATCAGCCTCACCAGGTGCAGCCATGTTTCTAACTCGGATAGTCCTAAGAGTCTTTTCTAATTCTTCGTCTAATGGTTGCAATTCGGGTTTTAGTGATCGTCGACCTAACATGCAACTAAAAGGTCTATGTAGGACTATCCTAGTCTGTTAAGGATTTTTTTTTTTTATTAAGAGGAGAAGAGAAGAGAGAAAAGAGTTCTAAAGAAGAGATCCTAAGAAGTTCTAAAACTAATAGAAGAATTAGTTGTGGTTAGATTTTAATTACAATCAAGTTAGCACGCAGTGGACTCTCTATCTTAAAGTTATCCTAGTTTTAGACACCTCCTAATTGTAGTTAGCCTTCAAGCCCTCCAAGTCAGAGCTTGACCAACCAACTGGCTAGAAAAGTGTAAGGTCGATGAGAGTCCCCTCGTTGCTTTTCTTAAACACCAATTAAATTGGTCAGGTCAGCGAATGGAACCAATTAAAAACCACCTTCCTTCGGGCCCAGTCATCCCGCAAACCACTTACCTAGACACCAGCTAGCTGACCAAGTCTAACCTGATTCAACTCTCAGGGTCACTTATCCTAATGAGCTCGAAATCCTTAGGGGTCAACATTTAATTAATTTTAGATTAAGGTCTAGGTTATGCAAATGCAAGGGAGTGATTTGTGGGCCAAGGAAGGGTGATCAAATCTCCACCTTATCTTAGTTAATCGGTTGCGCCCTTAAAGTTAATTATGGAGATGCAATGCAAAGAAACAAGGTTCCAATCAAGTTAGAAATTTTTATATTTGAGGTTACATTATTTTAGTTAAGTGTTATGAAATGTCAGTGGTTTTTTTTTTTTAATACAACCGTGCCAAGGTCTCCGGCAACGGTACCAAAATTTGATGCGTAGTCGTTGATAGCACCAACAATAACTCTACGCACTACGTAGGTAGGATGAGTCGAGATCATATCCTCAGGGACCTTGGGCTAAGTTGAGATTGCAAAATAAAAGAAAGAAGCGTTGTTTTGATTTAAAAAATAAATTATCTTAAAATTGATGTAATTAGAAAATAAAGAGCTCGGGAGTTTTGAATTAATTTTGCACTAGTAGAGTTGTATCTCTTTTTTTAATTAAATAGATGCGATTAATCTTAGAAAAAATATCTATCTTTCCTCGACACATCCCTACCCATAGATCATGGTGCATCTTCGAAAAGTACTAGGTAAACAACTCTTCTTTCCTCGGCACGCTCCGTACCTGTAGATCACGGTGCATCTTCGGAAAGTAAAAGTTGTTCCTAAATTAATCTAACAAGAAAGCATAAATAAAAGCATATGAAAGAGAGCAAATAAAGAACTCACGATGATTTAAATAAAAAGAATAATTTTTATTGCATATAAAAAATACAAGAAAGTTTAGAATAATAAACCCACTCTGTGTCGTTATAAAATTTCTTCTCCACTCCCGAGTCTGCTAGCTGCTCATGGAGTAGTCCCTTTCTCTTCCTTTATGCAAGGCTCTAGAAGAATTTCTGGGCTCCCCCTCAAATGGGAGTACAAAAGCCTTTTTATAGGTGTTAGGAGGAAGGAGTTTTACATGATTTTTCGATGTGGGACTAAAGAAAATATTAAGGACTAAAAGATGGATGGATGAGATGGAAAGATCACAAGCAGATAAAGAAAATACAAATTCTTCCTCTTGAAGTATTTTCAAGTATTAAATTTTTTCTTTTTATTTTAAGATCCCTCTGTTCGCCACTGTGTCCGCCTTGCCAAACTCCCCGCGAACCTGTGCACCCACCTTGCCGCGCCCGATGCCGCGATGCCGCGCCCGCTGCCGCACCCGCGCGCCCTTCCGCGTGCTCCTTCCGCGTGAACCCATTAACTATTTATACTCCTTTACAAAAGGAAACTTTTGTTTCTTTAAAATGATGTTTATATTTTTTTTGAGTTCCTTGCATAGTATCTTCATTTTCTATAATACCGTATGCATCCTTTTTTTATTTAAATTTTATTTTAAGTCCAATTTTCTTCAAACTTAAGTCTTTTTGATCTACGAATCAGACTCTTTATATCGACGATCACCTTTTCTGTAAAACATAAAAAGAAGCATCAAATTTTTAATAAATAAAATAAAATAAATATAATTTTTTTACTTTAAATGACTTAAATTAAGTGTTTATCATTAGCTCGAGTCAACCCTTACTTGATCCAAGTCTACTCGACTAAGGCTAACAACTCCAATAGTGAGCTTTGTAGAAGTTCTAGAATTATGCAGAATGACTATTATCTCTAGTTTTTGGTCTCTAATAGCTAGAAACTGATTTTTAAATATTTTAAGATGGTTTAAAGGCTACTAAACACATTGAAGAACATAGATAGAGAAAGACAAAGAGAAAATCTAAAAAACATTAAGTGCACATTCAAGAGAGAGAAATAACTTTCCAACCACTAAAATCTTAAAGTCTTTAGGGGTTTACATAAGAAGAAGAGAGTTTTCACTCCAAACCTTCCTCAACAAATCTCTCATGAGCTTTAATGACTTTTAATTTTGCTCTTTAGGAACTTTTATAATTGTGCTTGAAAATTATATCTCTTTTCTTTGTACATGATTTTCAATTGGGATTGAAACTTTGGAAAAGACCCATCCAAGCCTTGAATTGAAGTGAACTTGTGTAAAAGCCTATGTTGCCTAGAAAGTTAGCGAGCCAAGAGGGGGTGAATTGAATTTTTCTAAAAACTTCTAGCAAATTTAAAATCTAAGCAATTATGTGCTTTAATCAAACTAACTTGAGTATTTGTGGTAAATATCCAATGTGCAGTAGTCAAATTAAGTCAATAAATGAAAGACAAGAATGTAAAAGCAAGAAAGACAAAGCACAACACAAACACTATAAATTTATAGTAGTTTGGTGCAACCCCACATCTATGTCCGCTCCCCAAGCTCCACTTGAAAATTTCACTATAATCACTTTGATTATAGTGCGATTGTTTTATCTAGACTCACAATCAAATCTAATTGATTTTTCGGACTCACCAATCAAAATCTTACATAATTAATTTTCAGGATCGTAATCAACCTAGTTGATTTTTCGGACTGACCAACTAAAATTTTATAATATCCAATTTTGGCTTTGGACGGATCCAACCCAAGTTTCTTTCATCTCAAAGAAGCTTAAAAAGAAAATCCAAGAATACAAGATATAGAAATTTGAGAATAAAAATAAAAATAGAAAAATAAAACTCTTTTAGATGTAAAGAAGTGGCTGAAGGATTGCTCTTTTGAAGCTCAAATTCTCTTCCTTGATGTTTGAGAGAATGTTTTTTGATGATGGAGAAGATCACTTTCCAAATGGTTCTCTAGCCTTTTATAAGCTAGAAAGTGGCTGGAGAGTGAGATTTGACTATTAGGAGGCTTGGACTTGCTATTCAAGTGGAGAAATATCCATTGGAGAAGTATAGAAAAACTAACTGTTATAGCTTTTTCATGTCAGAAGTTGACTCAAATTCCTCAAGAGTCGACTTGACCTCTTCAGGAATTGACTCGACCTCAGGGTTCAAAAATTCTACATTATATCTTTCATGAGAGAGTTGGCTCACCATCTTCATGAGTCGACTCAGCCTATCCAGAGGTCAATTCAACTATTTCAAGGGCGCCAAAAATTCAATCTTCTATCTTCATTGAGAGAGTCGGCTCTTTCTTTTCATGATTTGACTCACCATCCTTGCTAGTGCGTTCCAACATGCTAGAGTCAACTCGCCACTCCTAGGAGTTGACTTTTGAATTTTTTTTGAAACTCATTTTTATTCTATTTTCTATCTATTTCAATTCAGGGGTCAGGTTCAATGCTTTGGGGGTCGACTGCTCGCACTAAGTCAAAAGCCTAAAAATTCATCTTGAACCCTTTTGACTTAGTCCCTTTGAGAGGATTTATCCCATTGGCAAATTCTTCATTTTGAGCACCTAGAAAATCCTACATCCATCTTTGAAACATATGATTAGTACTATAATTACTCAATATTTTATGATCATCAAAATCAATCATAGGATCAACAGCATAGAAGTGACTTAGAGGGTAGTTTTGGTTGATCTCCACTATAAAAATCAACTAAAATTTGATTGTGGGCCACCAAAAATATCAAATTATAATCTAGGGAAGATTATAGTAGAATTTTCAAGAGTTGTCTAAGGAGTGGATATAGGTGCTGGTTGGCAACAAACCACCATAAATTTTATTATTTGTGGGCCTTGGCAGATTTCTATATTACTTTTCCTTGCATCTTCATGTCTACTTTCATATTGCATTGCTCTCATTTGGTTATTGCCTCACTTAGTTTAAATTCTATGCACATTAGTCTTTAAATTTTAAAAAATCTAATTCATCCTCCTTTTTGATTGTCTATCCAGGTAATAAGTAGTATTAGAGCTTGATATTCAATCCTCTTTTGATCTAGCAATCAAAAGTTAAAGATTAGATGACAGTCCAAATTGGAGTATCTTTTGTCAAATAGCAATCGACAAATAAACCTTTGTTTAATGATATAAATTACACATATTAGAAAGCATGCATGCATATTTTCATCGAAGCACTTGATTATATTCTTTGGAGCATCATAATCTATGGCTCGAACATACCTACAATCATGGTAGATGGCATTATCACTCCCAAATCTGAAAAGGATTGGAGTGACTTAGATAAAAAAATGATCCAGCTTAATACAAAGGTCGTGAATATTTTTTATTGTTCATTAGATATAAATAAATTTAATAAAATTTCTACTTATGTTTCGGCCAAAGAAATATGAGATAGATTAGAGGTTAGCCATAAGGGTACTCATCAAGTTAAAGACTCTAAAATTAATATGTTTATCCATAAATATGAATTATTTAAAATAGAACAAAATAAAACTATTACTGAAATATTTACTAGATTTAGTGATATTATTTATGATCTTAAAGGTTTAGATAAATCTTACACTAACAATGAGTTTGTTCACGAAATTCTCAAATCATTTTCTAGAACATGGGAGACCAAAGTTATGCAATTCAAGAGGCCAAAGACCTTAACACTTTGCCACTAGAAGAGAGCCAAGAAATAGAAGACCATAGCTCTCAAGTCCATAGCCAAAGATGAGAATGAGAGTGTGGAATTAAAAGAAGGGGATGACGATGAAGATATCGCACTAATCATCAAAAAATTTAGAAAGTTCATGAGAAAAAAGAGAAAAAATTTTATAAAAAAGTCTTTTTCAAAGATTGAACCAAGCAAGGAGAATGAAAAAGAAAAAGAGCAGCCCATGTGCTATGAGGACAAGAAGCTCGGATACTTTAAGATTGACTGTCATCTTCTCAAGAAGTTTTTGAAGAAAATAAAAAAAAAAAAGACTATGATGGCCACTTGAAGCGATAGTAAGGACTCAAGTTTGCATGAGAAAAATCAAGAAATAGCAAATTTTTGTCTTGTGGCACATGAGGAGGAGGTAATTTCTGAACTTAAAGCTGAATTCACTTTTGATAAATTACAAGATGCTTTTTCTGATTTTTTAGATGAGTTTAAAAAGTTTGGTTTAAAAATAAAGAAATAAAAAGAAGCAAACATATTTTGGCCAAGGAAAAGGAAGTGTTTGAAGAAAAATGAATCATTGCTTCAAGAAAATCAAATGTTAAAGAAAGAACTTGAAAATCTAAAAACCCATTATCGAAAAATACATTCTTAGCTTTGAAAAACTTCAAATAATATTAGGCAATCAAAGAGATATTTTTAACAAAGCTGGTCTTGATTTCAACCCTCTTACAAAATAGAAATTTTTGAAAAACTTCTTTGTAAAATCCACATCAATATCATCTTCAAATGTCCTTATTTTTGCAGCAAAAAACTCGGACACAAAGCATACTCATATGATTTCAAAAAATTAAATAAAAATATTATTAAAAAATTTGGATTTCCAGAGGAACCACTATGAATGACTATGCTAAAGGATCCAAGAAAGCTTAGGTACCTAAAATTATAATTTAATTTTTTTTATAGATATGTCTTGCAATCCAAGGAAGAAAAAGAAGATGGTATCTTAATAGTGACTACTTAAGACGTATGATAGATGATAGGTCATAATTTATCACCCTTGAAGCTAAGGTATGATAATATTTGGTGATAATGGCAAAGGATACATCATTAGAATTAAAAACATTTACATCACTCCTGCCTACATTGAAAATATTTTATGAATAGATGGTTTAAAATATAATTTATTAAGTATTAGTCAACTTTATGACAATGATTTTAAAATTGTCTTCTAATCTTTAATGTGTATTATTTTTAGTCCCAATGATGATGACATTGTGTTCATTAGACATAAACATGATAATATCTACATGGTAGATCTTCATGATCTTCCATGAAGAATGATCAATGTCTAGCTACAATAGATACCAAAATCAATGAGACCAATTAGCTATAACATCATAAATTAAGATATAGTAGGAAGTTCTTTCAAATCAAAAAATCTTTTTTCAACTTTTAAACTGAAAAAAAAATTTGGGACTTAGTTAAAAGACCACCTTGTCATTGGAACCAAATGGATCTTTAGAAATAAGTGAGACAAACAAAGAAATATAATTAGAAATAAAGCTACTCTAGTTGCACAAGGATATAATCAAGAAGGAATTGATTTTGATGAAATATTTATAATTGTTACAAGATTAGAAGCAATTAAATTATTTAGCATTTGTATGCTTCATAAATTTTAAATTTTCATAAATGAATATTAAAAGTATGTTTTTAAATGATTTTATTATAAAAAATTTATATTGAACAACCTCTTGGTTTTGAAGATCATGAATTTTTCACTCACATTTTCAAATTGAATAAAGCTTTCTATGATTGAAACAAGTGCATAATATGAAAGATTAAGTTTTCACATGAAAATGATTTCAAAAGAAGAAACTTTGATACTGCTTTATTTATAAAAGGAAAATTAGATAACCTTTTGATTGTGCAAATTTATTTGATGATATTATATTTGGTGCTACTAATTAGAATATTAGATCATATGTCAAGAGTTTATCAAGCTAATACGGAGAGTTCGAGATGAGCATGATGAAAAAATTAACCTTCTTCCTTCGACTCCAAGTTAAGCAAACAGAAGAGGGATCTTCATCAATGAAAGTAAATATACAAGAGAGATATTAAAGAAATTTGGGATGGAGAATACAAGTGGAATTGACTTCGTATGAGCTTTACTTGAAAGCTTAACTATATTAAAAATGGTAAATGTGTAGATTTCAAACATTATAGAGGTGTGATGGGATCATATCGTTATTTTATTTGATTACTACTAGAACTAATATTATATTTAGTGTATATGTATGTGCTAGATATCAATCTAATCCTAAAGAATCATATGTTATTATAGTTAAAAAAATTTTTAGATGTTCAATTGAAACTCAAAATATTGGTTTGTAGTATTTTAAGCTTTCCTCTATTGATCTAATTAGATATTCAGATACTAATTTAGCTGGATGCAAGTTATATCAACAAAGTACTAATGGAACATCCTAATTTGTAGGAGAGAATTTGATCTCATAGTTCAGCGAAAAGTAATATTTGGCGGCCTTATCCATAGCGAAGCTAATTAAATATATTACAGCCAAAAATTATTGCACTCAAATCTTATAAATCAAACAACAAGAAGAAAATTATGACCTAAAATATAATAATATTTTTATAAAATATGATATACTAGTATAATAAATCTAACTAAGAATTCAATTCAATATTCTAAAACTAAATATATTAAAATTAGGTATCATTTTATTAGAGATCATGTACATAATAATAATGTTGTGCTTGATTTTGTTTCAACTAAAAAATAATTTGCTGAACCTTTGTGTGAAGATAGATTTTATATGATTAGAAAAGAATAAGGACTCTGTGATCTTTTTAGTTGAACCTAATTGTTAGAAATATTTATCTGGATTAACCAAAATTTCTTTCAGCATATTTTTGATGCTATTTGATTCCACTTGAATTGAATTCTCTATTGAATCAAAATCTCTCTTTTGTTTGTTCTAGCTTGAGGAGTAAACCTCTGATGGGAATCAAGGTACTGCATCCAAGTCTGAATTTCAGGTTTATCGACGAAATGATGCAGATTAGCAACCTAAAACAGACATGTGGATTGAGGATTTTTATTTATTTTTGAAATTGTTTGTGTTATTTGAGTTTATCATATTTCTTTTAGATAAGTTCCTAGATTTGAAATTAAGAATTTCATCTTATCTAGATTTGAAATTAAACTATTTTTTGATAGAGTTTATTATCCATGCATGTATTTAGTCTATAAAAACCCACAAGGCTTTTGGAATTAGAGACTTGATTGATGATTAAATTAAATTCCAAAATTTAGAGTTTGGTTTTCTTTTTTAATTTTTTTATTTTTTCATTTAGGAGTACTGCATCAATTTGGTATTAGAGCCACGCTCGAGCCCTCTCACACTTCCAGAGCACTCGTGGATGTCCACTATCACCTCCTCTCGATCTCTTCGATGCCACCTCCTGTCAATCTTCGTTGTTGCCCCCTCCCAAGAATCCTGACGCCACTTTTCGTTGGCCACTGCTGTCACCTCCTGCTGGTCTCCACCGTCGCCTTTCTCTCGATCGTCATGTGCGTCGGCCCTCCATTCCGATCTCCCTCAGGAGCCTCAATCGAGTGGGGGCTCCGGACTCTTCACCCTTCTCCTCGATGCCACTTTTCGTCGATTGCTGTTGTCACCTCCTACTGGTCTCCACCATCACCTTCTTCCGATCGTCACCAGCATCTGCCCTTTCTAATCTCTTCAGGACTCTCAATCGGGTGGGAGGCTCTGAACCCTCCCTCCTCGATTTTCTTGATGCTACCTTCTGTCGGTCTCCACTGTCGCCTTCCTCCCTCATCGTCACTGACGTCGGCCCTTTCAATCTCCCTTAGGTGCTTTCCTTCCCATGAATCTCCTTCCTGTCACCCCACCGTCGGTCGTCTGCTCACTCGGTTGCCTCTTCCTATCGCCCCGCTACCAGCCGACTGCGACCCTCCGAGCAAACCCTCGTTGGAGTCCATCGGAGAAAGGAATCCATCATAGAAGCCTTTGCGATCCATGGGCCGTCGTCATCCACAGGCACACGATCCACAGCTGCGGTCCATAGACTGTGTGTGAGCCATGGTCCATAGACCTGATCCGCAGAAGAAAAAAAATAAAAATTCAAAAAAAAGAAGCAAAAAAATCTGGAAGCTCTTGTGGACTCCCTTGTCTTCAACCTGCAAGCACCACTAGGAGGTATTAGATTCTGTCTTGTGAAAGGTATGATCCCTCATTAAAATTTGGATTTTAATCATTAGATAATTTATATTCTTGCTTAGGTCCTTATTTTACCTTCCATCATATCTTTGCTGTTGCACGCATTAGACATTCCATTTTACCTTCCATCATATTTTTGCTTTTGCACGTACTAGACACATTGGCATTCTGTTTGACTTTACAATTTTATTGTGAGCATCGTAGCTAGAAATTTTTAGTATAAGTAATATTTTGCCTAATATAAAAAAAAATCCTTCTTTACTATCATGACTATTGGTAACCTGAAAGATGCACATACTACTATAGAAAAAGAACTTGAATCAGTCAAAAAGATCCAAACAGCATTCCAAGAAATCTTAAACCAAATATGCCAGTCATTAGACTAACTTCATACAGAGATTGATGAGCTTCGTGCTAACCAAGCAAATATTCGCATAGACATGACCAATCTCATAGGTCAACAGGTAGAACACCAACTATCCCTAAGAGAGTCAAAAGGCAAACAACCTCTGAAAGATGACCTTCCTAGTAGTCAGCCTATCCATCGATCTCTTTCACGATCTCTTAAACTACTGGAGATCAGAGTCATGTCATGCATGCTAGTTAGTCTTTTCAAACATCCCCAATCCACACAACAGCCCCTCCGATTATCCATCATTCTATGCACAATTTTGAAGGTTCTCATAGGGGAGATGTATACGATTAAGGGGACTATGAAGGAGAAGTAGAGCCATCGAAGTCCGCCCCTAGGTATCCCAGGCAACCTTCTGGGTATGTACAAGGCCCTGGACACTTTAGACCCCAAGGACAATAATTTAGAGCATATCCAAAAAGAAATGAGGATTTTGAGGAACCACTTAAGGGGGTTAAGGTTGAAGTCGCCTCTTATGATGGTAGATTAGATCCAGAGGAATTCCATGATTGGTTACAGGACTTAGAGGCCTATTTTGAGTGGTATCACATGTTGGATGCCTCTCGTATCCATTTTGCAAAAACGAAGTTGGTAGGTTCTACCAAGCAATATTAGCAATAAGTCCAAAGGGATTTAGAGTGGTTAGGACAACCACCTATAGTACTTTGGAAGGAAATGAAGTTTAAGTTGTGCGAGAAATATGTTCCTATTTACTACAAAAGTTAGTTTGTAGACCAATGGTATACTCTTAGGCAAGGAAACACTAGCATCATTGACTATATGACTCGCTTTGAGGACCTATAGTTGAGATGTGATATCTTTAAGGAGTCATGAAAAATGGTTTCTAAATTTATTAGTGTTTTATGAAATGAACTAAAGAGAGAAGTTTCCTTGTATTCACCAGATTCTGTAGGAGAAGCCTATCATAAAGTCTTAAAAATTGAGAAATTTCATAGAACTTCGTCACAAAGGAGAGGAGCTCTTTTTCCTAATAATCTGGGTAGTCTAGGTCTATTCCTGTTAGTCGTACAAAGAGTGTATCACAAGTAGCACTTCTCATCTGAGACTGAATCCCATAGACATTAGGACCCGAGAATCCATTTCGAGGAAATCTCAATCGGCTAGTTCTTCAAATATAGTGTCACTATTGCCATGGAAAGGGTAACATAGCTGCTAGATATCCATGCTGTACTCTGACCATAGAACCAGAATATGAGGAAACGATACCTAAAAATGCATTAGAAGACTTTAACCCCCTAGAACCAGCTAATTCAGAGGAAAAGAATGAGGAAGAATATGAGGAAGGAGTAAATCATGTTAACATCATGCGATGTATAGTCACCACTCCTATAGACTCAGAAGCATGGAAACGTATTAGTATTTTTCATACATATGCCCAATGTGGGGATAAGGTCTGTAAATTTGTCATTGATGGTGGAAGCTCTATGAATGTTGCATCTAAATCTGCCATTAATCGACTATAACTGAAACCTCAACCCCATCCTCACCCTTATCGAGTTGCTTGGGGATAAAACATCTCTTCCTTTTAATGAATGCTGCCTAGTGCTGATTCATATGGGAGCTTATTCTGCTGACATTATGTGTGA
>NC_025996.2:121743127-121767473 GCF_000442705.2 Elaeis guineensis | reverse complement strand
AATCTAAATTTTTAGATCTAAATTTATTATAAAAAATAAGTTTTGGATCTCGAAATAATTTTTAGATTATGCATGTAATATATATCATATATATGAATAAATTTAGATCATAGAAATTAATTTTAGATCTGAACATGCAATCATATATCATATATATGAATAAAATTCAGATTATACAAACTAATTTCAGACCTAAGTATGCTTTTATATATCATATATATGAATCAAAATCAGATCTTAAAATTTTTTTAGATCTAAATCAAATAAGTATACATCTCATGTATAGATTAAAACCAGATTTTAAAAATTCTTTTCAAATCATGCATGTTATTTTCATACATATGAACTAGTGGTTCTAATATCACTGTTGGGATTTCTATGGTGGTCGCACATATGGATTTCAATAGTTTTTCAAAATCAAAATACAGTAGAATATTTGATTAAAATATTTTAATCATAAATGCATACATCATATGTAGACACCTAAAGATCTAGTTCATTATGTAGAAAATTACATAATCTGATTTTTAATCTGAAAAATAAAACATACGATTTGATTGCATACCTGTTTCGCCTTTCCATCTTCAAAATTGGATCTTCGTCATGAACTGATCTTCACCTACAAAGCGATGATCTGGATGTCTTCCAGGTCCCTTTGAAGCCATACAAACATCCAGCCTCTATGGATATCCACACAAGGTCTTGATCTAATCAAAAGCCTTTGATCTCATCAGGGTGCTAGCTCCTTTACAAAGTCATATCTTGACGATTGAAGAAAATTCTTCTTTTCTCTCAAGACACTCTTAGAGAAGAAGAAAATCAAGAGGATAAATAGGAAGATGAACATCAAGGAGACTCTCTCCTTTTTCTTCCTGAAATCATGCACACGATCTCTATGCTAGATATCCAGTGAAGAACCCTTTCCTCTCTTTTTCTTTCACATATGAGAGAACCTTTTTCTCATCCATTCTCATGCATTTTCTCTCCAAAAATCAGCACATAAGAAGGAAGACTCTTCTTCCTTTCTTCAGCCCATGAGGAAGACCCTCTTCCTCATCATTTTCTCACGCCAAGGAGAAGAACAATTCCTCTCTTTTTCTTCATGTTGAAACCCAGCATAGCCTTCTAATTTTTCTATGCCAAAACAGCAGCAAACTCACATGGAAGCCAACAGGTTTCTTACGTTATAAACTTAGCTGCCCACGCCCAACAAGTCCCCACTTATAGGCATGTAATAGGACTTCACAAAGAGAGTTTCAATAGGAATCCGATTCCTACTTTTGTGGCATGTAGGAGAAGATAAGTGGCTGCCCTTTTTGAAACCTTTCTCACCATGTAAGAAAGATGGGGCATCCCTCTTACTTTAGCATGAAGGAGTTCACGCAAAGAGGAAAGATAGCGTGGAGTTTGTTTGGGCTTCCATATGTGGCGGGTTGTGGGGCTTTGATGGGTAGAGTCCAAGATCTAGATGAGTCCTAGTCCAACTAGGACTTTCTTGAATTTAAGTTTAATTCCCTAACTAATTGTTGGACCAACCCTAACTAACATAGGAATTAGTTATAACCAAATGACTAATCAGGTCCTAGCTTAATTAGGAATCCAATTAGGCCCTAATCCAATTAGAAAATTAGGTAGGTTAAACCCCATCAAGTGCAATTGGAAAGAGTTTCCTACCTATGAACTCATAAGGGTTTGTTGTGTTAACACAAGATCATTATGAGGAATTAGAATCTCAATCCCACTAAGATAAATATTAAATATATCTCGTTCATCATAGTAGAGGATTATGATGTTCGATAAAATAGTAGGAGGCATAATTAAATCTAAAGACCTTATTTAATTGTATGAGTCAATATGAGTTGTTTGCTTATATAATATTCTTTAATTATTATAGATTAAATTTTATAAATGGCATCTTCGCTATCATTGTGAGAAATTTTAGATTCCAACAAGTTGATCGGTCTCAATTATGTAGACTAGTTGAGAAATTTAAAGATCATACTCACTCAGGAGAAGCTCTCCTATATTCTTGACATCCCTAAACCACAAGAGGTTGGGGATGATACCACAGAAGAGGAGGTATCCATATACAAGATGTGGAAGAATGATAGTTTGACTGTCAAGTGCATCATACTGGCCTCTATGAGCAATGAGTTACAGAGGCAGCATGAGAGCGTGGATACTCAATCCATACTCCTCAATCTTAAAGAGTTGTATGGAGAACAGAGTAGAACTGATAGATATGAGATATCTGAGCAGTTATTTCGTGCTAGAATGACTGAGGGATCATCCGTATAAGACCATGTCCTGAAGGTCATTGATCTAATCATTAGATTGGGTCAACTTGATTTTGTGATGGATGGAGAATTAAGTCAGGATTTGATTCTGCAATCTCTTTTCGAGTCATTCACTCAGTTTGTTGTGAACTATCATATAAACAAATTGAATACCTCCTTGTCTGAGCTGTTAAATATCTTAAGATAGCTGAGAGCCATATTAACAAAGAAAAGGCTCCACTTCTTCTTGTGGGTAAAATCTCAAAGAAGAAGTCAGGTTTTAAGGGTTCAAAGAAAGCACTGAATTCTAAGGGTGGCAAGATGAAGAAAAAGGAAAAGAAAGTCTCCAGACAGGGTACCTGCTTTCACTGCGACAAGGCAGGACACTGGAAAAAAAATTACAAATTATATCTTACAACTGTAAAGGCAGGTGCAAGCGATGCACCAAAAGGTATGTATGAGATACATACAATTTTGTCATTAAGTTCTTCTAATTCAGACTCTTGGGTATTGGATACTGCCTGCGGTTCTCATATCTGCAAGTCGTTGCAGGGGCTGAAGAATATTAGAGTGCTGAAAAAGGGTGACTTCGAGCTCTACGGCGCTGGAGGAGAGTCAATCCAAGCAAAGGCTGTAGGGATATATATGTTAAAGTTACCTTCTGAAAAGATCTTAGAGCTAGCAAACTGTTATTATATGCCTAAGATCATTAGAAATATTATTTCTATATCGTTACTATTGCAACGAGGTTATGAAATAAATGGAAAGAGTAATAGTTACTCAATTTCTTTTTCTAATGAAATTATTTATCATGGCATTATTAATAATGGTCTTCTAATTCTATCTAATGACAATATTTTTCATATTAATAAAAGTAAAAAGTGAAAGAGAGAAGAGTTGAATAATACTTTACTTTGGCATTGTCGACTTGGTCATATAAGTGAGATAAGGATTAACAAGTTATACAAAGAAGAGTTCTTTGATCCTTATGATTATGAATCATTAGGTACTTGTGAATCTTATCTTATGGGAAAAATGACTAAGACTCTATTTAGTGGACATGAAGAAAGGACAAGTGAGTTATTAGGACTTGTACATACTGATATATGTGGTCCTGTGACAACAGAAGTTAGAGGAGGATACTCTTATTTTATAACGTTCACTGATGATTTATCTAGGTTTGGATATATGTATCTTATGAAACACAAATCCGAAACCTTTGATAAATTTAAAGAGTATCAAAGTATGGTTGAGAAACAAACTGAAAAAAGTATTAAAATCTTTCAATTTGATCGAGGAGGAAAATACTTATCCAATAAATTTTTAGATCATCTTAAAGAAAATAGATTTCTCTCAGAATGGACCCCTTCCTATACACCACAGCTAAATAGTGTAGCAAAAGGAGGAATCGTATTTTATTAGATATGGTGCGGTCCATGATGTGCCTTACAGATTTGCCAATTTTTTTTAGAGATATGTCCTAAAAATTGCTATTTATATTCTGAATAGAGTACCTTCAAAATCTGTGTCAAGCAATCCATATGAGATATGGAGAGAAAAGAAGCCTAATCTTAAGTATCTTAAGATATGAGGCTGTCCAGCTTATGTTAAAAGAAAATTTGGACATAAGCTGAGTGCTAGGACAGATAAATACTTGTTTGTAGGTTATCCTAAAGAGAGTATAGGATACCTCTTTTACCATCCTACTGAATATAAAGTGTTTGTCAGTAAATATGCCACTTTTATGAAAAAGAGTTTATCCTAGAAAGACGCAGTGGGAAGAAAATTGAACTTGGAGAAATTCAAGACCTACAAATGCAAGCACAAGATGATCTTCAACCAAAAATATCCATTAATAAAGTACAAATATAAAGTACACCTTCTCTCTAAAGGTTGGATAGGGTGCGGAATGCACCTATGAGGTATGGGTTCGTTATTGAGAACAATGAAGCCCACATCATTGAAAATGATGAACCTTTGATCTATACAGAAGCCATCATGAGAAGGGACTTAGACAAATGGCTAGAGGCTATGAAATCCAAAATGGACTCCATGTATTCCAACCAAGTGTGGACTTTGGTTGATGCACCAGAGGGTGTGATCCCTATTGGATGCAAATGGATCTATAAGAAAAAGATTGGAGTGGATTACCAAGTTGAAACCTATAAAGCTAGATTAGTAGCTAAAGGTTTGAGGCAAAAATAGGGTATTGATTATGATGAAATATTTTCACCTGTTGTCATGCTCAAATCTATACGGATTATGCTTACAATAGCAGCATACCATGATTATGAGATTTGGCAAATGGATGTGAAGACCGCCTTCCTTAATGGTTATCTTGAGGAAGAGGTTTACATGTCTCAGCCAGAAGGGTTTGTCTCAAAAGGGAGAGAAAATCAAGTATGCAAGCTTAGGAAATCTATTTATAGATTAAAACAGGCCTCGAGGAGTTGGAACATCCGATTTGATGTTACAGTCAAAGAGTTTGGCTTTATCAAAAATATGGATGAACCTTGTGTATACAAGAAGACCAGTGGGAGTGCCATTGTCTTCTTAGTTTTATATGTGAATGATATATTTCTTATTGGAAATAATATCCCAATGTTACAATCGGTCAAGACATGGCTATCAAGTAAGTTTTTCATAAAGAATTTGGGTGAAGCATCCTATATACTAGGTATAAAGATCTATAGGGATAGATCTAAGAGGATGTTAGGCTTGTCCCAATCCAGGTACATAGACTTAGTGCTAAAGAGGTTTAGCATGGATGGAAGTAAAAGAAGTTATTTACCCATGAGTCAGGCATACATCTCTCTAAAAGGATGTCTCCTAAAACACCAGAAGAGAGAAATAGAATGAGTTCTATTTCCTATGCTTTGGCAGTAGGGTCGATCATGTATGCTATACTATGTACTAGGCCTGATGTTGCCTATGCCTTAGGTATAGTTAGTAGATTTCAGGCTGATCCAGGAAAAGATCATTGAAAAGCAGTGAAAAATATTCTTAAGTACCTAAGAAGGACTAAAGATATTTTTCTGGTATATGGAGGATCTGATTTAAAACTAGAAAGTTATTCTGACTCTAGTTTTCAATCAAACCCTGATGATAGCAAGTCCACTTCAGGGTATGTTTTTACTCTTAATGGAGCTATTAGTTGAAAAAGTTTCAAGCAGCAGACTGTAGCTGACTCAACCACTGAGGCAGAATATATAGCTGTAAGTGAAGCCACCAAGGAAGCTGTCTGGATGAAGAAGTTCATCACTGAGTTGGATGTCATTCCTGAGATTAAGAATCCAGTACCACTTTACTGTGATAATATTGGAGCAGTTGCTCAAGCAAAGGAACCAAGGTCTCATCATAAATCCAAGCACATTCTAAGACGCTTCCATCTCGTTCGTGAAATAATCGAAAGACAAGATGTTGTCATTGAACGAGTAGAAACAAAGAATAATATAGCAGACCCATTCACTAAGGCTCTACCATAGCAGCAGTTCGATCGCCATCTCGATTGTATGGGGATAAAATATAAGGGCGATTAGCTTTAGTGCAAGTAGGAGATTGAAAGGAATATGTCCTACAAGCCAATCAAAATTTATATTTTGATGGGTTTTTCTTGTAATCTTCCAGACTTATGTATTGACTTTTAAATAATAAAAGATATTTTTCATCATATGTTGCATCTTACTTTAGTAATGATTATAATGAACTCCATAAATCAGAAAAATAGATTTAGGGTTATGATGAGATCATACCTATGAGACCTAAAATTCTAAAAATTCTGATTTAAAATATTCCTAGTCATAGGAGCATTGAGTAGGGGATCAATGTTTCGGATAGATTAGCACTTTCTATGTATGCTCGATGAAGAGGGTGGTAGATCTCATATGCCACTTGTATGAGACACTAATACAAGGAAGTGGGTATTCATTAGAGAATGAGTTCACTAAATTGATCCGACTTAAGAAACATCTTATGAAATTTACTTACCTGTCGAGAGATATTTTCTTATAGTGGGAGTTGTGCATGTAATCCTTTGACCTGAGACTACCATAGAACCTTGTATACATGAATCCATATTTTTTGGTTCATACTCATTCATGACTTAGTCATGTACGGGATGTTCTAGATATGGTAGAATGTGTATGGGGTTGTGAGTAGGTCAACATGAAATCGATCACTCCTGGTAAGAGCAAATCGCATCCTACTTATTCTAATCGATTGATGATTCAGGAAGCCTTTGACCAAAGCAGAATAAAAATTAGAAAGAGTTTCTGATATTTTATTAATTGAATCATCATATAAGATTGAGAGAAATATGAGTATGATATTGGATTTGACATCATTCCATATCCAGAGTCATATTCAGGGTGCAGAGAGATCGCAGGATCAAATTGCATGGTAATATTTCACTAAAAGATATTTTTGATATTTTTATCAAAAATTTTATATCTTTCAGATAGACATGATACGTTGCTAGATGTCAATCTTGTCTTATGGGTTTGATCGAATTAAAAAGTTTAATTCAATCACCAATTAGAAAGAGTTCTAATTGCTGAAATTGGGTTAGCTCAATTGGATCTAGATCGATTAGATTAAATTCTAATCAAATCAAATTGACTTGAACTCAGACCTATTGCTGGCTAGATGTGAAACCCAATAGGTCACACACAAAGGGTATTGATCAGGGGTCTAATTGGATTAGATCATGTTTGCAAAATTGGCATGCTAGCACATGTTGCAAAAAAACTAGCTCCTTGTTTCAAATTAGGTTTAAAATTAATTCCAGATTGAGCTAATTAAAGCTAAATTAATTCAAATCAATTTTGTGTTTGAGTTGGTTCAGCCCTTGGCTATATGTACCAAAAATTTGGAGCCAGGAAACTAGGTCTCCATGAGTCAAGAATTTTTCTTGTGCGTGGGTGTAGTTTTTGTGTGCAGAAACAGCTTTCACATCCCATGAGATGGGACGCCTCATCCTCAAGCTTATCCTATGTTCCATGATGAAATAAATTTTTTGATAATTTTTAACTTTATTTTAAGCATGATGAATTTTTCTAAAGTTATAATTCTTTCTGGTTTCATCGTGGAAATTCGTTGAAGATGGAAATCCTGTCAGCTTGATCCATGCGCCTAACCAAGAGTCCAACTTGTGAAGGACTCTAACCTATTTGTCACACCACTTCTTAATCTAATTTTTTTTTCACGACATTCTCATGTTAGTTCCTTAATTTTTGGTCATTGGATGGATAAAATTACATTGATGGGTGGTGGAAAAAAATTATACCATGGGAAGCTGCATGATGCATCAGAGAATCATCGAGAAAAATATTTCGAAGAGTCCTTCTGCATGAAACGTCTCTTGGATTTTTTCCTGATGATTGCCATATGTCAAAAACTTTTAGATGGGTATAATAATTCATCAGGAGGTATGAGTTTTCTAATGGATGCGAGATGGTGCGTGGAAGGGGCACGAAAAATTTTCGAAGGCAACCCATCGCTAAGTATTTAAAGGGGGGTGCGCCGGGGGATTGGATTGATTCAGATTTCCAATTTCTCCTTTCTTTCTAACATCCTCTTCCTATTGTCCAATTAGTCTCTTCCTTCTTTTGTTAGGATAAGTCTAAAAATAGAAGGGACAAGTCCAATTTTAGGATAAGAGTCTAGGAAGAGAATTAAGGAAGACAAGGAGAGAAGAAAGGTAGGGATAGGAAGGCTAGGAGAAGAGGAAGAGGGTCTTGGGGTCCTGGTGTTTAAGAAAATTCTCAAAGTGAGAATTTTAGAGAAAAAATCATCTTAAAAAGTTGGTGTCCTGATCATAGCCCTGTGTGGATCACCGTTGGAGGGCGAACACTTGGATACCTGGTAGAGGTTCTGTCAAAATTTGGATTAAGCGCTGTAGGTATTTTTCTATAACTTAAATTTAATCTTAAATTTATGTTATATATAATTGTTAATCATCAAGAAGATGCTGGTTTAAGAGTTTAATATTTAAAATTTCTTTATTAAAATTTTGAAATCCATTATGTTTCCACTATGCATGCCCACCCTGAAATCCTACACTGATTAACTTCAAGAAGAGAATGTCTCGCTGTGTTTCAATTTAGCAAAACCTAGACCTAGATAATTCTTATGAGGAGTCACGAGATTTGTAAAATTTTGAAACACAATAGAGATGACTTGTATGAGTGATTGACAGCATACTCGAAGTCGTCTTGAGTATTATTGGTCAAAAGGATGAATTATATGGTAACCATAGGTCAGAATTCTTAAAATGTTACTTTGCATACATTCGACCTATCTGGACGTCGAAAACTATTGCTAGATGGTTACTTTGACTAGTACAAAAATTAATTTCTATACTACCAGCTTAGGTTCGAACCTTAAGTACTTGAGAAGGACTAAGGATTTATTATTGATCTTTGATGGAGGATCAGAGCTGAAAGTTGAGGGATACATCGATTCAGATTTCATGACTGATATTGATGATAGAAAGTCTACAACAGGATGTATCTTCTTATATAATGGTGGTGTGGTTAGCTGGAAGAGTTTCAAGCAGCCGATCATTGTAGATTCGATCATGAAAGTCAAGTACATCGCCATCTCTGAAGCTACTAAAGAAGCCTTTGGGTTCAAAAAATTTATTGCAGAGCTAGATATGATACCATCAGATATTATTGCACTATATTATGAAAATAACAACACCATAGCCCTTACTAAGGAGCCTAGGTCTCACCAGAAGTCCAAACATATAGAGTGATAATTTTACATCATACGCGAATACCTCGAGAAGAAGTTCATCGAGATGCAGAGAGTCTACTTCATACATAATGTGATAAACCCGCTGACCAAGCCTCTCAACTAGCAGAAGATCGAAGCTCACATTGAGAAGATGAGTCTTAGGTATATGGCCAATTGGCTATAGGTCAAATGGGAGTTTATTAGATATGTGCCCTAGAAGTCAATTATGAACCGACACATTTTATAATTCTAGGACTTAATCTTGTACTTATAATATTTTTATTATCAATAAAAATTTTTTTATTCCAATCATGTTTATTTGTCTATGATTTGTCCTAAAAATTAATAAAGATGATTTTGTATATTTTCAAAGTATTGAGAATTTGAGACATACATTAATTAGTGGTTAATTTCTAAATGCTTTTGATCAAATGATCATTACGGAAGATAGTGATCAATCCATTCGAGATCGGTGCACAGTTTACCTTCTTTGTAGGCAGATGAGTCTCGGTTTAGCAGTATAGAGATACTGGGATAATGGTGCGGGTAGTTGTTAGAGAGCAACTTGTACTGAGCATGACCAACATGAAAAATCACTTAGATGTCTATTCACTCATCAGTGGTTGACTCGATGCTATAATGGTATGAGTGGTCTTTTGACCTTCGGTGTCATTGGCTATTTGCAGTGTCTTTTGGTCCCTGATCATTCGGATCCTTACTGTGTATTTTGGCTACAGTAGATTTAGGTTTGCTGTTTAGAGTAGAATGTACCTAGATGGAATCTATCGATCTTGATAGAAAAGAAAAAATCCTATGTGATTTATAAGACTGAGTTCAAAAAGTCTTTGGCCAAAATAAGTGTGAATACTGAAAAAAAATTTTCATAGGATTTACAAATGAACTCGAGTCGAGCCAATCTAGCAATAACTGACGATTGGATTTGATGAGTTCTTCATAACCTCCATCAAGTTGGAACTCTCGATAAAAAAATTGAATCATACGATAACTGTGCCTAGAGGTTCACACTTTCATTCTACTAGATTGTCACTACATACTGTTAGGTATCACTGGTGAATTATGGGGTTCACACTTTCATTCTACTAGATTGTCACTACATACTGTTAGGTATCACTGGTGAATTGTGGGGCTCATCGGACGTCATCTTAATGATCTATGATTCTCGAAGGGTAGAACTAAAATTATTTCAATCTATCAAAAAGAGTTTTGATGATATTGTGATAGAGATCATAATATATCTCACTCCCAGATAGAATGGAACCTATGGAGTCATACATTAAGAAATTTAATCTTGAATTAATCAATTGGGCTTGTGAAGTTCTAATTAGATTAAAATTTATTGAAATCCTATTGGGTTTAAAAGAACTATGCTAGCACATGGTTAAACCTAATTCTTCTCAGGACTTCGATTGGATCAAGTCCATAGCCTTAAACCTAATCTAAATTCATTTTGATTTGAGTTTAGCTGGGCACTTAATTGTGATCCCAAGAGGATTAAATCATGTCAATGAGTTGGTAATCTAATCTCCTCTTTTTCTCTCTTGATATTTTCTTTTGAAGTGGAGAATTGATAGAAAGAAGAGATGGCACCATCCTCCCTTTTTGGAAGGTCTAAGGGGCGCCAACCCCTTAGAATGGTATGAGGAAGAGAGAGAGGCCCGCCCCCTCTTCTTGTCTTGGCATGGAAGGAGGGAGAGAGAGAGGGGCCACACCCCCTCTCTTGCATGAAAAACCTAAAAGGGGTGCCAAGGGTTGGCGCCCCAACTACTTGCCTCTCTTGATGAGGGGCGTCCACTCAATTTACCTATTTTGACTGGGGCACCCCATCTACTTGTCAAAAGAGGTAAAGATCCTACCAATTAAGTCTGATTTTAATAAAAAATAATTAGATTAAAAAGGTAAAAATCTTTATGAGATAAGGACTAGCCTTTTTAGGTTGATTGATTCTTGATTTGGAATCAAAAAAGGATCTATATAAAGAGATAGTCTCTTAGTATTTTAATTAATTAAATTTTGAGAAATCAAAATTCTCTTCTCTTCTCTCTATGCCTTACCCTCTCTTCCTCTTCTCTTTTCTATACCCAAGAGTTGGGCATCCATCTTCCACACGTTTGAGTTGAGAAGGGTCTCTTTTATAGCAAAGAACAAGAAGAAAATACTGTAGTTCAAGGGTTGAAGTTGTAGTCAAAATCAATTGCTGATCAAGGTTCAAAGAGGCAAAGATCCTACTTGGAGAAGAAGGATCTACCACAAAAAGAAAGATTCATGGTTGATCTCGATGGATACTTGTAAAGATCGGACACATATGCGGCTCAAGGATCTTTGAATCTAATATCATCGGTAGCGATGAATTTTAACCCATGCAAAGGTATTGAATTTGATCCCATCTTTATCTTTATTTTCATATTATATGCATGTCTTTATTCTTGGGCTTAGGTAGGATTAAATAAAATCTAACGCATGTGGGATTAAAGGGTTTAACCTAATTTGTTTCCGCTGCTTTTCAAAAGATTTTAAAATCTATACATGCATCCTACTCGATTTTCTAACACACAAAACATGAGAGAGAGTCCTAGTTATGAAAAACTCTATCTCCTAAACCCTAACCACCTAGTATTTAAATGAGAGAATCATTTGGGATGCCTACTTGAAGATGAGATCTGATTTTGCATGCCCCACACAAGGAGATTGGCATGAAGAAAAAAGGAGACGCCCAAGGTTTGTTGCATGGAAGTGTTCAGCATGAGAAAAAGGGGTGCCTACCTATCTCTTCTTTTTTACAACCAAAGATTGTTTGTTAGAGGTAACTTCTTCTCTCTCTCCCTTGTCCAAGAGTTAGATATGTCTCCCTCTTCTTCTCTCTCAAAGGTGTCCAAGAGTTAGACATCAAAATTAGATTTGATTTGATTTAATTTTTTTAATCCATGAGATAAACAGTTCTCCTCTTCTTTTTTTTAGATTTAGTCCAAGAGTTGGACAAGAAAGAAAAAAAAGAGATTTGATCTCTTATCTTCTTCAATAAATCTTTGATTTTTTTTTGAAAAAAAAAATATAAGAAAAAATTAGATGTGATCTGATTTCATCATCCTCTTATAGATCTGATTAATTCTCTTGAGAAGAGAATCAAAAGATCAATCTGATTCGTCAATTCAGAGATTGATCTCTGTAAGAGAGCTAGCACTTCGGTAAGATCGAGTCCTGATCAGATCAGTCTCAGTGGATATCCGTGAAAATCGGATATGTATGCGGCTCTACGGGAATCTCATCAGATTATCATGAACCATCAGATCGTGGTGAAGATCTATCCGTGCAAAGGTAAAGGTCTAAATCTGATTTTTATTTTTCAGCATCTTAATTTCAGCATGTGAACTTTCTTGGTATGTGTAGATTAGATCTATAATTTTTATACATGTTAGATTTAAAATAGTTTTAAATCTAGGTCAGTTTTATTTTTACTATGTTCATGATTTCTAAGAGTTAAAAATCTGCATATTCTGATCTTTGCATGCATATTCCGAAAGTCAAACTTCCTTCAAGTAGTATCAGAGTCAGATTTTATTTCACATGCATATTATTAAGATCTGAAAATCAGATCTTTAGATCTAATAAATTAGATTTGATCTAATTTAAATACACATGAGATGTATTAGATTTTATTTATACATGAGATGTACAAGTGATATGCATATGTGATATGTATAGATCTGAAAATTAAATCTTTAGATTTAAAAATCAGATTTAGTAAATTAGATTAGATCTAATTTAAATACATATGATGTATTAGATTTTATTTATACATGAAATGTATAAGTGATATGCATATGTGATGTATGTAGATGTAGTTGTGTATGAGATACATAATCTGATTTGACATTGCATGAGATGCATGTTATGAGATCTAAATATACATGAGATGTATAAATGATTAAACCTATTTTAGATTGGATCTAAATTGATTGGGATAATCAAAATCATCCTGACATAAGGTTGCCCTAGTGTAATGGAGATTATGTTGAATGGTTGTCCTAGGATGATGTGAGATGAGATTCTTTAATTTAAAATCCTAGATTCATGTATGAGATATAAAATTAAATGTTTAGATATGAAAGTAGTTTCGATATCTAAACTACCTCATGCTCATAATATACTTAATTAAGGATCTGAAATTGAGAATTTAAGATCTTAATCTTAAGCATAAAATATGAGGGTTTGAGCTTGGATAGTTCAATTAGGTCTAGTAATTCGATTACTTTTGGATAATCGATTTGTATATAGTAGGGCTCAATCGAGATGAGCAATTATCTAACCTGATCAAGAGTTAATTAGGATTAGATCAAAAGTATTTAAGATCAATCTAATAGTTATAAATTGGTCATATCGATTAACAGTCTCATGTTGGATCGATTAACTTAAAGACTTGATTTGGCTTAGTGGCTTTAGGAGGGACCCCCACCAATCTTATATTTTTCTGATCAATTTGGTTAATTAATGTTGATATGGTTGCTTAATGATTCGAGCTAGCCCATATCCTTAGGATTAGTCATAACAGTTACGACTAATTAGGATTAGATCTATTGTAATTATGGATTTACATGAGATGTAAATTAGCAATTAAAGGATTAAATAGGCCTAAATTAAAATCTCTCCAATAATATTAAGTCGAGGGATCTTGTATCATTGTAAAGTGCTGTGCCCTCTCTGATGTTGATGGTTCTCGGTTGGATACAGTGGTTTAGTTGCATCAAAAGAGAAGCAACTACTCTATATGTGGGACGGAGATGGGGTTGGGTCCAAGATCTATCAGGTGAGGGTCCAATGATGGCTTCACTCATGCTCAATGATGAATCTGACTTAATTAAAGAATAAGGCCAAGATCTGTCAGGTGAGGTCTTAAGACTTAGAGACCAAATTTACTGTAATTTGCTTGAAAAGTATTGGACAAGAGTTGTCCACTCATTAGTTGACACATTCATCAAGATTTATCAAGTGAGGTGGTGTGCTAGTCGGTGGGACCACAGTACCCACTAGGAATCTTAACTCATGAAGAAATTTTTGCTTTCCAACCCGAAGAGTGTTGGGATCCAAAAAATTAGTAGGAGCATATTTATTTTAAAAATCTCTAGAATAAATATAAAATCAAGTATAAATATTTAACTAGAATCTCTATTCTTTGATAGAATTAAAAATTAGCTTTCAATCCTCACAAATTTAGAACCGATTGACTAATCGATCAAGTTATAAAGATTAGTTTTGGAACCTAAAATAATTTTAAATTTTGAGAAGTTGAGATAATCAGGATATCCCTAAGTCATCTAACCATCTGACATTGACCAAAGAGCAATCAGTTTATAATCATTGTCTGATAATGATTAAGGACTTGGATGAGCTTAAGAAATTTAGTATGTCTAAACACAAAGAATTATGAATGGATTTGATCCTGTAGTTTCTTATTAGTTCATATGGGCAATTTATAGTAAACTACTATATGAATAAAATTGATTGCACCTTGATTGAGTTGGTGACTACCAATGGGATCTTGAAGAGTTCAAAGCATTCCTGTATACCTGGAGAGCCTAGAGAAAAGAATAAGGGGCATACCTTCAGAAAGTATGAGAAATAGTGAGTGCCGTAGGATTTGAGAGATACATAGATAAGATAAATCCGAAGTATATGTGGTATCTCAGGTTTGATCATATTGAAGAGGACAGATAAATAAATTGAAAAGGTATGAGCTAGGCTCATCAACTCTCAAGTCATTTTTGATTTATGGGTTCTGCCTTCAAAGATAGATGATCAAACTAATCTTTTGTGGGATATCAGGTAAGGGCCACTAATATACTTGCCCTAATACATACTGATGTATACAGCCCATTTGATGAGCTAGTTAGGGTTGATTCTCTTTACTTCATTACTCATATTGGTGACTATGGGTATATGTATGAGATACAATCTGAAATCTTGAGAAGTTTATAGAGTCTAGATATGAAGTAAGAAAATAAATTAAAAAATTTTTAAGGTTCTTCGATGAGATCAAAGAGGTATATGCCTTAGTGGGAGTTTCTAACCTATCTCAAGAAAATGGCATAGACTCATAATGAATTTTTCCTGGTGCACCTCAACTTGACGGGTTGGTAAGACTAGAAATAGGACTCTATTTGATATAGTCTAATCCATGATGAGCTTCACTGATCATCTCTTATTTTCTTTAGGAATAAGCTTAACCTAATGAATAAAATTTTCTTTAAGTTCTTCCTATCATGTCGTATGAGATGTGGCATGTATAGGATGTTTGGCCCATATTAAGTGTTGACATGTGGACCAAGTTAGAGGTTACGTTGGGGCCACTATCATCGGTGCAGCTTGAAGTTGCTACATCGCCTGGACGGCAGTGGTCAGGGTTTACACCTGCTAAAACAGTAGGTTGAATTGCTCCACACTGATAGCCACCACCGATGTTGGAGGCGATGGAAGAACCCTTGAGGTTGTGTCTAGGCCTGGGGATTGGCCGTGTTCTCTGCTGGCTGGGAGGTGGCAGCGGCAGCTTATCTCTGAAAAGACATCCTATCTGGGGCTATGATCTTGATCTCTTTCTCCTTGAAATCGGGTCAGACATGCGCCCTTCCTCTAATGCCAATCTGTTACCGTCGAAATTCAAACTCGATCGAAAAAGCTAGAGTGGTGGTGCATCCTCCCAGAGAAACGATCTGTAAGCAAGTCATGGCTGGAGTTGGCTTTGACGGAGACCATTCGATGCCAAGTTAGATCTCAGGAAAATAGTGAAAAGGAGCATTTGAGAGACTGTGCGTGCATACCTTGGGGGTCCTCTAGAGGACTTTTTGTAGGTGAAGGATGAAAAATTATTTTGAACAATTTACGTTGCCGATTCAGTTGCGATATGATGAGATTTTCGATCAAAATTTTTGAAATCAGATGATTGCACCTATCTTATCTATTTCGAAGTCAGCTATGGTGTCATATGCGCTTTTGAATTTAAAATAAGGGCATAGATTGGATTGGACCAGTTTCACTTATGGAGGCTTCGACATGATCCGATGGAGATGGGTGTCGAAGGAAGGAAGTGGCTAAAACCAGCTGTGTTATGGGACATATGGGACAAGAATCAACATGGGCTGAAGTATACTTGCAGTCGAAGTCTGAGATCGACCTATTCAGATATTGGCTGTTGCATAGACTGGAGCCAGTTGGAACTGGAATTTAAGACTGAAGTCAAGATCAGTCGAACTTTAATGTTTCGTTTGAGAAGATCGTCAAGAGTCAAGGATCGTCGAGGTCCAAAATTAGGATCGAAAGGTCCCAGATTATGTACTAGATGACTTCATGCAACCCTCCCAGAGATTGAAGAGACATGTGAGGGATCAGAGGGATACATCTACCTCCATGGTCAGACATTCATTTCCAATAATGCTATGACATTGGCCCCATAAGCTTCATTATGTGCCTAATTCATCTCTTTGACCTGGGTGACAAATTACCCCCTAACAAAGAGCATCTCTTCTTATAGGATGGAGCTCTAAGTCCAGCTCCATCCATATATATCGTAGAATTTGGGAGTCTTCTTCCTTCCTTTTTCTTTTTTTTTCTCTCTCCTTTTTTTTAGGTGCTTCAAGATTCATGTACAGGCCTTTTTTGGGCTACGTTTTTCTTCTTAGCTGGGCCGTGTGGGCTGGCTATTACAGCTGCTAGTATTGATTCCCAGATTCCTCAACGGTTCGTTGCAAGGACACTGCAGCGGTGTCCCTCTTTATCTCTGTTGGGCCAGAGTAAAAATAGGGATTCGGGGAAGAATATGCACCAAAGAAAGACCGAAACAAGCATGAAAGAAGAAAATGGAGTCCTTTTCCTAATTAATATAAAAAAATTATTTATCTAAATAATCTAATTTTTAACTTATATATCAGATTGATGTAAAATCGATAAAACATCATTTTGAATGACATTTTATCATCGTCACATCACCCCCTATTTTTCACGTAAACGAGGCCACAAAAAAAAAATTAAAAATAAAAAATATCAAATAATATGGCATTTTTAAAAACATCATTTGGAATGGCATTTTTAAAAATGCCATTCCAAATGGCCTTTTAAAAAACACCATATTATTTGGCATTTTTTATTTTTTTCCCCAAAAAAAAGAAAAAATGATAAAAAATAGAAAAAAATTAAAAAAATTAAATTTATAAAAAAATAAAAATTTTAATTTTGATAAAAATAAAAATTATCATTTAAAATTAGTATCTCCATTTCAAATTATCTTTTTTAAAAAATATCTGAAAAAAATTGGTGTAAAAAAAATTAAAAAATACCATAAATAAAGAATCGAAAAGAAATAAAAATTATAATTCTAAAATTAATTTAAAATTAATTTTCTTTAAAAAAATCTCAAAAAAATCTTTAAAAATATCATAAAATAAAAAATACAATAAAATTAATTGTTTCAAATTAATTTTTTTTAAAAAAATATCAGAAAAGAAGAAAAAATAAGAAAAAATTGAGAATAAAATAAAAATTATAATTTTGAATGAATTTTAAAAAATAAAAATTCTAATTCTAATTCAAATAAAAAAGATAATTTTAAATTATTTTTTTATTTAAAATTAATTTTTTTAAAAAAATATCTAAAAGATCCTAAAAATTTTAAAAATAAAGAATACCATAAAAAAAGAAAAAATGAAAAAAAAATAAAAATTATAATTTTGAATTTTAAAAATTAAAATTTTAATTTTAATTCAAATAAAAACCATCATTTCAAATTAGTTTCCCTGTTTCAAATTAATTTTTTAAAAAAAAGATGCTCAAAAAAATAAAAAATAAAAAAATAAAAGTGCCATAAAAATGGAAAAAAAATTATAATTTTAAATTTAAAAGGAATAAAATTTTTAATTTTAATTAAAATAAAAGACATCATTTCAAATTACTTTCCCCATTTCAAATTAATTTATTTAAAAAATATTCCAAATAAATGAAAAAAAAATATCTTAAAAAATTTCATAAAAAAGGAAAAAAATGACAAAAATAGGAAAAAATGGAAATTATAATTTTAAATTATAAAAAAATTAAAATTTTAATTTGAATTCAAGAAAAATAAAAGAAAAAAATACGATAAGAAAAGTGAAAAAAAATATATACAAAAAAAATAAAAAATTGTAAATTAATTTTTTTAAAAAAAATTAACTTTAATTAAAATAAAAAAATATCATTTCAAATTATTTTCCCATTTCAAATTATTTTTTTTAAAAAATATCTGTAAAAAAGAAAAATATTGGTGTAAAAAATAAAAAATATCATAAAAAAAGAAAAAAGGAAATAATTGAATTAAAAAAATATAAATTATAATTCTAATTTAAAAATAAAAATTATAATTTTAAATTTTAAAAATTAAAAATTATAATTATAATTCAAATAAAAAATGGTAAAAAATAAAATTTATAATTATTAATTTAAAAAAATTAACTTTAATTCAAATAAAAAATTATTATTTCAAATTACTATGACCATTTTAAATTAATTTTATTTATTAAAAAATCATATAAAAATAAGTAAAGAAAATTAAAAAAATTAAAAAAATCATAAAAAAAGGAAAAAAAATAGAGAAAAATGCCAAAGGGAATGGCATTTTTGAAAATGCCATTCCCTTTGACATTTTTGAAGCTTAAAATCTAACAAAAAAAAACCCCCTCTTTCCCTCTTCTCCGACGTTTCTCCGACGTTTTCTCCTCTCTGACGGCACGGGGGTGAGCTCCTGACAGCGGTGAGCTCCCTCCTCTCTCTTTCCTCTTCCTCTCTCTCTCCCTCTTCCTCTTTCTCTCCCTCTTTTTCCTTGGCCGTCGGCGACAGAGGGCCGGCGGCGGCCCCCCGCAGCGGGCATCGGCCCTCCCCTTCCCTTGGTCGGCCCCTCCTCTCCCTCTTCCTCTCTCTCTCTCCCTCTTTTTCCTTGGCTGCCGGCGACAGAGGGCTGGTGGTGGGCCGGCGCACCCCACGACGGCCCCCACGGCGGGCCCCGGCCCTCTCCTTCCCTTGGCCGGCCCCTCCTCTCCCTCTTCCTCTCTCTCTCCCTCTTCCTCTCTCTCTCTCCTCTTTTTCCTTGGCCGCCGGCGACAAACGATCGACGGTGGGCCCGCGCGCCCCGACGGCAGCCCCGACGGCGGCCCCCGACGACGGGCCCCGGCCCTCCCCTTCCCTTGGCCGGCCCCTCTTCTTTCCCTCTTCCTCTCTCTCTCCCTCTTCCTTTCTCTCTCTCCCTCTTTTTCCTTGGCCACCGGCGATAGAGGGCCGGCGGCGGGCCCGCATGCCCCAACGATGGTCCCAGCGGTGGCTCCCCGCGGGGGGCCCCGGCGGCCCCCCCGACGATGAGCCGCGGCGGGCCCTTGCGGCGGCCGCCCGACGACGGGCCATGGCAGGCCCCGATGGCGGGATGCGGTGGTGGGCCCCGATGGCGAGCCTCGACGGCGGGCCGCAGCGGCGGGGCCCAATGGGCCCCGACGACCCTCTGACGGTGGGCCCGTGCAGCCCATGCGGCATTCTTCTCTTTCGATCCACGGCGGTGGGCCCGTCGGGCGCTGGTGGGCCCTAGCGGCCCTCTGGTGGCAGGCCCATGTGCCCTGCGGCACCCTTCTATTTCAATCTTTTTAATTTTTATTTTTATCTCATTATTTTTTATTTTTATTTTTATCTCATTAGATTCAGATTTATTTTAAAATTAGATTCGATCATAATTTAAAAATTTTAAAATATATTGTATTTTATGAAAATGTAGACCTGTCAATTGACCAATGTAGGATATTCTACGATATCCATATAAAATATATATTTGATTATATATTTTTATACGGATACCGTAAAATATATACATTGATCAATTGATTGTCCAGTTTGGATAGTTTGAGAATTGCATTTAATTCTATAGGTAATTACATTATTCGAATGATATGCAGAGGGTTCGAGAGAAATTTTGGATAGTTTTTTTTTAGTTCTCCTCACACATTTTCAGTCATATGGGAAGAACTAAGAGAAAATACTACCGAAATTTTTTTCGGTCCCTTTTGCATATCATTTGATTAATGTAATTAACCTATAGAATTAATACAATTTTCGAATGGAATAGGATCTATCTGTACCTATTTATTGATGATATGATGCATTTATCATTTAAATCTTTTGAAATGATAAAATAATTAGTAATACTAAATATTTTGATTTTGATTTTGTCATAGGTTTTTTCGAGAAAATGGCCAGTACTCGAGTTCATTACTATTGCATTATGATGGCATGATACAAAATGATGAAACTGGTGTGCAGTACGGTCACCCTGCAAATCGAATAATTAGAGTATCTTCATCATTATCACGTCAAGAATTATTGGACCATTTATACAGCAGTATTTCTGTAGACAAAGAAAAATATGAAATAAAATTGAAATAGAAATCTTCTAATCTGTCGGGATAGTTAATGCAAAGCAATTATATCGTAGTTCCAATTGATGACGATGAAGATGTTAAAAAAATGCTGACCTTTCCTTTGAAATATTCAGAATGCCAATTTTTAGAATTATATATTGAAAAGGAAGATGTACCGAGCTTTGGATACTATAGTCGGCTTTTAACTCAAGCGGATAATAATATTGGGCCTTCCTCACCTTTCGTAACTCCTATGGTGCAAACCGATAGTGTTGAGGCCATATTTGCAAAATAATATTCCACTACTGTCGGTCCTAGTTATCCAATTATTCAGAGTCCTATAGTGACTTCTCCTGTGTCTTCTGCTATGGTGACTTCTCCTTTGCTAGAAGTAGTGGTAAGTGCAGGAGACGATACTCATATAGGGAATGATGACTGGGTAGTCGGTAGAATAAATTCTGATAATCTAGGTTTTGAGTGAGATGAAAGCGAAGATGAAGACTATTGGATGGATGAGGACAGTAGCAGTAATAATGATGATGGTGAAGATGAGAATGATGATGAAGATGTTCAGGCTAATATTAATATGGGAGAACCTCAACCTCGTTTGCACGAACCTTCATAATTTTTTAACGATATAAATTTAGATGATGGTGGTTGTGTTAGTGCTGGTCGAAGATTGAACTCTGACTATCAATTTTGAGACTCCTCGATGACTGAATTTTCTAAAGGTCTAATATTTGAGAGTAAAGATTATGTAAGGAGAGTGGTTGATCTTTATCACATTATGAAGCATCGGACATACAATGTAGTTCAGTCGCATTCGAAATTATGATCCGTATGATGCGCATCATCAGATAATGTTCAAAATTGTAAATGAAGGCTTCGTGCTGCATTGTCGAAAAAATATGGATATTTTTAAATCACAAAATATGAGGGTCCTCACACTTGTTTGTTTACGGAGTTGAGTCGAGACCACAAACATGTCAGTGGAAGAATGATTGGCACACTAGTCCGATATATTGTTGAGAAAGATCCCGATGTCAAAGTTGAAGCTATTGTGGCAGCCGTTAATGATTAATTTCAATATACAGTGTCATACAGGAAAGTATGGTGTGGAAAGCAGAAGGTATTGGTTGATATTTATGGAGAATGAGAGCCGTCTTATGCTAAATTATCCTATTATATGGCTGCACTTCAACATGCAAATCTCGGTACAGTTGTTTCATGAAATTTTTTCAAACTGTGAATTCTAATGTTCGAGTTTTAAATTATATTTTTTGGACTTTCAAACCATCTATCCAGGGTTTTACGCACTATCGTCCTGTAATCAGCATTGATGGCACGCACTTGTATGGAAAGTTTAAAGGTAAGATGTTAATTGCAATAGAAATTGATGCAGATAATGGGATATTTCTATTAGCATATGCAATTGTGGATGAGGAGACGACTGCAAGTTGGAGTTGGTTTCTTTTCCAGCTCAGAATACATATCGTCAAAGATAGAAATGAATATGCTTAATTTCTAACAGGCATCCAGTATATTAAATGCCATCACAGATGAGTCTATTGGATGGAGTCCACCACGTGCCTATCACCGATACTGCTTAAGACATATCTGCAGTAATTTCAATATTATTTTAAAAATGTACAGCTGAAAAGAGCAGTATGGCAAGCAGGAAGCACTCATCAAGTTCGCAAGTTCAACTTTATATGGGTAAGATCAGACAATGAATGAAGAGGCTTGGAGCTGGTTGTCTGAGATAGAAAAGGAGAAGTGGACGTTGGCACATGATGATGGCCTGCGCTATGGTGTCTTAACTATAAATTTATCGGAGGTTTTTAACAGTGATTTATGAGGAGCTAGAAATGTCCAATTACAGCTTGTGTTCAAATGACATTTTATCGTCTTGTGAAATACTTCAATACGAGGCATGCCAAGCCTTGAGATATGTAGAGAAGAATCCAAATAATCTTTTTACTCCTCATGTTGCAATTAAGATTGCTGAAGATCAAGTTAAAGCTAACCAGCATCGAGTAACAGCATTCAACCTTCAAAGAGGTATATATGAAGTGCTTATGAGGAAAGCAAGTGCAAGATTACGAGATGGAGAAAATTTTCATACTGTTACTTAACTGAAAAAAAATATTCTTATGAAAAGTGGAGCATGTACAAATATCTATGTTCATACGTTTAGCTGTGTCAAAAAATTACTGTACATTTTAGTGATTTTGTGGATGATGCATATACAATTACAGCATATATGAATGCTTAGAGCGGTGACTTTAATCCATTACCACATGAAGATTATTGGATGCATACACGTATGTTCAAATATATTCCTGATCATCATCGTTTGAGATCCAAGCAGAAAGGTAGACCAAAGTCAATAAGACTACGAAATGAGATGGATGATAGGCAAATAAGAAGTAAGAACCACTGTAGGCATTTGTAAGGAACAGGGTCATGACCACCACCGCTGTCCTAGGATACTTCAACATACTTCAACTTCAAGCAGTGGAAGAAATTAAAGGCTCTGAAGATGTATTTTCATCATTGTTTTATGTATTTCTGTGAGATTATATTTGAATATATGTGTTTAATATCCTGAGATGAACTGAATTTTGTGTTTAAGTTGTATTGTGTGATAATATTTGTGTTTAAAATATATTTCTCATAAAATGAATGGCTATCATATATATTTTTTATTTTTTAATATATTGTGATATATCATTATTTTAGATTCATTAACGTATTATGGCTTACGATCCGCGGTATTCCGTCCTCGAAACAGCAGTATTCTTACATTACAGGAGCACTATCGATCACAGACTATTTTAGATGGTGACGGTAAGCATTCAATCTTATTTACTATTTAAATTTTTTTTTAAAAAATATATATACATTATCTAATTATTATATTTTATTGCAGGAACCCAGACACTTCATCTACGATGATCCGATGCTAACTTCTAGAGGACAGAGGACATCCAATAGAGTGCTGATTATTTACGATATCTTGGATTTATGGAGTATATCGATTGGTCGTATACAGATGGACGTTGGTCTTATTACTGCTTTGCTTGAGAGATGGACATCCAGAGACATACACATTTCATCTTTATTTGGTGAGGCGACCATTACTTTTACAGGATATGCATCCTTACTGGACTACTAATTGGATGGCGATCCAGTTACCAGGTTGATCCCATGCTTACCATTGGAGTGAAGGCTTTGTGCTTGCGATTGCTAGGGTTTGAGCCTGATGCATACTTTTTTCGATCATTCACGACTCAGGATTGAGTGTTTGGATGATCGTTATCGATATTTTCATATTGCGGATGATGCATAGAAGGAGATGGTGCAGCATATGTTAGGGGTCAGGTGCTGCATTGTTAGGGTATTCTGTTGATACTTCATCGAATAAGATGAAGTTGATATTTTTCCATTATTAGAGGATTTTAGACTTCGCTCGTAGACTCAGTTGGAGCAGTGCAGTACTAGCTTTGCCTGTCAGAGCTATGTGTGGGTTTTATGCTGATCAGAGCGAGATTGATGGTTATCTTTATTATTACAGGTATGTGAATTAAAATTTTTATTTTTAATATTCAATTATTTTAAACATTGGGTATATATCATGTATGATTTTTTTAAATTTGCAGATTTGGGTATGGGAGCGTATGCCGACTATCAGTCCATTCGACAACAGTTGCTCGAGATGCCATCAGAACAGCATGATCCTGATGTTCCATTCAGATTGACGACCATTGGATATGTATAAAATATTATTTTTTTATTTGAAACTTACTATTTTTAAATTCGATAAAATTTATTTACATGAGATAGATTGTGAAACAGATGGAACGTTGCATTCAACGTTCATCACACGTATCGACGAGA
>NC_025996.2:121716682-121743027 GCF_000442705.2 Elaeis guineensis | reverse complement strand
AGGAGCTGTCTAGATCTAAGTTAACCTTAGGATAGAGAGTTTATGATTGTTTAAGTTGATTGCAATTAACATCTAAACATTAATTAATTTCTCCCTTTTCATAGATTTAAGATTCTTAGGTTCTCTCTTTAGATTTTCTTCATTCTTTTCTCACTTTATTATAAAAATATATATTAAAAAAAAAAAAAAAAATTTCTGTGTGTGCTCTACAGTATAATTGTAAGGTGCATGCTTGGCCGTAGATCGTTACGACCAGAAATCCAACCTTTTGATCCAGAAATAGAAAGAACCTTTAGAGCCAACAGACATAAAAAGATGGACCGAAATCAGGAGAATGATCCACCCAAGCAATTGAAGGAGTACTTTACTCCTTCCACATATACCTACTCTCCTTGTATTCAAGTACCCCCTGTGGAGGCCACTCAATATGAAATTAAGTCCAGTATAATCTAAATGTTACCTTCATTTTATGGACTTAGTAATGAGGACCCTTATAAACATCTTGAAGAATTTCTTGAATATGCTCAACTGTCAAAATTCACAACTTCTCCGATGATGCTCTTAGGTTGAAATTATTTCCTTTTTCACTTAAGGACAAAGCCAAATACTGGCTACATACTTTGGATTCCATGACTATATCAACCTGGGACCAGCTGCAAGGAGAGTTTCTCAAGAAATATTTTCCCATAGAAAAAATTAATCAAATAAGGAAAGCCATAACTAGTTTTTCCCAATTAGATGGAGAAAATTTTCATGAAACATGGGAGAGATTAAAAGACCTTATTAGAAAATATCCCCACCATGCTGTACCCAAGTGGCAGTTAATCCAAATTTTTATGATGGCTCTCTGAAAGACATCGACAAATGGTCGATGCATCATGCGGTGGACATTTATGCTGAAAAGTGAGGATGAGGCATGGCAACTGTTTGAAATTTTAAGTGAAAATTCATTACATCATATGTCTACTTCTATTAGAGATAAACCCATGTTAAACTCAAAAAGAGGTGGAATATATGAAGTAGGAAATGCCATAGATATCCATCAAAAGGTAGATGAACTGTCCCAAAAATTAGATCGTCTTCTAAACACTGGACAATCCCGATTCCACCTAACCCAATCCAAGAAGTTTGTGCATTGTGTGCAAATCCGAACCATTTTGTTAGTGAATGCCCAGCCGCACCCCAATTTTCTGAGTTTGTGCATGAGCAGGTTCAGCAAGTCCAACAAGCTCGCAGACCAGGAAACGATCCATATTCGAACACTTATAACCCCGGCTGGAGAAACCATCCAAATTTTTCCTGGAGACCACAACCAGTGGTTGGTCCTGCTACACCTCGACCTCAATATCAAGACCCAACATATAGGCATGGACCATACCATCAATTTCAAAATGCTCCTCAACCATCTACTACTGGTCACAGCTCAGCTTTTGAGGAAAAAGTTCTGAAAGCACTAGAACGATTAGAAGTCAACACTCAGATCCTTAACTCCCACACACAATCCATTGCTAAGCTAGAGACCCAAATAGGTCAACTAGCAACTACATTCAGTAGGAGGGAAGGAGGAAAATTACCTAGCCAACCAGAGAGCAACCCAAGAGGGCAATTTGTGATTGAGAGTTCTAATACCCCAGAAGCTTTTCTGAACATGCCAAATCAATCATGACTCTGAGAAGTGGGAAGGTCATTGAACACACTAGCAAAACCAATGAGACCGACCCTAAATCTCTAACCGAATCCAAATCACCCAAGAACAAGGAGGACCTGAAAATAGAGAAGGAACCAACTGCACCAGAATCATCTTACTTGCCTAAAGCCCCATTTTCGGATGCCCTGAAAGCCCCTATTCCTGCAGATAAGAAGGGAGGAAAACTCGATGAGATGTTGGAATTGTTTAAGCAAGTCCAAATTAATCTTCCCCTTCTAGACGCAATCAAACAGGTCCCTGCTTATGTCAAATTTTGAAGGATTTGTGTACCCAAAAACGTAAATCTAGATCACAATCCCAAAGAAAGTACGTCTCACTGAACAGGCTAGTTCTGTCGTCCAGCATGCCACTCCTCCAAAGCTTAAAGACCCAGGAGCCCCCATCATTTCCTGTGTTATAGGAGATTATCACATTGAAAAAGCTCTTCTGGATTTAGGGGCAAGTGTGAATCTTTTACCCAGTTTGGTGTATGAACTTTTTGGATTCGGCGAACTGAAACCCACATCAGTCACATTACAGTTAGCCGACAGATCAATTAAGGAACCACGTGGAATGCTTGAGGATGTCTTGGTCAAGGTAGATGAGTTTTACTTTCCAGTTGATTTTTTGGTTCTCGATATGGAATTAAGTGGCAATCCCATACAAATTCTCATTATCTTAGGACGACCTTTCTTAGCTACGGCAAATGCATGCATCAATTGTAGGACAGGAGTCATGGACGTATCGTTTGGGAATAAGAAACTGAGACTGAATGTGTTTGGTGCTTCCCAAGGACCATCAATGGATAGTTGCTTCAAAGTAGATACACTAGAAGATATTATAGAAGATGCAACATCCACAATTTTAGCACCTGAACCCTTAGATACTTGCTTGGCTCACTTTGGAGTGTATGACTTTAAGGGATATATGAAAGAAGTTAACATATTGTTGGATACACCACATGATAAAACCACTCCTCCATGGACAATCAAGTATGAGCCATTACCCATCTTTTGTTGGTTTTATTGCATATGACGTCTGGCTGAAGACGTAAAACTTAGCACTTTTTGGGAGGCAACCCAAATTTCTTCTATTTTGTTTTAACTGATCATCATTTTTTTAAAGAATAAAGGACCACTCTGTATGGAAGAGTCTGTTAATAAACTTGACGTCTGGCTGAAGACATAAAACTTAGCGCTTGTTGGGAGGCAACCCAACGATTTCATATTTTTTTTTACTTTACCGCAGCTGCAGGAATTTAGAACAAGAGCCTATTAATCAATGAAGCTATCTTCAACTTCCGAAGCAAAATTATCCCAGGTGCACTCTTTCTTTTTATTTTCTTTGCTTTCCTACTCCATTGAGGACAATGTAGATTAAGTTGGGGGGGAAGGAAATTAATCAAATCCTCGAGTATGGTCAGAAATAATTAGTTTTGTGTATTCAAATTTTATTTTGATTAAGAGTCAATTAGGCATCCTAATAAATGAATGATTAACGGTCAAGATAATTTAGAGATACTGAGGAATAAATTATTAAGAAACCCAATGAATGGTAGGGTTTAAACTAGACCAAATTTTAGGAGTGATTCTACAACCCTCTTCTTACTGATCTAATAAAGAATCTGCTTCATGAGAAATTGGGTAAAGATCGAGGTATGTAAAAAAAAAAAAAAATAAATAAATAAATAAATATTGGTCTCCTACTGAGTAACCGGGCCCTTTCGCCTAAGTAAGCGTTGTGGTTCGCGTAAAAAGGTAGGCAATATTATAATAAATATATATATATAATAAAGGGACAAATTGCAAGAAGATAAAAAAAAACCTCTTTCCATTAAGTTAGAGAATTTAAAGAGTAAAGTGGAGAGTTGGTGAAAGAAAAGCTCCGAAATTTCTTTAGTTAATACTCAGCCACTAATTGGGGTCAAATTGATAATCCAATGAAATATCTCTTTAATGGTCTGACCAAGTATCATCTACCTTTTGGGATGCCTAAACTAATTTTGATTCAAAATCGAATCGGTACACAATGCTGATATATCTATTTTACTCGAGGACGAGCAAAATTCAAGTTGGGGGGTGTGATAAACACTTAATTAAATATTTTAAATTAAGAAATTATATTTAATTTATCTTATTTATTAGAATTTGATATTCTTTCTATGTTTTACAGGAAAGGTGATCGCCGATACAAAGAGTCCGATTCATAGTCAAAAAGATTCAAGTTTGAAGAAAATTGGACTTAAAATAAAATTAAAATAAAAGAAAGATGCATCCGGTATTATAGAAAATGAAGATACTATGCAAGGAATCCAAAAAGGATATAGATGTCATTATGAAGGAATTTTTGTTTCTTTTTGAATATACAAAAAATTGTTCACGGGAATTCAAAAATTGATGCCTGGCGGCGTAACAGCAGCGCGTGAACACGCGCAGGACGGGCGGACCGCAGGAGCGGTGGCGCCGGGATGCGGCGTGGACGCGCAGGGACGGGCGCGATGCGGGACGGGCGCTGATGCGGGCACGGGTGCAGCATCTCGCGGGTGTGGGCGCACTGCAGACAAGTTCAAAATAAGAAAAAAATAATATTTAGAATGTTTTGAAAGATTTGTATTTTTTTAGTCCCACATCGAAAATCATGTAAAACTCCTCCCTCCTAACACTATAAAAATATTTTGTACTCCATTAGAGGGGAGCCAGAAATCTTCTAGAGCCTTGCATAGAGGATAGAAAGGGACTACTTCATGAGCAGCTAGCTAGCAGTCTCGGAGTGGAGAAGAAATTTTGTAACGACACAGAGATGGTTTATTTTCTAACTTTCCTGTATTTCTTTATATGCAATAAAGATTATGCTTTTTATTAAATTGTCATGAGTTCTTTATTTGCTCCCTATCATATGCTTTTATTTATGCTTTCTGTTAGATTAATATTAGGAACAACTTTTACTTTCCGAGACGCTCGTGATCTACGGATACGGGGCGTGCCGAGGAAAGAAGAGTTGGTTACCTAGTACTTTTCGGAGACGCACCGTGATCTACGGGTACGGAGCGTGCCGAGGAAAGACAGGTATTTTTCTAAGATTAATACATCTATTTAGTTAAAAAAGAGATACAACTCTCTAGTGCAAATTAATTCAAAACTCCCGAGCTCTTTATTTTTTAATTACCTCAATTTTACGATAATTTATTTTCTAAATCAAAAACAATGCTTCTTTCTTTTACCTTACAATCTCAACTTAGCCCAAGTCCCTGAGGATACGATCTCGACTCATCCTACCTACGTAGTGAGTAGAGTTATTTTTGGTGCTATCAACGACTACGCATCAATTACTCTCATTTTACTTGGGTTTTCTTTTTAGCTCACAAAAATGAAACTTTTCAAATTTTCACTAAATTTCATCGAAAAGTCACTAATGAAAAAGGGTTTTCAATTCAAAATATTAGAAGTGATCATGGAACAGAATTTGAAAATCATGACTTTGAAAATTTTTGTGATGAAAATGGAATTGGCCATAACTTCTCTGCTCCTAGGACACCCCAACAGAATGGGGTAGTTGAAAGGAAAAACAGAACTTTAGAAGAAATGGCCCGTACCACGCTTTGTGAAAGCAACCTTCCAAGATATTTTTGGGCAGAAGCTATTAACACAGCATGTTACATTTTAAATCGTGCTTTAATTAGACAATTTTTAAAGAAAACCCCCTATGAACTTTGGAAAGGAAGAAAACCAAATATTGTATATTTTCATGTCTTTGGTTGTCGATGTTTTGTATTAAATAATGGAAAAGAAAAACTTGGTAAATTTGATGCAAAATCAGATGAAGCAATCTTTTAGGTTACTCCTCCACTAGTAAAGCATTTAGAGTTTTCAACAAAAGAACTTTAGTAGTTGAGGAGTCCATACATGTTGTTTTGATGAATCTAACGATCTTCCTTCAAGGAAGAATGAGGGTGTTGATGATGCAGATCCACTAATAGAAGGTATGAAAGAGATCACTCTGAAAGATTCAGCAACTCCAGAAGACAAGGATCAAGAAGACGAACAAAATGAAAAAGATGAAGAAATTCAAGAACAACCTCAAGGTACAAATGACCTACCCAAAGAATGGAGGTATGTTCATAACCACCCTAAGGAGTTAATTATTGGTGACCCTATGCATGGGGTAAAAACCCGTTCTTCACTTAGAGATGTACTTAATCATTGTGCTTTTGTATCTCAACTGAACCTAAAACTTTTGAAGAAGCTGAAAATGATCATAACTGGATTAATGCTATGCAAGAAGAACTTAATCAATTTGAAAGAAATAATGTTTGGACCTTAGTGACAAGACCTAAAGATTATTCAATAATTGGCACAAAATGGATCTTTAGAAACAAATTAGATGAGCATGGAAATGTAATTAGAAATAAAGCAAGACTGGTTGCTAAGGGATATAATCAAGAAGAAGGAATTGATTTTGATGAAACCTTTGCACCTGTTGCTAGATTAGAAGCCATTAGACTTCTACTTGCTTATGCTTGCTTTATGAAATTCAAACTATTTCAAATGGATGTTAAAAGTGTATTTTTAAATGGATATATTTCTGAAGAAGTATATGTAGAACAACCCCCTGGATTTGAAAATCATGCTTTTCCCAATCATGTCTTTAGATTAAATAAAGCTTTATATGGTCTAAAACAAGCACCTAGAGCATGGTATGAAAGGCTAAGCAAATTTCTACTAAATAATGGTTTCTCAAGAGGCAATGTAGATACAACTCTATTTATTAAAAGAAACCAAAATGATATGCTAATTATACAAATTTATGTTGATGACATAATTTTTGGGTCTACTAATGAATCCCTTGTCAAGACTTTGCTAAGCTTATGCAGGGAGAGTTTGAGATGAGCATGATGGGAGAACTCACCTTCTTCCTCGGACTCCAAATCAAACAATCAAAAGAGGGAATCTCCATCACCCAAAGCAAGTACACCAAGGAACTACTCAAAAGATTTGGAATGGAGAACTGCAAACCAATTGGCACACCAATGAGTCCCTCATGTAAGCTTGACAAGGATGATGAAGGTAAAAGCGTAGACTTAAAATACTATAGAGGTATGATTGGCTCATTATTATATCTAACTGCAAGTAGGCCTGATATCATGTTTAGTGTTTGCTTATGTGCTAGATATCAATCTAATCCTAAGGAATCTCATTTGAATGCTGTTAAAAGAATCCTTAGATACTTAAATGGTACACAAACTATAGGGTTATGGTACTCTAAGGACTCACAAATTAATTTATTAGGATATTCAGATGCTGATTTTGCTGGATGTAAATTAGATAGAAAAAGCACAAGAGGAACTTGCCAATTTCTTGGAGTTAACATAATCTCATGGTTTAGCAAGAAACAAAATTCGGTGGCACTGTCTACGGCTGAGGCTGAATACATTGCAGCCGGAAGTTGTTGTGCTCAAATCTTGTGGATTAAGCAACAACTCGAAGATTTTGGAATCAAACTTAATGAAACACCAATAAAATGTGATAATACAGGTACCATAAATCTATCTAAAAATTCAATACAACACTCAAGATCCAAACATATTGAAATAAGACATCATTTTATAAGAGAACATGTTCAAAACAAAAATATAATTCTTGAATATGTTTGCACTGAAAATCAATTAGCCGATATCTTTACAAAGGCTCTTAGTGAGGATAGATTATGTGAAATTAGGAGAAATCTAGGAATTCTAGATCCATTTGCCTAAAATTTCTCAATTTTCAAAGAATTGATTAGAGCTCAATTTTCAACATCCATCCTGGTCCCAAAAGCTCAGATTTATCACTCTAAAAACTTATCATTGAGCAAAATTCCTTCTCCCAAAATTTTGAATTTTTCTGGAATTTATTTGTATTTTTCCTGAATTTCTGAACTTCATGAGTCGACCCCCATGAGTCGACTCAATGGCAAACTTGTAAATCCCACAAACTTCCCACGGGTTCATTGTTTTTAAACGGGAACCCTGTTTGTGAGACGACTCATCTTATCATCATCTTCCTTCCGAAAGCCGTTCTTTCCAACTCTTTTTTGCTCCAAATCCAAGGATTTATCTCGAGGCAATTCTCCCTCCTACTCTCCACCAAAAATCGCCTCCTTGGAAAAGAGATTTCTCGTGCTTTCTTGCATTGCTTGGCGCGGTTGGAACGTGCCCTAGCACTTCACCGAACTTCCAAAATCTACTTCTTTTCTCCACTAAAATTTCTCTTTACTCTCTTGTGATCCCTCCTCCTCTCAATTCAAGTCTTCTTGTCTGCTACTTTATTGGATATGGCTCCAAAGATGAAACTTCCCCAAAGAAGGAAATCAATCCGTGAGCCTGAGGAAATTGTCCGAAAGAAAAGGCATGTTCAGTCTTCCAGTGTTCCCACTCCAGTACCTGCTCAAGGTCCCTCTCAATCCTCCATAAGCCCCAGTGTAAATCCTCTTTCTGATAGAAAAGTAGAAACCGGGAAAAATATAGATTTTCGGTTCTTTGAGAAAGAAGGCTTTACTTTTTCTACCAAGATCAAAAATCAAGGATGGAAACTCTACTGCTCCCTTAAGGAAGTCACCTATGTTGATCTAGTTAGAGAATTCTACCAGAACCTACATTATGGAAATGGGTCAGTGACTTCAACAGTCAAGGGGATTGACATATGCTTGGATTCTAGGATATTGGGAGATATACTTCAGTTGCCTAGTGAAGGATACTCATATATGGAACTCCCAATTAAAGAAGAAGGGATCAAAATTATCTTAGGAGAAACTTTTTCAGGAAGTTTAAACAAATTGGAAGCAAAGCTATTATCCATTGAGATGAGGGTCCTGCATCAGATTGTAACAAAACTCTTCTTTCCTAGGAGTGGTAGGCATGATCTACTATCTGGCAGAGATGTATGTGTCATGTTTCATATCATCACTCAGACCCCCCTAAACCTCCCTGCACTTATGATAGAGGCCATGAGAGAAACTTTGAACAGATCCAAGGCACACTTGCCTTATGGTATGGCCCTTACTAGAGTATTTAGGAGGTTTGGAGTTAGCTGTGAAGGGGAGGCATCTACCAAGCTCTCTCATGTGGACACTTTCAACCAACACAGCCTGCACCGAATGGGAATTACAAAGACTGTTGGTGGTTGGATCAAGGGCTCTGAAGAAAGAGCTGAGGATAGAGCTGAAATAAGAGCTGAGGACAGAACTGAAGGCAGAGTAGAAGAAGAAGGTCCATCTTCTCCTGTACATGACTTCAGGGCAGCTTCACCAGATACCCAGTTCATTCCTGATACTGAGGCTGGCCCTTCAGAGTTTACTAGGATGCCCACACCAGTGTATCAGCCAGAGAGCAGAGCACCTCATTCAGAGTTCAGACTGGCTGACGATCAGATCGAGCATATATCTCAGCGTGTGGCTTCTTTGCTGTCTAGCCAGTGGGGTAGTACTTCTTTTGCACCTGGAGCCACCTCTTCTGATCAGACCATTACTCCCCACATCTCCACTGTGTTTCAGATGATTTCAGATCAGTCCATCAGGATCCAGCAGCTTGAGGATACAGTCTGGAGACTTACTGGCAGAGTTCTTGACTTGCAGGGGCAAGTCCTTGCATTGACCCATCCCAAGCCACAGGAGTCTACCATTGAGGTCACAGACCTCACTGCAGAGGCTGGCAGGCTCAGAGGAGCACTAGAAGGTGGATATGAATTACTGAGGAAAGAGATCCGAGGATCGAGTGAGCATGCTACCACCCAGTTCACTGCTCTACTTCAATCTGTTTCCAGAGCACTGAATGTACTTGATTCTATTAGACTCACCCTTTCTGTTCAGTCCCTAGCATCTCAGCGTTCTCAGCCACCCAGTTCATCTCGCTCTCCTGCTCGTGGCAGAGGCAGACGGGGTAGAGGACGCACTTCTGATCCATCATCTCCTCACCCTATATCTGATGACTCCGATCATTGACTTATCTTGATCTTTACTAGATCCTAGGTGTTAGTGTCTTGTTCTAGGATCTATACCTTGGGGCCATGTATTGACAATAAGCTGGTTGAATTTTATTTTTAAGAACTATGTATTGAAACAATTATGATATTAATGGAATCATCTTTTACCTATATTTCTACCTCTTTGTAATGATCATATTTTGGTTATATATTTTCTTCTTGTTGAAATATTGTCTTCTCCTTGTTGTTGTTTGCTGTTGATAATTGCTATATTAAGGGGGAGCAAACATCTGTGAAAAACTCTAAAGGGGAAGAAATTAAAGAATGTTTCAGAAAAAGGAAGAGTTAACTATGTTTGATGATGTCAAAAAGGGAGAGAAATTAAACAAAAACAAAAATTAAAATTAAACAAAAAAAAAAGTAAAACCCTAAATTATGAGAAAAAGGGGGAGAAATTAAACAAAAACAAAGATTGGAAGATTAAACCAAACTTGAGAAATTAAACAAAAATTGGAAGATTAAAAAAATATTGGGAAACAAATATTGGAGAAATTAAATAAAACTTTGAAAAATTTGGTATCGAAATTTGGTATCAGACAGAAATTAAACAAAAAGCCATCCATCAAAAGTAAAATCATAAGTACAATGCAAATAAGTATTTTTTTTATATGCTCTGATATATTTCAAAATTCAAACTTGCTCTGATACATCTTTTAAAATTTTATTTACCTTGATACAACTTAAGAAATTTGATTTACTATGATACACCCTAAAATTTCTTTTAACTTGCTCTGATACATGATAAAATTTGCTTTGATACAGTGTGAAATTTTCTCTGACATTTGATCTGATACAGTGTGAAATTTTTTCTGATATATTATAACATTTACTCTGATACATTATAAAATCTTTTCTGATATCATTGTAAAAATTATTTTTCTTGCTCTGATACATTGCAAAATTTATTTATCTTCTCTTGCTCTGATATATCTTAAACTCAAAATGATCTAATACCCTTTTCAAATCTTTAAGAAAATGGACAAACTATTTTTGCATTTATATTACATGCCAAAAGAATCATACTCTTTTCAAGCATAAACACCTATAATGGATTCTTTTGAAATTAATGCATTAACATAAATATTTTTGTTCAAATATTTTGTCATCATCAAAAAGGGAGAGATTGTTACTCCTAGATTGATTTTGATGATTACAAAGTAGATTGAAGGGATACAAATAATTTTAAAATGAAAAAGTCCTTATGCTCTTCAAGGGCAAAATCATAATTTTACTAAAATCCTGATTTGATAGTATCATTTGATAGAACAAATGATTTGTAAACTATTGGTGAAAATTTCATTGTATTTGGACTTATATTTTTAAAGTTATGAAGGTTTGAAGTGCATGAGTCGACTCATGAGTCAACTCATGGCACTGTGAGCTGATTGGCACGCAAAATATTCCCATGGCACGCTGGTTTTTTGGCTTGGCACGACCTGTGAGTCGACTCATGAGTCGACCTCTGCTGATTTGAGCTGAAAAATCCAGAAATCAGACCGTCTGGTCTGTGCAACAGAAGTCGACTCATGAGTCGACTCCTGATGCATGAGTCAACTCATGAGTCGACCCCTGCGACGGGAAATGTCAGCAACGGCTATTTTTTTGCCCATTTTAATTGCCATTTATGCTTCCTAAAATTGCTCTAACGGCTCTTTATCTACCTAAATTGTTTTCTCTTGCTTCTGATGCTACAAAATGCTTAAAATGGTGAAAGAAATTGCAGATTAAATAGCGGATCAAACGTGAAATCAAAAATGAGAAGAACAGAAGAGAGGATCCGAAATTTGCAAGAAAAAGCCTGAGATCAACGAAAAATCCAAAAAGAAAAAGAGAGAGGATCCACAATATACCAGAGAGAGTGTGAAAGAGAAAAGCAAGAGCTTTCAAGGAGAGAATTCTTCACGCCTATTGTTTCAACCTTGATCTAGAGATCGTTCAAAGCTTTCAAGAGATCTTCAATCAATAATCAACCTCTTCTCAAGCATTCAAGCGTTCATCCACTTTGAGAAAATCCGAAAAAGGGGTTCTTCATTTGAGTAAAGCTTTTATTGTTATATTCGCTCATTTAAGGAGCTGTTATTGTATTAATCTGTGCTCAAAATTTTCTAACTCTTTGTGAGTTTTTGTTCTTGTTTTTGGAGGATTTCCAAAACAAGGAAAGGTTGATTCGAACCTGAAATCGGAGTATTTTGGATTTACTTGTACCTGGAAAATAAGTGATCTAGCTTGGGATAGCTAGTGTCGGAGTTTCCGACGTTTTGTATTCGGGTTGAATACAAAGGATAGTGGATTGAAATTCCCAAGTAGGATCTTGGGGAGTGGATGTAGGTGCAAGGTTAGCACCGAACCACTATAAATCCTTGTGTTTGTGGTGTGCTTTATCGCTTCACTTTATTTCTTTATTATATTCTTGCATTCCTGCTTTAGGTAATTAATATTGAATTAAAGTCTTTATTTTATTCTTCATAAGTAATCTGTTGGGCTTAAAATTTTTAGAAACCCAATTCACCCCCCCCTCTTGGGTTGCATAGCTGGGCAACAACAAACCTCACATGTGTGGATGCTATATGCTAGAGGACTAAATTAATGACTCAATATCTGACTCATTGATCAAGTCCAACAAAGACCATACAAGTCATTAGTCCTAAAATATGGTGTTGGGTGGAAGGACAAGCAACTAACTTGTCATGCATTCAAGGAATATCCATCACCTCAACCCCTGTGGCTATGTACCTATGGCCTAGTAAGGTTCGAAAGACCACCCCATTCCCTGCGGTCGGTCACAGAGCCACCAAGCCTTGCCACCCATGTTGTCACGTGATGGGGACTGATGTTTAATTGTGCTACAACACTATATTGGACCCTAATAGAGAACATATGGACAATGATGTTCTCCAATTTGGTGCAACCTGAAAGCAATGATCCATCCATCCACCATGTCTCATATCAATAACTGCCATCAATTTAATCTTGGGTAGGGGTCCATGATGAGGCAGTTTGGCATATGCCATATTTCAACCTTGTCTAACCAAGACCATGGAGCAGATTCTTACTTGCATGAAAGACCCAATGCTTATTTGCACTAGATTAACCAATATAGAATTAGTTTCTACCTCTCACTATTTGCATCTAGAATAATTAACCATTTGAAAGTAAATAAAAGACAGATTGAAGACCGAATTAATTTCATATGAAAGAATGTAAAAATTTAGAAAAACTCAAAACAATAGAGTCATGGTGGAAGTAGATGGAAAGACTTATTATGATGTACTTATGGATATTTTTGAGTTAGATTATTATGGAAGACTTAAAGTAGTGTTATGTCGATATAATTAGATGGATATAAACTAGCCAAGAAGCTTGAAGCAAGATTTGAATGGATTTATACTTATATATTTTTTAAGATTGATATATATTGATATGTTGTTAAAGGATGATCGATTCATTTTTTCATCTTTAGCTCATCAAATATTTTTTGTACAAGACTTAAAAGATAAGGATTGGGCTATTGTTGTGAGAATAAAATCCAAGAACTTATATGATGTAAAAAAAATATTAGAAGTAGAAGATGATAAGACTTATACGCAGTGTATGTTTTACAATCTTGCCTTGATTGATTATCTAAATGCTACGAGCTTGATTAGGATAGATATTGAAAGAGAAAATATTGATTGATTCTTAATTGATAAGAGATATTTAAGATGTGTACATTATGTATGAAATATTATATTATGCTATCATGTTTATTTAGTAAATCTTGTTTCTTTTTAGCAATTCAATCAATATTATATTTATTATTTGATAATATATATTAACTGATTTTTATTTTTATTTGTGAATGCTAGGTATCATCATGCCTCGACACAGACGATTCGATGATATTGAGTTATAGACTTTCTAGGATGGATTGTGTTCGGATCAGTCCCGACAGTAAAGGTAGCCACAACAGTTCGAGGTCTATCCTTCATCATATGCGTAGCAGCCCGAGGTTGGTACTTCTTATCTGCATAGCAGTCCGAGCCATAGCATGTTCCTCCTGTTGATGAGGATGCTATTATAAAAGAGATATGCATCTAGGATAATTTAATAGAAATATTATATATTCATGACTATTAAGATTGAAGTATTAATTTTAGTTTATTGATTCGTAATAGATTTTTTCATTTTATATGTTTGTTATAGATGCATCCAAGAGAGCATGGATTAGACGTGGACCCACATGAGCCAAAGATATCTAACATTTAGCTATAAGGGTGAGAGAATCATCATCCAGTGCAGCCAGATGGAGCAATCCATCTATAAAGCTGTCAGATTATTGATGAGCTTTTTAGGTACTATTGTACAAAAAGATCAACTATGTCCTTTGAACTACATAAAATAGAATAATATGCTTCCTACGTATAAGCTTGAGATTCTACAAGTAGTACAGATAAAGAGATGATTTAATAATTTATGTTAATTTGTTCATAGTCAATTAATTATGTTGTTTAATAATTGAATATCCTTCTTTACTTTATTCTAAAGTAAATTTTACTTCCTCTAGATAGTCATGAATGGGTGCTAAAGATCCTCAATCGAAAATGAAAAGAATTTAAAATAATATTGAAGAAAGACTATAAAAAAGAGGAATTGGTGGAGGATGATGTTGCTCGTATTTATCCTCCTGATGTAGATCCTCATCCATGGAGAGAGCTTGTTCATTATTGGTTCTTCAAGAAGAGACAGGTAATTATATACACTCATCATATATCTTATATTATATTAATTACTAACGTAGATTGATCATATATAAGATATATCACACTCTTTACTCTATTTTATAGGTATATTCAGATATTGGCAGAGCTACATGAGCAGCTCTATTTGTTCCTCATACATCAGAGTCCAAGAGCTATATACGATGTAGGTAAGAATTTTTATACTTCTTTTAAAATATTTAGCATTTTATAAATTTTTTTAGATTAATTTAATGTATATATGATCCTCATGCTTCTTAGTAAAACTATGTATAATATATCACGTATCATGTATCATGCACGATACTGAAAGGTTTTATTGAAACTTTTAGAGTTTGTCAATTAAAACTTATAAACTATATATTTTATGAAATTTATATTTTCTATAGATGGATGAGCATGGGAGGGAGCCTAGTCAGATGGAGTTTTACAGGATGACACATGTTCACTGAGATTGCCTTTTTACACTACAAAAAAAAAATGAGTATTAGTGATGGCAGATTAGCCATCACTAATAAATATTTTTATCGATTGTAATTAGTGATGATGATTTCACCATCGCTAATAAAAAGTTTTTTTTATTTTTTGAGAGATTATTAGTGATGGATTCTTAATTACTAGCGATGGTATTTTCTCATCGCTAATAAAAAAATATTTTTTTAACATTATTAGCTATCAAAATTTTTTTTATTATTTATTAAAATTATTAGCAATAGTAAAAATAATATTAGTGATGGCAAGTACCATCACTAATAACCATTGGCAACGGCATTATTAGCAATAGCATGTCCATCACAAAAAATAAAAAAAAAATATTTATTATAATTATTAACGATGGTGTGAGAAGTATTAAAGATAGTAAATACCGTCGCTAATAATTATTAATGATGAAACTATTAGTGACGGAATATCTATCGTAAAAAAAAATTCTATTTTTCTCTAAACATGATATAATTTTAAAATTTAAAATCTATCTTCACCATTCATTATCTAAATAATTATCGTTAGAGTATCATCATAAAGAACTACCTCGATCTGATGGCCCTAGGTATGTCGATCATTAAAATTTGATTTCGATGGTGATGAACGATCACATGATGATCTGATAAATAGAGATCAACTATAGATCCAAAAATTTGCAATAATGATCTTGATGATATTTATAGTACACTATCAAAATTTTATTTCTATTGGATATTATTATCATGGTCAAATTAGCATGAGATGATTTGGATCATTATTAAATAAAAATCGAGTGATCAAAAGACTAAACAATATTCGATTATCATATGATTTTTTAGATAAATGATCTTTGCTACTACTTTGATCATTTGTACAGTAGTGATCGTAAAATTCAAACTATGCATATATGAACGATCCAAAACTATATGTCTCTTGATACTCATTCTTAAAATTTTTAAATAATTATACTTATACTTTTATAGGATCTACTTAACATAGATGGTTCACATATGTGTAGTTTGAATTTTATGATCACCATCATATAAATGATTAAAATAGTAGCAAAAAATATTTATATGAAAAATTATCTTAATTGGATGCCATTTAGCCTTTTGATCACTTATTTTTTATTTAACGGTTGAAATCATTCTGTACTAAATTGATTATGATAATGATGTCCGATTCAAGTAAATTTTTTATAATTTGCTGTAAATATCACCAAGATTATTTCATTTCCTCGATACAGGTTCTCTTCAAAGCAGGATAAAACTACGTTAACCTTTCCCCAGTGGGATACAATATCACTCTCAATCCAGGCTTAGACCAGCTCGAAGCTATACAAATGATCCTGCACGATCCTTCTTAGTAACATCAGCCAATCTAGTCGATGGAATAGGGTCAGGGCAAAAGCATCTATTAAAGGGGCATTCCATAGATGGTAAGATTTCCTATCACTCATTCTCTCTATTTGGAACATTTCTTTTTCTAAAGAGATATGAAGTTGTTACAAATTTTCAGATCCATCAGTAGTCTCTATCTATCAGATCATCACATCATTATTTGTGATCGTTGAAATCAAATTTTATAGATCGATATAGTTAGGGTAATTGGATCGAGATGATTTTTTATGATGATACTCTAATGATAATTATTTAGATAATGAATGATAAAGATGGACTTTAAATTTTAAAATTATACTATATTCAGATGATTTTTTAGGAATAGAGTCATGATTATAAGCGATGGTAAATATACCATCGCTAATATCTTTACCGATGGTATTAGCGATGGTATATTTGCCGTCGCTAATAGTTCACCAAATAAACCACTACGAGGGAAAAATTTTTCACTCATCTGCTCATTCTCTCTCATTCCCACCCCTTATCCTCCTCTCGTTGGCACCCTCACCCCCCCAACCCCCATTTTCTTCCATCTCTCTGGCATCCTACGGTCACTTTGACACTACCGACCCTGTCCCCATCCCTATGCCAGCCCGACCCCGAGCCAGCCCCATGGCCCCTACCTCAACCGACCTTGTAGTCCCTGCCCCGAATCGACCACGAGCCGACCCCGCCAGCCCCACGACCCCTACCCCGACCCCTCGGCCCTAGCCCATGGCCTTGTCTCGCACTACAAGGGAAGAGATTTTTAGTGATGAATTTATTTACAATGAAAATAATTTTCATCGCAAATACGAATGTCAATGACGTAAAAAAATTTTCATCGATAATAATAAAATATTAATGATGATTCCAAATTTTTAACTTAAATAAGAAAAATTAGTGAGGAAAAAATAACTTCTGTCATAATAAATAGCATATTTTTTATGAATATTTTCATCATAAATAAAAAAATTATTTTTTAAATTATAAATATATAAATATTAGTGATGAAAGTATTTTCCTCGATAATAGTTAAAATTTTTGTGATGAAAATAATATTTTTATCATCAATAATCCTTATTTATGATAAAATTTTCATCATTAATAATTCAAAAAAAATTAAAAAATAGATATTTTTAATTATTTATGATGCAAGTTTGCATCGCAAATAATTTCATTATTTATGATGAAAGATGATTTTGTGTCACAAATAAGAATTATTAATGATAAAATTTTCATCATTAATACTTTAAAAAGTTAGATAAATTAAAAATTTAAAACATAAAAATTATTTGTGATGAAAACAAAAACATCATAGATAAGTAGAATATTTGAGATGAAAATATATTTTTTCATTGAAAAATATTGATAATTTATGATGAAATATTTCATCACTAATAACTGAGAAATGAAAAAAAAGTAAAAATTTAAAAAGTAAGGTATTTATGACTTAAGAAAAATATTCATCGCTAATAAGATATTTTTCATGATAAAATTTTTTAGTCACAAATAATTAAAAAATAAAAAATAAAAATAAATTATAAACTATTTATGACAAAAGCATATCCATCGCTAATAGTTCAATTATTAGCGATGGAAACATATTTTCCATCACCAATATGCATGTTTTAAAAATTTAAAAATAAAAAATAATTTATGATAGAAACTATTCATCGTAAATAATGAACTATTTACGATGATAAATCATTTTATGATTGCAAATCATCAATTATTTATGATGTAAATTTTTCATTGCTAATATTTGAAAAAATAAAAAATTTTAAATTTCAAAAAACTAAACTATTAGTGACGGATATAGTGGTTTCCATCGTTAAAAGGATTTTTAACAATGAAAAGTTTCATCGCTAATATTTTAAAAATTTTAAAAATTTTAAAAAACTTTTATATTGAAGGATATATATTATAATAATTTTTTTTATATTTATAAAAAATTATAAGATAGTTTTAAAAAATAATATGTGCAAAATAAAGTTATGTAGAATATTAAGATATGTATATATAAAAGGTATGTGAAAAATCATGGCCTATGAAGATTATGTTGTCGCAAATGTTGGGGCATGGGAAGGTCGAAGGGTGGTCTTAGAATAAAGATGATAGTAAATCTAGAGGATGGTAGAGTTGCACCCTTGGGTGTCTGCATTATTATATATATATACATCATGGTAAATCTGAGTTTATTTCGGACCCAGAGATGGCAGCATGCAGAGGAGTCCACTCACAGGTTGGCAATTAGATTTTGATTCTTTTATGTATCTTGTTATAGTATTGTTCAATTATCCTCTATACTTTTTGTCCTCTTTAAGTATCTATGTAGAGTGCATTGCATATAAGAAAATGGTATTAAACATGTTAATGGGATGCATAAGGCCTCATTGGCTAAGTTTTCTGTGCTTTTTCCATGATAGCCCGTTGGGTACTAGATCTAGGGTTTCAGAGTTAGATCTTGAAATTTTTTCAAGATCAGGCAGTGAAAGATTAAAATAAATTAAAATTTATCTTATAAAATTAAAAAATCTCTAAATCTAAGATCCTATTACATGATTGTTACATAACATTAAATCAAAAATTAAAATATAAAGAGCAAGAACTACATGTTGATCATATCAACATGTTTCTATACTATATCTAATGTATGTAAAATATAATAGATTAGATCTATTACCTTTCAAGTTAGATGTTCTAACTTTGCTGATCCAGGCTTGAGGATGATGTTGCAAGCTGCACACACGTCTGGCCTCTAAGAGTCATCCACACGAGCCCACGAATCACGATCAGAATCTTAGTTTAAAAAATCAGCACAATATGCTAGTACTGTGCTGATCCTTTTTTCATGGTTGATTAGATGCCTCCTTGATTTGGACTCTTCCAAAGATGAGAAGTAGGAGAAGAAATTTTAGATGTGAGACACTCTTAGAAATTCACAGACGGAGGAAGGGAAGAGGTGAACTCAGCAACCCTAGAAGAAGACCCTCTTCTTCTTCTCTTTGCTCTAACCCAGATATTTTATTTGTATCTATTATATCTCCATGCTCCAACACTCTTTCTTCCTAATTTTCACACACCCTAAAGATCTCTCAATACTCTATAATCCATAAAAATTTTAAGAAGAAATTCATCTTAAATAAAGTGATATGAAGAATCCTTGTCTAGGTCAAATACCTAGTCAAGGAAAATCCAAACAGGGTAAGACAAGGGATGCCCAACTTGGGCATCCCTTCCTTCTTTTTCTACCATGGACCACCAGAAAAAGATATACAATATGTACCATAAAAGTCACAAAAATCTCAAAAAAAAAATTGGATAAATTCAGCGCCATAAAGAAAGAGTTTTGGTTTCCTAAAATTCTATCTCATAGAATTTGAAATCCAAACTAATTCTTACTTTGACTTGATCCACAACCATATTCCATATAAGAGAGAAAGAGTAGAAAGCTTTGGGCATGTGTGAAGGCCTGGGAGAGAAGATTTTATCACACAAAATAAGAGAGAGTGGGCATGGAGGGCTAAGGTGGCGCAAGGTGGAATCCTAGTCTTACTAGGATTCAATCTATGACTTGTTCAAATTTGATTTCTCAAACCAAATCAAACCAAAATCAAATCAACCTAATTAAAATAGGTCTTAACTCAATTAAGAACCTAATTTAATCAAATTAAATTTAATTTAAATCTAATTTAATTTTTTAATCGAATTAAAAATTAGGTTGATCCAAGTCCTAATTGAACTAGGACTAATTTTTCCTTACATTTGGCTTATCCAATAAACTAATTGGACTTGATCCAATCAAGTCCAAACCAAATCTAATTAAATTATATTCAATTAGACTTAATCTTATCTCATTGGCTTAATCAAATTAAGTCAATTAGCAATCGAATTGCTAATCGATTCTCCTGCAACACTTGCACTAGGTTAAATGTCAATCGTATTGATCGTTTAACCCTAGAATGATTCTTTATCGTTGATCAACCATCCGATCGGATAGTGAACTTTAATGTGTGTGATCTTATAGGTCTGAACCTAAGTCGGTAGCATAGAAATAAATTTTTGTACCAATTAAAGTGACCATCTAGCAATGGTACCTGACGGTCGGATAGGTCGAATGTATAGAACAACATCCTTAGAACCCATATGAATATAGTTTCCATATAATTTATCCCTTGACCAAAATGCTCATAGGACACCTCAGAGTTCAACTGTCAACTCTGATCAGGTTGTCCACATTGTATTTCAAAATATCAAATCCATCTGATGGATTATCCTGACCAAGGTTTTGCTAAATTGAAATACAGCGACTCATTCTTCTCTAACTCTTGGAGTGGTCAATCCTATTTTGATCACACTCCAACTTTGTAAGTACTTGACTGTGCCCAAAAGTCTTCCATCACTGAATTAAAAATTTAGTTAGTCCAGTATCAAAGCACAGTGAGTTGCTTGTAAGTCACTGAGGCGATCTCAGGTCTAAGGGATACTTATACCTATATCCTATCAGAGATATTCTCGACAGCAGAATGCTCTGAAGTTGGTCACGTTCCATAATGATGTACCCTTACATCTCACCTGTATGCCATACCAGTATCTCCACACTCCTTGGTTAAGAGGACAACCAATCCATATGGCCTACAGCGACCTATGCTCGATAGAAGCTGTCATCTTTATTAACAGCCCATCATTTGGTTGTAACAGTTTTAAGGACTAATCGATAAATTCTCTCTTTATCAAACCTAAATAGTCCCAAGAACTTCATCATAACAATGGAGTTCATTAGAAGATGAAAACTTATGATAAAAATATTAAAAATATATTTTATTTATTTACAAATCAATTATAATACAAGGTTGCTCAACTGTCAACAGGTTGACAATTAGCTTTTGGGACATATTTTCCAACAACTCTCACTTGTCCTAAAGCCACTCCATACAGTATCTAATGCCCATCTTCGACTTGTGGTTGTTGAACTTCTTTATCGCCAGGGCTTTAGTGAAGGGGTCGATCAGGTTTTCCTTTCTATCGATCTTCTGAAGATCGACGTCACCTCGATCCACGATCTCCCGAATCAGGTGAAAGCGACGCAAAATATGCTTCATCCGCTGGTGTGCTTTGGGTTCCTTCGCCTGAGCGATGACACCAGTGCTATCGTAGTAGAGCAGGACCGAACCATCGAGGAAGGGTGCTACTCCAAGCTCGGTGATAAATTTTTTCAGCCACATAGCTTTTTTCGCAGCATCCGATGCTGCGATATACTCTGCCTTACTAATAGAGTCTGCCACAGTATGCTACTTGAAACTCTTCCAGTAGATGGCTCCACCATTCAGAGTAAAGATATAATCCGACACGCTTCTGCTATCATCATGGTCAGATTGAAAGCTGGAGTCTATGAACCCCACAAGTTTCAGATCTGACTCGCCATAAACCAACCATTGGTCCTTAGTATTTCTCAAATACTTAAGGATGGCTTTAACCACATTCTAGTGATTTTCTCTAGAATCAGATTGGTATCTACTCACTACTCCTAGTGAGTATGCCACATCTGGCCTTGTACATGTCATGGCATATATGATAGATCCCACGATCGAAGTATATGGGACTCTACTCATACGCTCTCTCTCTTCAGGAGTTGTCGGACAATCCTTCTTAGAGAGAAAAATTTCATGGCCTATCGGTAGATAGCCCTTTTTGAAATTCTCCATGCTGAATCTCTTCAGCACAGTGTCTATGTACGTGGACTGAAATAACCCAAGCATCCTTTTAGATCTATCTCTATAGATCTTCATCCTTAGGATGTAGGATGCTTCACCCAAATCCTTCATAAAGAACTGCAATGACAACCAAACTTTTATTTTCTGTAGTGTGGGGATGTCATTCCCGATTAAGAGAATATCATCCACGTACAAGACAAAGAATATCACAACTGGACCATTTCTCCATTTATAGATGCAGGGCTCTTCTCCATTCTTAACGAAGCCATACATTTTGATCACCTTATCAAAACATATATTCCAACTCCGAGAAGCTTGCTTCAATCCATAAATAGATCTCTAAAGCTTGCACACCTTGGACTCATCTGTGGATGTAAACCTCTAAGGTTGTATCATATACACCTCTTCGGTCAGCTCTCCATTCAAATAAGCTGTCTTTACATCCATCTGCCAGATCTAATAATCCAAATAGACAGCTATTGCAAGTATTATCCGAATGGATTTGAGCATTGCCATAGAAGAGAATGTCTCATTATAGTCAATATCATAGTGTTGACGATACCTCTTGGCAACCAGACGGACTTTATAGATCTCCACCTTTCCGTCTGCACCCCTCTTCCTTTTGAAGACCCATTTACGCCCAATGGATTTAACCCCTTCAGGTGGGTCAACCAATGTCCATACATCGTTGACCTTCATGAACTCCATTTCGAATTTTATGGCTTCAAGCTATTTCTCAGAATCAAATCTCTGCATTGCATCCATATAGGTGATTGGATCCTCATTGTTCTCATCGAGTTTGATGGGATCATCGTCTCAGACCAAAAAATCATAGTATCTATCTGGCTGATGCGGTATTCTACCGGATCATCTTAATGGTGTAGTTACATTGGGCTCCAGATTTGATCTAATCAAATTTGACTCAGATTCAGCTATTGGTGTCGGTCCTTTTACCTGTTGAACTTCATGAAGTTCAACCTTAGAGGCAACGGTTCCTTCACCAAGGAACTCCTTTTCTAAAAAGATTGTCTTAAAGCTGACGAACACCTTTTGTTTATCAGCATGGTAGAAAAAATATCCTTTGATCTCTTTGGGGTATCCTATGAATGTGCATTTGTCAGACCTAGGTTTGAGTTTATCTGTAACTAATCGTTTGACATAGGTCGAGCACCCTTAGATCCTAAGGTGTGAAAGTGCTGGCTTACGTCCTGTCTATATCTCATATAGAGTCTTAATTGCAGACTTATTTGGAACCCTATTTAATAGATAACAGGTCAATTCGAGTGTATATCCCCAGAAGGATATCGACAAGCTGACAAAACCCATCATGGATCGGACCATATCTAATAGAGTTCGATTTCTCCTTTCAGACACACCATTATGCTGTGGTGTTCCTGGAGGAGTTAATTGGGAGAGAACCTCATTCTCTCCTAGATATGTGAGAAACTCACCAGAAAGGTATTTCCCTCCTCGATCAGACCGAAGAGTTTTAATACTCTTCCCAGTTTATTTTTCTACTTCACTTTGGAATCGTTTGAACATTTCAAATGAATCCAACTTATATTTCATCAGATAGATATATCCATATCTGGATAGATCATCCGTGAAAGTGATGAAGTAGAAATATCCACCTCTAGCACTTGTGCTCATGGGCCCGCATACATCAGTATGTATTAGGCCCAAGAGCTCAATAGCTCTCTCACCTTTTTCAGTAAAAGGTGACTTGATTATTTTACCAAGAAGACAGGACTCACAGATTGGAAGTGATTCACAATCACTGACTTCGAGGATTCCCTCTTGAAATTTTTGATCAAGAAATTTTAATATGAAGTTATTCCTTTTTGATAAATTAGAATCCATCTTCGAATACACGTTCAAAGATGGTACTTAAATTACATTAAGCTATAGATTTTCGTTCAAGTTTCGATCTTCATCGAGATCAAAACTTGGATGTCTCATATTCGGGCTTTTTAAAAAAGTAATAATATTATTGTTGTTAATGGTTGATATTTTATTTTATTATATGGTATTCAATAGTTATATGTCTATTATTCTTCGGATATATGGTGATAGGGTGCGTGGGCACCACATCCACGTTATATACTTGGAGAATCATGGGAAGATGCTGTCAAAATTTCCACAAAAATGAGATGAAATATCTACTAATAACAATAATGAGATTATTACTTTTCTAAATGGGATAGGATCACACCTGTTAGTAATGATTTGAAAAGGATAGGATCATACATTTTTACTTCATAAAGAGATAGGACCACACTTTTTTTGTGTTAATGTTTAGTCCGTATGTCTTTTTTAATATGTGTTATTTTGCATGTTCAGTCTGCACATCTGGATTCAGGTTGAGATTTTGGCTGAAATTTGGAATGCAATTCAGTCTGAAATTCAGATCGGGATCCTAAATACCACGAAACTTTTTTTGGTTGTTAATGATTTTGTGTTATTGTTAGATGAACATTAACAAAAGTTGGATGAATGCTAGAGGTACTTTTTGTCTGAATATCAAAAAAAAGTTCGAGATTTCATTGACTTTACACGGCATAAGGCTGACAGTGCTAGTCGGATAAAGTATCCATGTAAGAGATGTGTCAATATGGTATATCGTCACATAACACTTGTTGAGGAGTATTTGCTACAATATGATATGGATAAGAAGTATACTTGTTAGACATGGTATGAGGAGGGTGATCAGAATGAGGTGGTGCACGATGATGATGATACTGAAGATAATAGTGATGCTGATGGACTTGTCAAACATAGTGGTATAAGAGAATTGTTAGATGATTTACATCAAGGTGCTTATTCGAATGTACGCATGAATACTGCTGCATCTGAAAGCAATTTTGATCATGAACATAATATCCAGCTTGAGGTAGAAGGAACCTCTGAATAGTTTGCAAAGCTTGTAAGGGATGCACGAGAGCCACTTTATCCAAATTGTACAAAATTTTTTAAGTTAGAGTTTTTGATAAAATTACTTCATATTAAAATCGTAAACCGATGGAGTCAGAAGTCATTTGATCAAATTTAACATTGATTAAAGCAGCTCTACCCGATGGAGAGAGATTGTCAAAATCATATCTGAACCAAAAATATACATGCAAAAAATGGAACTTGGCTATACTCCTATACATGCCTGTAAAAATGACTGCATATTATTTTATAAGGATAACGAACAAGCAACTGAATATCCAAATTGCAGTAAGCCTAGATACAAAATTGATAATAGGAAAGAAAAGAAGATACCTCAAAAGATTTTGAGATATTTTTCATTGATTTCAAGATTTCAAAGGTTGTATATGTCCACAAAGATAGCTGAAGAAATAAGATGGTATTATGAGCAGCAGATTTCGAAGGAGAACATACTTAGCCATCCGACCGACTCTTTAGTGTGGAAAGACTTCAATGCAAAGCATCCACACTTTGCGAGTGACCCGCACAATATCAGGCTTGGTCTAGTGACAGATAGATTTATTCTCTTTGACAATATGTGTACCTCTTACAGCATGTGGCCTGTGATGCTAGTTGTATATAATGTGTCATTTTGAAATTGCATGAAAGAATCATTTATTTTTATGTCACTGTTGATTTCGGATCCGAAAGTATCAGGTAACAAAATTGATGTATATCTACAACCTTTAATTGATGATCTGAAGGAGTTATGGAAAAATAAGGTACAGACATATGATTCTACGAGTCGAAGTAATTTTAAGTTGCATGTCTTAATTTTATGGACTATAAATGATTTTTCAGCATATGAAAACTTATCTGGATGGAGCATCAAAGAATATCTGGCATGTCCAATATGCAATAGGGATGCATCCTCCTTATATTTAAAGTACGAATGGAAAATATGTTTATGGATCATCGATGGTTTCTTTCTACTAATCATTCTTGGAGGATCCGTTATAACCAATTCTTTGATGATAAGTTCGATCGACATCTGCCATCCAAGAAGTCAGTGGAAAAAAATTTTAGAACAACTTGAAGTCATTGAAAATCTTCGATTTGAAAAATATTGGGTACTCACAAGCGAAAGCGTACTGAAGCTGAGCTGAATTGGACGAAACGAAGCATCTTTTTCGAACTACCATATTGAAAGCAGCTACTACTTCATCATAATCTAGATGTAATGCACATTGAAAAAAATATTTATGATAATATCATTGGTACTGTATTGAATATTTCAGAAAAAACAAAAGATGGTGCAAAAAGCTCACTTGATTTGTAGAAATGAGAATCCGGTTGGAGTTGTATTTAGTTTGTCGAGGTGAGAGATTTTTTATGCCATCCGCATGTTATTCGCTATTTGGAGAGGAAAAGAAGAATTT
>NC_025996.2:121681809-121716582 GCF_000442705.2 Elaeis guineensis | reverse complement strand
TACGGATAGAAAATCTTACTGTATGAGCCAAAAATATCAATAAATCTTAACCACGATCGATCCAAGATCAGCTGCAGACCCATACATCGGTCGCTGACTCATGCTTCAGCCGACCCTTGCTTCCACTGATCCTAGAGAGCATCGACTTGTCTTAATCTACATACTTGGAAGGGTTGATCGGGAGCTCCTGTGTATTCTTTTTAAATCATAAATCTTTGGGAACAGTTGGTCACGAGTTGGATAAGATAACGACAACTGCCAAATCTTAGGAGATTAGGCCAGAAATCTCAGATAATGCGTCCGAAGTGGTCGGGATGGCCTCCAACTCTTCTCTCTCATGGTTCTCATCTCTATCTATAAATAAAGACAAAAAAGGATCCTAGATATGTAATTTCTCTCCTGCACACTCTTTTTTATCTGTTCCATATTTCTAACTTGAGTATCGAAAGATCTCCATCGGAGCTAATCTGATGAGGAACTTATTTTATAGGTTCTGCCATCGCCATCCTATAATTATTACTTAGTTCCAGTCAAGCTGATTCAAAACATAAATATGTAGCAATAGATTGGTGCTAAAAGAAGGGCCTAGACTCACTTTTGAGAAGGAGCATGAGACCGATAATAATGCTACCATGTAGAACCTCTTTATGACATTCTAATACCACACGATTCAGTCTGTCAGAGATCCAATCGAAAATTATGTTTCAGCATAACAATCAGAAGCCCCACTGTAGCCTTTCCAATTAGCTGCTGGAGTAAATTAGACCAGTTCAACATCCTAGTTGACCAACTGAGGTGCTGACCGTAGCAGTCTATGTCATGTAGCAATCAAACTCTACATAGGAGGTGTCCCAGTAGCAACTGTCTCAACCTCTCCCATATAGTTCGAAGCAGAAAAGCAGACATGATTAAGTCGGCCTGGGAGTCCCAGATGAAGGAGATGCTCTCCCACCCCTTACTCTAATAAGGGATCTATCCAGACCGATCTCCATCGCACCACACAGAGGTCTATACGATCGATGATGCTGATGTCAATCACAAGCTTCAAGAGATGAACCAATGAATCAAGATGTTATAACATCAGGCTTTAGATCGAGATGAGGGAGCCAATTTTTGCATTGATCCATCCTTCAGTAATAGGATCATGCAGGAGCCACTGCCTGCAAACTTCAAGATACCATAGCTGAAGTCTATGATAAATCGACCGACCCAATAGATTATTTGGAGAGCTTCAAGGCTCTCATACTCCTTCACGGAGCAAACAAAAAATCCTGTGCCAGCCTTCCCTTCCACACTTAAAAAGATGGCTTGGGACCATTATTTGGGCTTGAAATTCAGTTCCAATCATTCGTTCGATCAATTAAGTCGATCGTTCATGACCTACTTCATTAGCAGTAAGAGGTATTGTCGGAGATCCAAATCTTTAGTAAATATCAAGTAGAGGAAGGAGAATCCTCTGAGCTTGTATGAGCCACCTTAACGCACCCATCCTGAAAGTATGTGATCTGGACCAATCGATTGTGTGAGCACCCTGAAGGATGGACTTTCAAAGAACTCTCTCCTCTTCTCATTAGAGAAGAAGCATCGAAAGAACTTCACTAAGATGTTGGATCGGATTGAGAAGTATGCCCATGCTGAAGAAGCCTTTGAGATGTGGGACCTCGATCGATATCATAATTGAGGAAAACACAGAAGATTAGAAGCTCTCATCGATCTGAAAGGATCCCCCAAGAAGATAGCAGTGATCAGGACCCCACCCCAACGTCGATGACCCAAAACCCCTCCTTGGAACCAATGACCTGGAAGTCCCAAGGCTAATGGCACATATCATCGAGGAGGCATTTGTCACCATATAGGAGGTTTACAAATTACACTCCTTTGAATATGTCCAGAACTCAAATGCTCATGGAGATTAAGGAGAAGCTTCCTGAGGCGGGGAAGATATGGTCTCAGCTAGATCAACAGTCCAAACAAGTATTACCTCTATCATCGCAATCATGATCATTACATTGAAGAGTGCATCCAAATCCAAATGAGATCGACAATTTCATCTGGTGAGATCGATTGGATCATTTTATTCGATGCAGGAGGGAACAATGCAAGCTCTATCGAGGGCACCTCGATAGTCGAAACCCCTTGATAGGAAGAGTCGGTAGAAAACCAACCTGCAGCTAGTGTAATCAATACCATCACTAGAGGGCATAGTGACAGATTGGAGCCGCAGAGTTCGCCAAAAGATAAAGGTCTGAGGAAGCCATCATCTTCTTCGAGGAGGATGTACGGAGGATCCAATTACTACATAATGATGTAGTCATTGTATCTTTAAATATCATAAATTATGATATACATTGTATCTTAGTAGATAATGGAAGCTCGATCGATGGGCATTTTGCTCGAATCAGCTGGGCAAGTGAGATTCTCCACTTGTAGGATTCATCAAAGACTCCATACCTATTAAAGGAGTCATCATCTGCCAGTCACAGTTAGTCGAATACCCTAATAGTCCAGGACCCAAATTGACTTCCTACTAGTCAAAGCACCTTCTACATACAACGCCATCCCCTGGGTGACCAGAGTTGAACACCCTTTGGTTGTGGTATTGATTTATCATTTGCTAGTGAAGTTCCAACGAGGCAAGGGGTTGGAAAGGTCCGAGGAGATCAGCCATTGGCATGGCAATGCTATAGAGTTGACCTCCAGAGAGCAAAACTACCTAATGCCCTTCCTATCAAAGGGCTGGACACTTGAGACAAGTTGACCAAAGAATGTAGGGAGCTTGTGGAGGATTTTGTTGCAATTCCCTTGAAAGACGGAAATAAGGAGCACATGGTTCGGATTGGGTCCAATCTAGATGAGGTAACAAGAAATCAACTCACTTCTTTTTGTAGAAAAATATTGATGTCTTTGCCTGATCACCCGCTGACATGTCGGATATCAATCTGAAATCATGATGCATTAGTTCAATGTGGATCCACCATACTAACCAATCAAATAGAAGAAGCGAAGCTTCACCTCAGAGCAGTAGAAAGCAATCACTGAAGAAGTTGACAAATTAATCAGTGCAAACTTCATCAAAGAGGTGACTTATCCAGACTGACTTACAAATATAGTCATCATAAAGAAGGTAATAGAAAGGACAGATCTGCATAGACTTCATCGACTTGAATAAGAACTATCCAAAAGATAGCTATTCTCTTCCTTGAATCAATTAATTGGTGGATGCCACATTGGGCTATAGACTCCTCATCTTCATGGATATTTTTTTGACTACAATTAATCTAGATGGCACTGAAGATGAAAAAAATTACTTTTATGACTGATCAAGATCTCTTATGTTATAGGGGTATGCCATTCGGTTTGAAAACTAGCGGTGCTACCTACTAGTGATTAGTAAATAAATCTTCAAAGAACAAATCGATCAAAATATGGAGGTATATATGATGACATGCTGGTTAATTAATAGTTAAGTCTTGGAGGACCACATCGTCGATCTTAGAAAAACTTTTGTTGCTCTCCACAAATATTAGATGAAGTTGAACTAGATAAAGTGTGCTTTTGGGATGACCTCACGAAAGTTTCTTGGCTTTATAGTTTCATGCCAAGGCGTTGAAGGTAATCCCGAAAAGATCAAGACCGTATAAGAAATAAATTTGTCAGAGTCTATAAAAAAGGTCCAGCACCTCATGGGTAAGATAGCTACTCTCAACCAATTCATCTCTAAATTAGTTGATCGTTGCCTCTCCTTCTTCAAGATTTTGAAGCAATTGAAGAATTTCAAGTGGATCGAAGAAAGTTAGCGGGTGTTCGAAGAACTAAAAAATTATCTCAACTCTCCTTAGCAGGCTGGAGCCAGGTGAAGAGCTATATCTATATTTAGCTATCTAGCCAATTGTGATAAGCTCTGTGTTCATCCATGAAGAAAACAAGGTTTAAAGGCCAATCTACTATATCAATAAAATCCTTCACGATGGAGAGACTAGATATTCAAGGCTCAAAAAGCTAATCTACACCCTTGTCATCTTGGCTCGAAAGCTTCAATCCTACTTTCAGATCCACACCATAGTACTTCTAACCAATCAGCCTCTGAGCTTATCTTGCATCGATTGGATATGTTGGGTCGGCTAACGAAGTGGGCGATCAAACTCACAGAGTTCAATGTAAAATTTTGATCCCATCCTTCTATTAAGGTGCAGATACTAGCTGACTTCATCTTAAAATTATGATTCTTGAGGAGAGCCCTAAAGAAGGTGAGCCACTGAAGGAAGAGCCATCCAAAGAAGAGCCTGAGGAACTATAGGTCATGCATGTAGATGGATCATCAAACTCTGTCAGATCAGGAGCAGGCCTAATCCTCATTAGATCAGGAGAAATTGTTATAGAGTATGTCTTATGCTTTGAGTTTCTACCATCAATATAAGCAAATACAAGGCCCTCACTATCGGGCTTAGATAATAAAGGAACTGGGGTACAAAACCTGAAGGTCTATAGTGACTCCTAGCTGGTGGTCAGTCAAGCTCGAGAAGACTATGAAAGATCTGATCTTCGTATTCACTACCTTTGATATTCAATAGGTGTCAAGGTCAAAAAACTCTGAGCAGACCTACTATTTAAGCTGGTGACTTCAGCATCAAGGGACCTACCTAAAGAATCTTTCTTTGAAGTTGTGAAAAGATCCAACATCCAAGAGTCACTTCAGTGTTATAGATTGATGGTAAGCTGAGCTAGATAGACCCTTGGTCTACATTCTCAAAGATGGGCAAACTATACAAAAGGTTCTTTTTTTATCACTCCTCAAGCGTCTACGTTCCTTTGAGGCTGATTACATCCTGCGAGAGGTATACGAGGGGATATGTTGAAAACATCTAGAAGATAGATCGCTAGCCTATAAAGTACTTTGATAAGGATACAACTGGCCCACTATGTAGCAGGATATGGTTGATCTAACCAAACAATGCGATCGATGCTAGCGAAATGTGAATATCCAATGCTAACCTACACACCATTGACCCTATCAATGCACCCTAGCCCTTCACATAGTGGGAATGACATTCTTGAATCGTGTCCTCAAGCATTGGAATGAAGTTCCTGTTATCGCCATTAATTATTTCACTAGGTGGGTTGAAGCTGAACCACTGGCCAGCATCATTGAAGCAAAGGTAAAGGACTTCATTTGGAAGTCCATTATGTGCCGATTCAATCTTTCATGAGTGCTGATCATATCTAACCACTGCTAATTTATTAGTACTCGATTTGCTAAGTTCTACTAGGACATGGGCATCTCGCACCATTTCACATCGATAGGCCATCTCCAAGCTAATGAGGAGGCTAAAATAACTAATCAAACTCTTTTGTAGGATTTGAAATCTAGGTTAGATCATGCCACAAGATCATGGACTGATGTGTTAGATGTATGTCCTAAAAGTTAATATGGCAGACACATTGTATTATTCTAGATATAAATTTATACTTAAAATATTGATTTGATCAATAAAAGGATAGCTTTTATTTTTCATTCAAGTATGATGTATCATTGAATCATCCAAAAAATTAATACTTACAATACATATTCTTAAAAAGTTGAGAATTAGAAGCATGTATAATTAATTCTTAAATTACTCTCAATCTGAAGATCATCATGGAACAGTGATTGATCTGGATAGATCGACGTACGAATTACTTTCTTTGATGTAGATGAGTCTCTAGTCTACAGTATAGAGATACTGCGCGACAAGTGTGAGTAGTTATTAGAGAATAACTAGTACTGAGTATGACCATACTAGAGATCATGTAGATTTTATTCAATCATTAGTGATCATCTCGATATTGTAGTTATGTGAATGATCCTTTGATTTACGGTGACACAACTGCTTATAGTGAGGTTGCGGGAGTTTGACTGTATAGAAATATAACCTCTTAGCTACTTGAGTTTTGTAGTATATGTTGGCAATAGTTGATCTACTGTAGGAGCAGAGGAGCATTTAGATGGGATCTATCAATCTTGATAGAAAGAAGTAGTCTATGAAAATTAAAAGATTGAGTCTTTATGTCCGTGGCCACAGCAGTATGATTGATGAAAAAAATTTTCATAAGAATTATTATTGGACTTGAGCTAATTAAATCTATCATATGACTAATATCGAGATTTGATGATTTATCCATAATCTGCCATCAAGTCGGGACTCACGATAGAGGAACTGAATCATACGAAAACTATATCTAGAATTTTTTATTCGATTCTATTGGATTGTCACTACATACTGCTAGATGTCACTGATGGATTGTGAGAGCTCATTAGGATCATATTGAATCGATGATCCTTGTTGAGTAAGAATAAAATTATTTCAATCTATTAAAAAGAGTTTCAATGATACTATGATGGAGATCATGGTATATCTCACTATTAGACAGAATTGAACCTACGGGGTCACACAAACAAAAAAACTAATTTGGATTGATCAATTAGATTTGTGAATCCTAATTAGATTAGGATTTAGAGAAATCCTATTGAATTTAGAAAAGCTTTGCTAGCACATGGTTAAATCCAATTTCTCTTTAGACTTGGATTTCTTATTTGATAAGGATTAGACCAAATTAGTTACATGCATTAGACTAATCCAAACTAGATTTGAAATTGGGTTTAATGGGCTTAAAAGTTAGGCGCCAACATTCTTTGGATCAAGCCTTTATTGCATCAATTGATTTGATCAAATTGGGCGCACCATTTATGGATGAATTAGAGGGTCCATGCCTCCCTCAAATCTGATTTGGGCATGGGCTATTGGATAGCAGGAGAGGGGCGAACGCTTATCTCCTTGTGGCATGAGGAATCCTAGAGGGTCAATGGTTGGTGCCTCATCCTTTTTCCTTATGAAATAAGGAATGCCTAAGGGTTTAAGAGAAAGGATCCTCATGAGATTAGGACTCCTCTTTAGATAAAGATGGGAGTTTAGTTTGGACTTCAATTAAAGCCCTATATAAGAAGACCCCCTCTTAGCCTTTAGGCATAACAACCAAGCCATTAAGAGAGCTCCTCCAAGCCTCCATGCCTCCTCTCTCTCTCTCTCTCTCTTTCTCATATGCCTAAGGGTTGGGCCATCCAAGGTTCCACACACCCTTGGAGTTGGGGTGTTTGATCTTCTCCACACCATATATCTTGGTGGCTAATTGTTCTTCATCAAGAAGAGTCAAGGAAGAAGAAAGACTGATCAAGGTGTTGATCAAGAAGATCCAAAGGCTGATCAAAGGTTGATCAATTGCATGTAAAGAAGAAAAAAAGAAGCAATCCAAGTTGTTCCTGCGTGGATACTCGTAGAAGTCGGACATCTGTGCGGTTAATATAGAACCTGTTCATCTTCTAGGTCTAGACTTAAGAAAAAAAAAGTGAAACAGATATGTGATCTGATCACATATTTTAATTTCAGATTAAAAATCAGCATGTGTTATTTTCAGCATGTGAACTAGATCATTAGGTGCTTTGATCATATGTATGTAAAAAAAATTTAATCTATTATTCTACTGTATTATTTTTAAAAAAATTTTAAAATCTACATGAACCAGTATCCTATAAAATTTTAACACGACGACTTCACCATGTGCTATGGACCTATCGAACTATATAGAGAATACCCATTGGAGAGACCTCCTTCAACCTCTCTTTTGGGATGGAGGCAGTCATCTTCATAGAAATCAGACTTTCCTCATTGCAGATTGAGAACTATGATGAACAAAACAATCTTGGATATATTTAAAAAATTTGAAAAAAAGTCGAAATAAGGATGGTGCCTATCAACATAGGATTGCATGATATTATAATTTTGAGTTTGAGGCAAAATTTTTAGGGCGTGATTGATGCTGCATTGGATCGAGGTATCTCAACCAAATAAATGAGAAAAGCTATCTCTTAATAAAGGCTCCTATCAAGTGGACAAGGTCATCAGACCTAGAACCTCCACCACAACGATCCTAAAATTTAAATAACCTACGAATGTACCATCAATAACTATAAATGAACACTTTCAATAAAAAGTATTTTTTCTCCCTAATCCATAAATTTTATAGATGATTATAGACCTCATTTTTATGACAATATTCGGATCAAAGACCTTGACGATCAAGAAGGGAGGACTAACCTGAAGGATGCTTGAAGGTCTCTCATTCCTAAAATGAGCTCAACTAACAAAAAAATCTTGATCATGTGAGAAGCGAGGGCTAACCGCAAAGGACCCTCGAAGCCTATAAATCTAAGCCATCTAGGATGAAGACCTCAGCTACTAAATCGCAAGGGATAAACTGAAGGACCCTCGAAGGCCCCTTATTTCTCAAATGAGTTTAACCGATAAGAAAGTCTTGATCATGCGAGAAGCGAGGGCTAACTACAAAGGACCCTTAAAGTTCACAAATCCAAGCTATCTAGACTGAAGATCTTGACGATCAAGAAGCAAAGGCTAATTTGAAGGATCCTCAAAGGCCTCTCATTCCTAAAATGACCACAACCAATGAAAAATCTTTGATCGTGCGAGAAGTGAGGGCTAACCATAAAGGACCCTCAAAACCCATAAATCCAAGCCATCCAGGCTGAAGACTTCAACGACCAAGAAATGAGGGCTAACTTAAAGGACTCTTAAAGGCCTATCGTTGCTAAAATGAGCTCAACTGAAGAGAAAGTCATGGTCATACAAGAAGCAAGGGTTAACCAAAAAGGACCCTTGGAGCCCATAAATCTAAGCCATCCAAGCCAAAGCCTCGACAATTAAGAAGCGAGAGCTAACTTGAAGGACCCTCGAAGGCCCCTCATTTCTAAAATGAGCTCAACCAATGGGAAAGTCTTGATTGTGTGAGAAGTAAGGGCTTATCATGAATGACCCTCAAAGTTGGTGATGGAGGCTTCGTCGTCGAACTTGACCTTCTCGATAGTAAATTCCTCTAATGTGCAAAAGGCCTCCACCACCAGAAGGCATGCCTCCATGATTTGGCCCTCCATCTTCTCCACCTTTTTCTCTGCTTCGACAACCTTCATCTATGCCCCCCGATGTGCCTCTTCTTTTCCAAGACCAGCTCAGCCTCGGCCTTGACCTTGGATGCCGTAGCCTCCTCCCACAGCACTTCAGCCTTTTTTAGCATCTCTTTAAGATGCTTGGCTTCGGTCTTGGATGCCTCCACTACTGATCAGGCCTCCACCATATCCGAGTCTGCCTCTTTGCGCTTCTTGTGCACATCGGCAACCTTCGAATGGTCATCCTTATCAAATTGGTGAAAACTCTAACATAATGGCCTAACTATGCAAGTAAGAAAAGCAGGTTAGTTGCAGGAAGTACTCTCAAAGAGTGGGTTAAGAAAAACTTACTCGAACAAATGAGGTTATTGCCTCTCTTTGCTGGAGGTTTAGACTCAGACCCTCCATCCTTTTAAGATCATCTAAGAGAAGTATCCCTTGGAGCAGGTCACGAGTAATCCTCTAGTTCTTCAGGATAGAATCAGATGATGAAATTGAAGATGCACTCGATCCTTCGTCAATCGAGGCAATAGCAAGAATCGAGTTGACTTGTTTAGCTCAGAAGGATGACTGATGAGAGACCCCAACTTGGGGGGTAGGGATAGGAGCTGAAGACCTAGGCTCCAGAACACGAGCCTAGGTTGGGAAGCTAGCACTACCTCAATTGAGGCAGATGAGATCTAGGGGGAGGTCAATCCCATTGTCTATCCAGCTTTGGCAACTCTTTGCTTCTTTTGGGCTTTGGTAAAGGTCGAAGTCTTCCTCTTCTCATGATATTCTTCTTCAGCATTTCAAGCTCCTCGGACCTCATATCTGCATCAAGCCAAAGCAAGTCAGTCCGAAAAAAAAAGAAAGAGAAGAAAGAACAACCTATCAAACCGACGCTCACCTCAGAGGTCAGCAGGACTGAGATTGATATTGAAGAGTGTTGCTCTGACAACAGTTGCTTCAATGATGGAATATTATACTCGCACAAGACCTTAAAGTGCTGAGTATCTTCCTTCTCTAGTGATGAAATCTGGAGGATCGACTCCCTTGGCCATTCCTAGCAAGCAAATCCCCAATCCTTAATCAAAGAAAAAAAAATGAAAGGAAACACTCCTTCCAACAATGAACAGAGAAAGGAGCACCTTTGATAAAATGTGAAACCCTATTTTGGGGAGAGATATACCACCAATCCTTGGTGTAGGGATATCTCATGGGGGTGAAGAAAGATTGAAAAAGGGGGATGGTTGGACGGACCTCAGCCAAAAAACAGGCAATGAGGAAACCACACACAAAATGCTTGGAGTTTGGTACCACCAAACTCATAGACATGTCCAAAAAATTGAAAAGTTGGATGATGAATGAGTGGAGAGGAAGTCTAAATCCTACCCAAAAGGCCTCTTCATATAGACCAACCTAATAAGGGGGGTCGCAAATCCGACCGCTCTTCCCAAAAGTTCGAGCTCGTATTCAGAAAGAATCTCAAACCGAACTTATAGCTAACTCAGATCATCTAAGACCAGTACCGATTGATGTTGTCTGGGCATGAAGGACTCTTCGACCCCATGCCTGCATCTGACTCCTTGGGGCCATATCCCAAGGAAGAAGACTCAAAAGAATAGCCCCCCATTGTGTCGCCTGATCCGCCCATCTTATGCCTAAAAGCTAAATGAAAAATGAAGAAAAGAGCAGGGAAGATGGCAGAAGCAAGACCAACAAACATAATGGGAGAAGCAAGGATCGACAAGGAGGTGCTGGGGATGTGCTTGAGAGACAAACCTACAATTGAGCGAGCAAATGATGGAGGTTGCCTGAGAAAATATTCGAAAGTTGCCAAAGAAGTCCAAGAACCACCACCAACATGAAGCTTAAAGGGGAAGAAGGAACTAAAAGGTACAAATCAAAGGAATGGATCTCTACTTATAGGTGCTTCAAATGATGCGATTCGAGCACTAGTTCAACCAAGCCCGCTAGATGATCACCACTTGGCATGACTTCATTGGCCTAACTCTCTGCTCAAACAGCTCATTTATGAGTGCATCTAAAATAGTATGCATAATGCTTTGAATCTGACATACCCCTCAATGGTGGCTCCTAGTTAATCATGACGATGTGATGCTTCATCTTGCCCAAGTGACATAGATGCGTTGTTCCGACTAAGGGACCAAGCAACTGATGCATATCCTTGGTGGATCTAATCTAATATACTTCCTTCATCCAACCCAGTTCTAGCTTAGTCTTAGAAGTAGGGAGCATATGTTACGAGTAGAAAATATTTGCTATCAGAGCCGAAGATACTAGTAAACCTCAGTTACAATTGACCCAAGGTCAGTCGTAGACCCATGCATCGACCAGCCCCTGACCACTGATCCCAGGAGTGTCGGTCGGCCTTGATCTACATGGAAGGATTGATCGGGAGCTCCCACATATTCTTTTTAAATCATGCGACCGTTGGGAACAGTGGCCACGAGTCAAATAAGGCAATGACAACCACCAAATTTCAAGAGATCGGGCTAGAAATCTCAGGGTAATATGCTCGTAGCAACCAGGATAGCCTCCAACTCTCCTCTCTCATAGCTCTCACCTCTATCTATAGATAGAGGCAAATAGGGGACCCCTAAGTATGCAATCTCTATCTCGCATACTCTTTTCTATCTGTTCCAGACTTCTGACTTGAGTATTGGAGGGTCCCTACTGGAGCCAACTCCAGTCAGAAACTTATTTTGCAGGTCCTGTTGTCACTATCCCACAGTCACCACCTAGCTCCAGCCAAGCTGACCCAAGACATAAATCTATAGTAACAGTAGGTAAAAAGCTTTAGGTGCGTAATCAAACTATAGTCTAAATTGTTTCTTAATATATAACATGTCTATATGTTCACTATGCCTTCTTGGGTTTCTTATACTTCGAGTATTGGGCTGTTTTCCCCTATATCACTTCAAGGATCTATTAGATTATCTTTTGTGTATATAGTATATCTACTTTATCTATTAGTATAAAGTTTGTAATATATAAACCTTGTTATACTTTTTTTTTATGTATAACTCCTCCCCTTTCTACCAAAATAAATGTTTTACAAGCCATCGTTGAATTGTACAACAAGCAGATCGATCTTACCTTTTCTAGACAAAAAGAGAGAGACTAGAGAGAAGGAAAGATCCTAAGATCAAAAGCTGTTTGGACAATGTAGTGTACTAATAAGATAAGAAAATATGTGTAGCAACCCTGCTATAGAGGGCTGCGATGCTTAGGAAGGAAAGAGACGGTTTCTAATTAACTTGGCTTACTTTAACTAACAATGCAATATATCAATGCAAGTGAGTTTTGAAATATTTAAAAAATAGAATAAGAATGTCAACTTTTCTAAACGCTAATATATTAGAGCCCTCAACAACATAGGCAAAGCTGCAAATTTGTGAGGGGAGCATCTTTGTTAATCAGTAGATGATAAATTATTGATAGCAATCTTAAAGATATTAATCTTTTTTAAGGAAAATGTATTGAATGTTTTTTTTTGGTAAGGTATTGATTGTTTTTTTTAATAACTACTATTTAGCTATAGATTCATCACAAGTTATAATTATCCTTATTAAGTGGTTCCTCATTCTTTGATATGGTCACTTTTCTCCTAATCTCAATGTGAAACCTAAAGTTCTAAAAGTTGTCGAATATCACTATAAGAAAAAGGATTTTTATCAATGGCTATTAGCGACAACAATTTTACTGTCATTAATAATGCTTTTTACTGATGGTAAATTGTGACCAATAATTATGCCGTTGCAAAAAAAATTATTAGTGACGGTATTTTTGACTTTTAACAGTGGCTGGTTGCTTCACTAATAAAAAATAATTTTATTTTTTAAATTTGACTATAGGATTATTATCGATGGAGTGGTTTATTAGTGATGGCATTTTTTCATCACTAATAACCTTAAATTTTGCTCCCCTCTCCTTTTTGATTCTCCATGTGCGCTCATTTTCTCCCACCCCTCTCATTTTTCCCCATCCCCTCTCATTTTTTGGATTGGCTCCCAGCCAGCGACCGACCCCCTCCCTCTGATTTTTCCTCCCTGAGCCTTCGGCCATCTCCCCAAGCCCCCAGCCCGCCTTCCCCCAGCTGCCCTGGTCCCCCTCTTTCCCCGCCACCAAATTAGGCTTCCCGAGCCTCTAATCACCTTTTCAAGCCCCTGACCATTTTTTCAAGCCTCGATCCCTGAGCCCTAACTACCTCCTCGAGCCCCCCGGCCCACCTCCCCCTGACTGTCTCTCCGAGCCCCCATCTGTCGGATCTAGAGCCCCTGGCCACCTCCTCGAGCCCCCGTCCCAATTCTCCCCAGCTGCATTCCCGAGCCCCTGTCCATCGAATCTTGAGCCCCTCGTTGCCTCTCACCTCCCTGAGCCCTGATCGCCTCCTTAAGGCCCCGGCCTGCCTCCCCCCAATTACCTTTGGTCCTCCTCTTTCTCTCCCCGTCAGATCCGGCTTCCTCGAGCCATCGACTGCCTCCCCAAGCCTCAAGCTTTCGGCCCGCCTTGCCCTGACCGCCTCTCCGAGCCCCCGACCCGCCTCCCCAAGCCCCTAGCCTGCCTCTCCCCTTCTTCCCCCCACCTTCCTCCCCCCTTCTTCTCCTGCTGCGTAGCACTGTCTTCTACTGCACAATGTCGCCTCTGTACCACTATGCCCCCTTCATGCTGCAGCGTCGTCTTCATGGGTTTGGTAAGTATTAGCAACGGTGGTGACTGCATAGCGATCGTCAAATACTATTATTTTAAATTTTTTAATATTTTTAAATTAATATTTATATGATTTAATTAAATTAGATTTAATATTTAAATTAAATTAATAATATTTAATTAAATTTAGTTAACTTAGTTTTAAATTAATAATATTTAATTAATTAAAATTAATAATATTATTAATAATATTATTAATTTTAATAATATTATTAAAATTAATAGTATTCTCGAGAGGTACAACCATTTCAGAAAACTCTCTAGCGAGAGTAGCCTTATTGCTTTCGACGGTAGGGGTTCGAGATCGGACCACCGCTAGTAGATCGGCTCTGGTTCGCTCATCTACTCTGACTATAGGTAATACTTTAAAAGATCTGTCGTTTAAGCTGCCTAATAAAAAATTTAGGTAGCTCATGATTATGATACATTTGACACGAGGTATGCTAAATAATTGATACATTTGGCACAAGGTATGTCATGGCTCTTTTTCTTCTTCCCATATAATATCTTAAAGCTGATGGGTGCTGATGGATTTTGATTGCTATATTCTTATGGTTGCCTTCTTATTTTCTTTTATGATGATCCAAACTAGATGGGTATTGAAGGGATTGGCTTCATAGATTGCTATAGCCTCTTTTTTTTCTACCCATATGATGTCTTAAAGCTGATGTGTGTCGAAGATTAGATTTTATGAACATATATATTTGACTTTATTCATATATACTTGATTAGATTTTATAAACATATATAACTTCTTTAATGTTATCCTTGATCTGTAGCAAATGGCGCACCACATTAGACCTATCCCTAGACTCACCAACTGATGTCGATCCTCTATCAGAGAGATCAGATATTATGTAAGATTGTTAATCAGCATCTGTAACGTATCAGTGAAAAAATGATTCTCATCCAACGATACATGATAATGTGTTAGTCTACTGATCCCTTGAATGAAAATAAAATATAGATAAATTGATATAAAATTATTTTAAAAATTGGATAACTTGTGTCGACCATAGTTCTTAATCAAACCATTATAATATTACTTCCAACTCTAAGCATACAAAATACCACGTTATTTTATGAACATGGTATAAAGTTAAGGTATCATGATATACAGTTAAATAAATATGACACATAATTATTTTATTCTGGTATATAGTTAATCCAATATGATACGTAGTTATTTTTATTTTCAAAAATTATAGATCATATCTTTTCGAGATTGAAGCCGTCACAGTCGAGGAGAGAGAGAGCATTGGAGGAGAGAGCTCTCATATAGCCAGCTCGCATAGTTCTGCGGCACACATACCCCATGATAAACTCTGATACTTTAGATATTCTCTTTTATATTATTTTATCTTTTATTATTGAATATAACATTCTTTATGATGTCTTGATACTCTCAGAGTCAGTGGCGTGGTAGAGGATCTGCCTGATTTGTGACACCTCTGACTCGATCAGAGGATAAAGAGCTCATTCACATTCAGAGCCGCTTGTAAGTAGTATGTTTTTACTAAATATGTTTAAAATTTAGCTATTTTAGATACTAATATTTATTGTTCAAAATTAATTTTATAGCACATTTATAAAGTTTGGGGTGCCTCATGTGGTTATCGAAATCATCCAACGATTGATGCCAGGGTTGGTGAACATGTTCTTCAGTTGGCCATCGAGGGCTCATGATGTAGTCTGGAAGATGTTCCTAATAAGTTAAAGATGTTTAATTTTTAAATTTATGGTAGATTTGTATTTTATTTATTAATACACAATTGCTTCTACTTACAGAGATACTATCGATTCGAGACTCCTCAGGATGAGGAGGCTGGCCGTCGAATTTTTGAGGAGATGGCCATGAGGAGGTTCTGGGATGGGCTGTATAGCCTTCGACAGTCCGTCATAAAATACTCCAGTTTTAAGTCACCATTAGATTGAAAGTCTTACACAGATCACTAGATGTGAATGGATATATGGGAGGCTCTTTGCGATCAGTGAAGTACTAAGGAGTACTCTAGTAGGCAGCAGAGGGCACGATAGTATCGATCGGCCTAGCAGTATTGGATCAAAAACACTAGCCGCTCCATTAGCATACATGCTGTGGTCGATAGATTGGTAAAAATTCTATATTTAACTTAATTTCATATTGAATTAATCATATATATATTTTAATTAATTTAATTTTATTATTTATTTATTATAAACATGATAGCTAGGTCGTGCATCAAGATAGCTGTAGATATGGGAGGCCACATATCAGTCTAAGAGGACTAGTAATTACTTAAATCTTTGATCTCGACAAATCACGATAACAACTTAAAATATTATTTATTAAGTTTTTTTATATATTGATACATATGGACTAATGAATCTCTAAACTATATAGGCGGATTATATGGAGTATCTCATATCATGGCACAGTGAGGACCCATCCTCTTAGCCCCTCCTTGTTTTTGAGGGATAGCTTAAGGCCATCAGAGGGGTGAGGAGAAGTCGGATCATAGGATTCGGCCATAGTTTCGATCCTCCAATAGCTCGATACTTCTCTCAGGGCTCGATGACCCAGACGTGGGTTGATACATATATGGAGGAGGTCATGCAGAGGCTTTGGAGACAACGACCTCAAAGCTTCCGTGATGTCATTCGTGATATGATCGTTGAGATTCTTCGGACCCCGTATCTGTGCAATCAGCTGGCTCATTATTACAGCCATCACAGTAGGTAAGTCTATTAATAATTTTTTTTATTTATTTTAAATTTTTATATTTAGAAGCTTCGTATGTTTAGACTTGAGTCTGGAAAGGAGATATACGAGGTAAAAATTCAATCTAACCATCCAAATGATGGGTCGGAGGTGTCCATAACTTTGATCATCGAATGAAACGTATAGGAATAATCTATTCAAAATTGAAATAGTATATCAAAATATACATCTCCGTATTGATATATATGCTTTTATATCAAAATTTATTAATAATATTTTATTTTTTTTATTACAGGATGCTGAAACTTTCGACTCTCATCCACCAACTGTTGGAGAGGACGTACAGGAGCAGAAGAAGAATAAGAAGGACGATGAAGAGGATCTTACATGATTTTTTTTGATATATATATATAATTTTGATACTTGTAAAGCAATATAAATTTATAAAATTATAAAATTTATATTTTTAATATAATATAATTAATTTTATATTTATGATTATATTAAATAATTATTATTTTATTTATAACAAATTTAAAAAAATATTATTACTTGTTAATGTGATTAAAATAAGTTTTAAAATAGTTAATTATAAATTTATTTAAAAAAACTATTAGGATGACATATACCATCACTAATAGTTTTTTAAAATTTTTATTAAAATATTAAAAAACTATTAGCGATGGTAGTAATGATGACAATGGCCATTGCTAATAGTTTTTTAATATTTTAATTAAAAAAAATAAAATTATTAGTGATGACTTTTTATCGTTAATACCGTTACTAATTATCATTATTAACGATGATGATTTTGCCATCGCTAATAATAGTAATTAGCGATGAGATTATTTCTATCAGATTTTAGCGACAACAAAATAACTATTAGCGATGGTAGTTAGCCATCGTAATAGTCTATTTTTTTTATAGTAGTTGTATAGCCTTCAACAGTTCATTATAGAGCACTCTAATTCTGAGTTACCATCGAACTGAAAGTCTTACATAGATTATTGGATGCGGACGATATATGGGAGGCTCTTTATGACTAGTGGAATAATGAGGAGTACTCTAGTAGGCGACAAAGAGTACGATAGAATCAATCCATCTAGCAGCATCCAATCAAGCACACTGATGGCTCTATTGACACATATGTTGTGGCTGATAGATTGATAAAAATTTTACACTTAAATTAATTTCATATTGAATTAATCATATGTATATTTTAATTAATTTAATTTTATTATTTATTTATTGTAGATACGATAGTTGGATCATACACTAAGGCAGCTGCAGATATCGAAGGCCACACACTTGTCTAGGAGGACTGGTGATTACTTAGATTCTCAATCTCGACAGATCGTGGTAACAACTTAGAACATTATTTATTAAATTTTTATATATACTGATATATATGGATTAATAAATTTCTAAACTATATAGGCGGATTATATGAAATATCTTGTATCACGCATGGTGAGGACCTATCCTCTCAGCCCCTCGACCTCGAGAGATGGCTTAAGGCCACCAGAGGGGTGAGTAGGAGCTGCATCATAAGATTCGACCACAGCTTCGACCCTCCAGCAGCTCAATACTCCTCTCAGGGCTTGACGATCTGGACGTGGACTGACGCATACGTGGAAGAGTTCGTGCAGAGGCTTTGGAGCCAGCGATCTTAAAGCTTTCGAGACACTGTCTGTGATATGATTATTGAAATTTTTTGAGATCCACATCTGTGTGATCAGCTGGGCTCGTTATCACAACCATCATAGTAAGTAAGTCTATTAATAATTTTTTTAACTTATTAATAATATTTTATTTTTTTTTATTACAGAATGCTGGAACATCTGACTCTCATCCATCAACTGTTGGAGAGGACGTACAAGAGTAGGAGAAGGATGAGGAGGATGATGAGGAGGATCTTACATAATTTTTTTTTATATATATGTGTTGCTCCATGAATTGATTTTGATGATTACAAAGCATTTGAAGGGGTTACTAATGATTTTGGCTTGAAAAAAGATTTATTATTTTTCAGGAGTAAAATCATAATTTCATCAAGTCCTAACTCGAAAGCCTCAATAGCAAGAACAGAAGATTTGTGATCTATTGGAGAAAATTTTATACTTTTTGGATGTGTATTTTGAAAGAAAATAATATTTATAAAATTGAGTCGATCCTATGAGTCGACTCATGTCAAATAGAGCGAAACGACCTGCTATTTTTTGGCTGGCACACCCAATTGAGTCAACCCTATGAGTCGACTCCTGTGCATGAGTCGACCCTATGACTTCTATTACTGTGCACATCAAAATTACAGAATAATTATTTTTTATTCTGTACCATAGAAGTCGACCCCATGAGTCGACTCATGTGTATGAGTCGACCCCTACGATGGAAAAACTCCGTAACGGCTAGTTTTTCAGCTCATTTTGACGTATTTAATGCTCATTTAATGATCTCCAATGGTTCTAAAACTATCCAGATTTCTCTCTACCATCTATTGAAGCTATAAAGTACTTAAAGGAAGGAAAAAGAAGTAAGATTGAAGTTTTTCAAGCATTTATTTCAGTCCTAAGCAAAGAGCCTTCTTGAAGTTAAAGAAGCTTTTATTTCAAGTTCACGAACCCCTCAAGAGCTCATTCAAGTCTTCAACAACCTTGAGAAGAATCAGAAAAACTTCTTCATTGTTATGTAAAGTATATTTAAAGCTTTATTTGTTCATTAAGAAGCTACATTTATATTTTCGTGTGATTAACTGTTATACTCTGTTTTTGAGTTGATCTTTAGTTTTGGAAGGATTTCAAAACGTGAAAAGGTTGATCCGAACCTTGAATCGGATTGTATTGGATTGGCTTGTACCTGAGAAATAAGTGTTCTAGCTTGGGATAGCTAGAGTCGGAGGTACCGACATTGTATTCTTGTTGAATATGATTTAGTAGATTTGAATTCTCAATTAGGAGCTTGGAGAGTGGATGTAAGTGCAAGGTTGGCACCGAACCACTATAAATCTTGATTATTTGTAGTATCTTTCTTGTTCTCTATCTTTTTTTCATTTTCTTCTTACACTCTTACATCTAATATCTTCACTTTGCTTAAATCACTCACTTCAACTAACTTACCTTTTATTACTTAATCCTTGTGGTTCTAGATTAATTTTAAATTTTTAAAAATCTAATTCACCCTCTCTCTTGGGTTGCATAGCTGGACAACAAGTGGTATCAGAGCTCGGTGCTTTAGTCCTATTTGATTTAACTATCAAAGAGCTAAAGATCTATGGCAACTCAAGTTGGTGCTTCACTAGCCGAGGGATAGTCCATAAACCGACCTTCACTTTTCAATGGGTCAAATTATACCTATTGGAAAGCTCGGATGAAAATCTTTATTCAAGCACTTGAATATGATATGTGAAGTATTATAGTAAATGGATCATACACACCCACTAAAATAATTGATGGTGTGGAATCAACCAAACCAAAAAAAATGAGATGAGTTGATAAAAAAATAGCTCAACTTAATGCAAAAGCCATGAATATTTTATATTGTACTCTAGATGCTAATAAATTCAATCATATTTCAACATGAATGTTAGCTAAAAAACATGAAATAGATTAGAAGTAACTCATGAAGAAACTAATCAAGTGAGAATCAAAAATTAATATGCTTGTGCATAAATATGAACTCTTTAAAATAGAGCATGATGAATCAATAACTGAAATGTTTACTCATTTTACTGATATTATTAATGATCTAAAAATTTTGATAAGTTTATTCTAATATGATCTCGTGAGAAAATTCTTAGGTCTTTACAAGGACTTGGGAGGCTAAAGTGACGCAATCTAAGAAGCCAAAGATCTAAATATCTTACCTTGGAGGAGCTTCTAGGATCACTAATGACATACGAGCTAAGCATGAAATAATATCAAGAAGAGATATCAAAAAGAAGAGGACAATCACCTCAAATCCACTGCTTAACTTGATGAGGAATCTGATGATACGAAAAATGAAAAGTAGATGAAAAAATGACCCTCATTATAGAAGGTTTAAGAAGTTTTTGAAGAAAAGAAGATAAGAAATGAGAAGAGGCCACTTACAAAAGAGAACATAGCAAAGAGAAGGATAAAGAGCAACCCCTTATTTATTATGAATGTAAGAAGTCGGGAACTTTTAGTCTGAATTTCTACAACTTAAGAAAGGTCTCAAGAAGTACAAGAAAAAGGTTATGATGCTACATGGAGCGGAAGTAATGAGTCATAGCAAAGAGAAGGATAAAGAGCAATCCCTTATTTGTTATGAATATAAGAAGTCAGACACTTTAAGTCTGAATATCCACAACTTAAGAAGGATCTCAAGAAGTACAAAAAAAGGCTATGATGGCTACATGGAGCGAAGTAATGAGTCAAGCTCCGAAGAAGAAGATTCAAATGAACAAGCCAACTTGTGCTTTATGGCACATGAAAATGAGGTAAACACTAAACTCCTAATGACTTTACCTGTGAAGAACTTCATGAAGTATTTTATGATCTAATTGATGAACTAAAGAAGCTAGGGGTAAAGAACAAAGAATTGAAATCAAAGAATCAATCTTTACTAAAAGAAAATGAGATTATTTCAAATAAAAATCAATCTTTCTCAAAAAAAATTGAACTTAAAAAATGAGATTGCCAAGTTAAAATTAATGGTTGAAAAGTATCTTTAAGTTCAAATAAACTTCAAATGATACTTGACAATCAAAAGACCATTTATGATAAAATCGGTCTTGGATATAACCCTTTAAAGAAATAAAAATTCTGAAAAATATCTTTGTAAACTCATCATGCAACAAGTTTTCAAATATTACTTACTTTAAATATGTAAAGTAGGATACAAATTCTATACATATTTTTTTAACAAATTGAAAATTTTAATGTGAAAAAATATGGGTTCCAAAAGGAACCATTGTCATTAACCAAAGAGGACCCAAAAAAATTTGGTACCTAAAGTCAAAACTTGATTTTTGTATGTAGGTGTGTCTTGCATCCCAAGGAACAAATCGAAATGATATCTTGATAGCGGGTGCTCAAGACACATGACTGGTGATGAATCTCAATTCATCACACTTAATGCTAAAGATGAAGAGATGGTCACCTTTAGAGACAATGGAAAGAAAGATCATCGGTATAGATAACATTGGTATCACTCCCTCCAATATATTGAAAATATTTTATTAGTAGATGGTTTGAAACATAATCTATTAAGCATCAGTCAATTTTGTGATAAAGGATACAAAGTTATTTTTGAATCTTCATTATGCATAGTAACTAGTCCTATTGATGAAGGCATTAAATTTATTAGGCATAGATATGGTAATGTCTATATGATAGATTTGAATGATCTTTTCAAAATAAACATGCAATGCTAGTAGCCTTGAATACCAAGATTAATGAGACTAGTTGGCTTTGGCATCGTAGGCTTGACATATTAGCATGCATTCACTTTCAAAACTTATTAAAAAGAATTGGTTACCAGCTTATCCAAATTAAATTTTGAAAAGATAGAATTTGTGATGCATGCCAACTGGATAAACAAAAAGAGTCTCATTCAAATCTAAAAATATTATTTTAACTTCTAGGCCATTAGAGCTATTGCACATGGATTATTTGGACCCACTAGAACTACTAGTCTAGGTGAAAAATGATATGGTTTTATGATTATTGATGATTTCTCTCATTTTACATGGTCTTCTTTTTGGCACATAAGGATGAAACTTTTCATGTGTTCTCAAAATTTTATCAAAAAGTCACTAATAAATTTTTTTTTAATTCAAAATATTCGAAGTGATCATGGAATCGAATTTGAAAATCAAGATTTTGAAAAGTTTTGTGATGAAAAAGTATTGACCAAACTTTTCAGCACCTAGAACATCCCAACAAAATGGGATAGTAGAAAGAAAAAATAGAACCCTCGAAGAAATGGCTCGTACCATGCTATGTGAAAGAACCTCTCAAGATATTTTTGAGCGAAAGTAATTAACATGATATGTTATATATTAAATCATGCTTTAATTAGACCTATTTTAAAAAAAACTCCCTATGAGCTTTGGAAAGGAAGAAAACCAAACATTGCATATTTTCATATTTTTGATTGTCGATGTTTTATTTTGAACAATGGTAAAGAAAGACTAGAAAAATTTGATGCAAAATCTGATGAAGCTATTTTTCTTGGTTACTCCTCCTCTAGCAAAGCTTTTAGAGTTTTCAATAAAAGAACTTTAATAGTAGAGGAGTCAATACATGTTATTTTTGATGAAACTAATAATCTTCCTTCAAGAAAGAATGAAGGTATTGATGATGCAGATCCTCTTATAGAAGGGATGAAGGAGATCACCTTAAAAGACTCAACAATTCAAAATGAAGAAGAACATGAAAACAAACAAGAGATGAAGGTGAAGAACAACAAGAACAACCTCAAGGCTCAAATGATCTACTTAAAGAATGGAAGTATGATCACAATCACCCAAAGAATTGATCATTGTGATCCTACACATGGAGTAAGAACTCGTTCCTCTCTTAGAGATGCATACAATCATTTTGCATTTGTTTCTCATTTTGAACCTAAAGCCATAGATGAAGCTGAAAAGATTATAATTGGATAAATGCAATGCAAGAAGAACTTAATCAATTCGAAAGAAATAATGTATGGACTTTAGTATCAAGACCTAAAAATTATCCAGTAATTGGTACAAAATGGGTATATAGAAATAAACTGGATGAACATGAAATATAATTAGAAATAAAGTAAGATTGGTTGCAAAGGTTATAATCAAGAAGAAGAAATTGATTTTGATGAGACCTTTGCACTGTTGTTAGATTAGAAGCAATTAGACTTTTACTTGCATATGCTTGCTTTATGAATTTTAAGTTATTCCAAATGGATGTCAAAAGTATTTTCTAAATGGATATATTGCTGAAGGAGTTTATGTAGAATAACCTCCTGATTTTGAAAATCATGCTTTTTCTAATCATATTTTTAAATTAAACAAAGTATTATATGGTTTGAAACAAGCATCTAGGGCTTGGAATGAAAGGCTAAGTAAATTTCTGCCTAATAATGATTTTTCAAGAAAAATATAGACACAACCCTTTTCATTAAAAGAAATCAAGATGATATCTTAGTTATATAAATATACATTGATGACATTATTTTTGGGTCTATTAATGAAACTCTTTGTCAAGATTTCACTAAGCTCATGCAGGGGGACTTCAGATGAGCATGATGGGAGAACTTACATTCTTCTTCGGACTCCAAATCAAACAAACAAAGGAAGGAATCTCCATCACTCAAAGTAAATATACAAGAGAACTGCTCAAAAGATTTGGAATGGAGGGTTCCAAAGCAATTGGTACACCCATGAGCCCATCATGTAAGCTTGACAAGGATGAAGGAGGTAAAAATGTAGACTTAAAATTTTATAGAAGCATGATTGGTTCTTTATTGTATTTAACTGCTAGTAGATCAGATATTATGTTTAGTGTATGTCTTTGTGCTCACTTTCAATCAAATCCAAAAGAATCACACTTGAATGTAGTTAAAAGAATCTTTAGATATTTAAATGGTACACAAACTCTAGGACTATGTATTTAAGGACTCATCAATTAACTTAATAGGATATTCAGATGCTGATTTTGCTGGATGTAGATTAGATAGAAAAAGTACTAGTGAACTTGCCAATTCTTTGGAGTTAACTTAATCTCTTGATTTAGCAAGAAGCAAAATTCGGTGGCACTATCTACGGCCGAGGCCGAATACATTGCAGTTGAAAGTTGTTGTGCTCAAATCTTGTGGATTAAGCAACAATTGAGGACTTTGGCATCAAACTTAATAAAACTCTCATAAGATGTGATAACACTTGTGCTATCAATCTAACTAAAAATCTAATTCAGCACTCTAGATCAAAATATATTAAAATTAGACATCATTTCATAAGAAATATGTTCAAAATAATAATATAATTCTTGACTATGTATGTACTAAAAATAATTGACTGACATTTTTACCAAGGCCTTAATGAAGATAGATTTTGTGAAATTAGAAAAAAATTAGGAATCCTTGATCCATCAGCTTAAGTATCTCTCTAATTTCAAGTTCTTAATGTCAAAAATTCATTGAACCAAATTTGTTGAGCTCAATTCTCATCTTTTTTTTCTCTTAAAAGCTCAAAACTGTACTTCATATGATCAATCTCTAGGTAGATACTTTTTTCTCAAAGTTTCAGATTTTTTTAATTTTTTTCATCATTCTTATGAATTTTTCTGTGCCATGAGTCGACTCCTAGGATCGATCCTAGGATAAACTTGTAATTCTATCAAAACCTTCGGTGCTCTCTTTTTATTGAAATTTTTTTTTTGAGCTGACTCAGCCCTTCTTCTTCTTTCTCCCATCGAATCAAAAGCTCTCCCTCTCTTCTCCCTCAAACTGAAGATTTCTCTCAAATCTCTCTTCCTATCGATTTTCACCCTTCAAATGCCCGTTTAGGAACCAACATCCTCTCCTCTTTCTTCCTCATTTGTGGGTTCGAGCTTGCCCTAGATTCTACCTCTCTTCTCCAAATCGATGCTTCACCTCTCCAAAATCTTGGCTTTTCCATAGAATCCTTTCCTCTCTACCTCATTTAGTCTCCTAAACTCCTTGCAAGTCCTTTTTGTCCAAATGGCTCCCAAAATGAAGCTCCATAGAGAAAAAAATCTATTCGCAGGTTGGAAGAGATTGAGTGCAGAGAAAGAATAGCAGCCGAGCCCTCTCCTGCTCCAATCTCAGCTCTAGTCTGCTTCAGCTTCTACACAGTCCCAATCAGTCCAAGCAAGGTACCTCTCTCTGATTGAAAAGTGAAACCCAGAAAGAATATAGATTTCAAGTTTTTTGAAAAAGAAGGGTTCTCCATTGGAACAAAGATTAAAAATCAAGGATGAGAGTTTTACTGTCTATTGAAAGAAAATACTTATGTTGATTTGGTCAGACAAGTTTATTTGAATTTAAGTTACTTCAATGAAACTGTAAAGTCTACAGTGAAAGGTGTTGATATTATTCTTGATCCTTCATATTTGAGATAAATTCTGCACTTGTCTTGTGAAGGCTATACTAATATAGAGCTCCCAATTAAAGAAGAAAAATTAATGCTATCTTAGGCAGAACTTTTACTGGTAGTTTAAATAAATTAGAAGCCAAGATACTTTCAGTGGAGATGAGGCTGTTACATCACATGGTAACCAAACTGTTTGTCCCTAGGAGTGGCAGACATGACTCCTATCTGTAGAGATATTTGCATCATGTACCATATGATCACTGAGACCTCTTGAACCTTCTGCTTTAATGTTTGAGGCCATGAGGGAGACCCTGAACAGGTCTAAGGCTACTTGCCTTATGGTATGGCACTCACCCTGATCTTTAGGAGGTTTGGAGTCAATTTTGAGGGAGAGCAGTTACTAGGTTGTCTCATTCTGACACCATCAAGTGCCACACACTGCACCGCATGGTTTTTCAAAGACTGATGGCGGTTGGTCAAAGGGTTCGAGGAAAGAGCAGAGGAGCCAGCTGAGGAGAGAGCAGAGGAGGAGAGACTGTCTTCACCTCCTCGTGATCACAGAGCATCTTCAGATATTCAGTTCGTGTCTGATCACGAGGCTGGTCCTTCAGAGTCTGTGAGGAGGCATGTTTCTGTATCACAGTCTGGGAGCAAAGTAGATCATTCAGAGATCAGACTGGCAGACGATCAGACTGAGCTGATGTCCAGCGTGTTGCCTCCATTTTATCTCAGCAGTTTGCCACTTTAGTCTTTGCTCAGAGGTCGACATCTCAGGATGACTCAGACAGACTTTGATCCCTCATATCTTTACTATTTTTTAGATACTCACAGCTCAGTCCGTACAACTTGAGAAGCTTGAGGGATGTGTTCTGAGATTGACAGGCAGAGTTCTAGATTTACAGAGACAGGTATTAGCCTTAGTCCATCCCAGCTGCATGAGGACATCACAGAGGTCTCCAATTGTCTGCAGAGGTGGCTAGACTTCGAAGAGTTTTAGAGAGTAGATTTGACTTTTTGAGAAGAGAGATCAGGGGCTCCAGTGAGACTGCCTCTACTTAGTTTAGTACCCTGATACAGTCTGTGTCGAGAGCCTTGGATCTTTTGGACACCATCAGACTTTTTCTTCTAGCACAGTCCTATAGCTTTCCAGGCTCCAGGATCCTCTCGCCCCTCTACTCGTGCCGGCACTTCTACCCGTGGTCGAGGTAGAAGTGGACAGATCGTGCCCGTAGATTTGATCCTACATCTTCTCATCATATCTCTGACTCTTCAGATTCTGATCTCTCTAGCCATGATATCTATTAGATCTAGAATAGTTAATCTTTTATTATTATTATTATTATTATTATTATTTTATCTAGGATCTATCTTATGGCCTTTGTATTTGTTGGCTGATTGACTCTTGGATAGTTTTTATCTATAACTTTTGTATTTTGAGTTGACTCATATGTATTGGGATACCTATGTATTCAGTCACATTTTAGATATATATATTTTTATGCTTTGAATTTCAATGAATGTCTTTGGATTAATGTTTATGAATGGATCAATTAAAATATTTTAATTATAAGATATGAAAAATGACTCATATATGTATGATAAAATATCATGAATAGCAATATCTTCTAAATGAGCAAATTGATATGTCTTTTATAATTGCTATAGTGAGGGGGAGTAGAGAAATAAACAATGAAAGAGGGGAGTAAAGAAATAAATATGGTATCAAAAAGGGAGAGGAGAGAAAATATATCCTTTATGTTATCTTTTTTTTTTTCTCTTCAAAATTTCTTAAGATCTTAATTGATGCTGTCAAAAAGGAGAGTAGAGAATCAATTAAAAATCGAGAGCAATAAGCAAATGTGTCAAAGAACCAAAATTATCAGCAATTTTCAAAGTGAATGATCTAATAAATAAATTTTAAATTGATCTTCAAACTACTCATGATGCATTTCATTCAAATAACTGACTATGATATTTAAGTAATACATCTTCATAAATTTAAAATTCATGTTCAATGCTTTATATATGTTAACTCTGCTTTTGCTCAAGTATTTTTCATCATCAAAAAGGAAAAGATTGTTGCTCCTTGAATTGATTTTGATGATTACAAAGCATTTGAGGGGTTACTAATGATTTTGGCTTGAAAAAAATTTATTATTTTTCAGAGGCAAAATCATAATTTCACCAAGTCCTAACTCGAAAGCCTCAATAGCAAGAACAGAAGATTTGTGATCTATTGAAAAAATTTCATACTTTTTGGATGTGTATTTTGAAAGAAAATAATATTTATAAAATTGAGTCGACCCCATGAGTCGACTCATGTCAAATGGGGCTGAACGACATGCTGTTTTTTGACTGGCATACCCAATTGAGTCGACCCTATGAGTCGACTCCTGTGCATGAGTCGACCTCTATTGCTGTGCACGTCAAAATTACAAAACAATCATTTTCTGTTTTGTGCCACAGAAGTCGACCCCATGAGTCGACTCATGTGTATGAGTCGATCCTATGAGTCGACCCCTGCAACGAAAAAACTCTGTAACGACTAGTTTTTCAGCTCATTTTGACGTATTTAATGCTCATTTAATGATCTCTAATGTTCTAAAACTATCCAGATTTTTTTCTACCATCTATTGAAGCTATAAAGGCACTTAAAGGAAGGAAAAAGAAGTATGATTGGAGGTTTTTCAAGCATTCATTTCAGCCCTAAGCAAAGAATCTTTTGAAGTTAAAGAAGCTTTCATTTCAAGTTCACCAACTCTCAAGAGTTCATTCAAGTCTTCAACAACCTTGAGGAGAATAAGAAAAGCTTCTTCATTGTTGTGTAAAGTGTATTTAAAGTTTATTTGCTTATTAAAGGAGCTAAATTTATATTTTCGTGTGATTAACTATTATACTCTATTTTTGAGTTGATCTTTAGTTTTGGAAGGATTTCAAAATATGGAAAGATTGATCCGAACCTTGAATCAATTGTATTGAGTTGGCTTGTATCTGAAAAATAAGTGTTCTAGCTTGGGATAGCTAGAGTCGGAGGTATCGATATTGTATTCTTATTGAATATGTTTAGTGGATTTGAATTTTAAGTAGGAGCTTGAGGAGTGGATGTAGGTGTAAGGTTGGTACTAACCACTATAAATCTTGTTATTTGTGGTGTGCTTTCTTCTTCTCTATCTTATTTTTTTTTTCTTCTTGCACTCTTGTATCTAATATCTTCACTTTGCTTAAATCACTCACTTCAACTAATTGTCTTTTATTACTTAATTTTTGTGGCTCTAGATTAATTTTAAATTTTTAAAAATCTAATTCACCCCTCCTCTTGGATTGCATAGCTGGACAATAATATGTAATTTTGATTCTTGTAAAGCAGTATAAATTTATAAAATTATGTAATTTATATTTTTAATATAATATAATTAATTTATATTTATAAATATATTAAATAATTATATTTTATTTATAATAGATTTTAAAAAATATTATTATTTATTAATATGATTAAAATAGATTTTAAAATATTTAATTATAATTTTTTAAAAAAAATTTAAAACTATTAGCAACGGCAGTAGCGACGACATCTACCATTGCTAATAGTTTTTAAAATTTTTATTAAAAAATTAAAAAACTATTAGTGATGGCAGTAGTGACGACAATGCCGTCGTTAATAATTTTTTAACATTTTAATTAAGAAAAAATTAAAATTATTAGCAACAATTTTTTATCGCTAATACCGTCACTAGTTACTGTTATTAGCAATGGGAATTCATTGTCACTAATAATGGTGATTAGCAACAAATTATTTTTATCAAATTTTTAGCGATGGTAAAATAACTGTTAGCGATGGTAGTTAGCCATCGTTAATAATCTATTTTTTTATAGTGAATTAAGATTATTAACTTTAGGTCTTGCAATAGAGTAGGCAGCAAAAATAAGGCACCACACACAACCAACAAAAAAAAAAAAAAAGAAGGTCTGGTGCATCCATCATGTTGTTACTTGAAGAAAAAAGATGGGAGCAAGAAAGATGAGAATCGATGTAATTGACGCCGCAATACGTGATTTTGTGGGGTATTTACTAAAATGACTATAACTTTCAATTTAATCATTAAAAGTCACACCCTTTACTTGGAATAGGTATTCAAAGCCGAATGTTTTTATTGGTCGACATAGTCTAGGAGCCCTAGAATCTAGCATCAAATTCCATCATTTCGGGTGTCAATAAAAGCTCTGTAGCGGAAATTTCTATATTAGAAAATTTTTTCTTTAATTTTCTAGACCAAATAAATGCAAATTACCTTAGATTTAAAGGGACTAATAGATATTGATTTTATTTTTTGTCTTTAAGATTTTGGGTTGAGTCCAAAGTTTTACTATTTTTGGTAATTTTTGTGCAACATGCTATATAAGGTACCATAATATTGGTTTTGAGGTTGATTTGAATTTAATTAATGAAATCATTATGGAGTAGTTTCTCCCACACTGATCGCTCTTGTTCTTATGCTTGTTGCAAGCTTTAAAGTTACCTAGTGGTGATAGGCAATTATATAACGATAATGATAGAAGTGATCAAAATGTGGAGGTAGTTAAGATTTAAATGGTGTTGGTGGAATCAACAACACTAATATGACAGAGGTGGCTACGTACTATAATAGTGGCGGCTGTGATGGTAGCAAGGGCATCGGCAATGTTATGGAGATGATGATGATTGTGATGGTGGAGGGGACAATAATGATGGCACAAATGTGATGAAGGTAGTGATAATAGTGATAGTGATAGTGGTGGTGCTAAATGCAATAGCTACATGGTAGAGGTGATTGTGGTAGTAGTGGTGGAAATGGTGTTAGATAGCATTGATGGTAAAAAATATAAGCTCTTGTTTTTCAGAATATTGAAAGTAAGAATTTTTTACTTTCATTTTTTAGAAATAATAAATATGATTTTTAAAAAATATTAAAAAAATAAAGAACAATATCATCAAATATATTTTTATTGATTTCTATGTTTTTTTTTTAAAAATAACAAACAAGAAATAAAAGCAATGCTCAACAAACTCTACGAAAGCAAATGCAATTAAAATAATGCTAACCTTAGAATTTTCAAAGCAATTATCATTTTAAAAGTCCAGAAGCTAAAGGATCTATTACTAAAATAAAGGAACAAGAAGAGAGATACAATCAAAGGACAACATCAATTGGTGTTTTGAGATGCTTGATGATTAAGAACTCTACCTACCCACATCATTGTTTCCTAGAATCCATCAAGGTTGCATAAGATTCACCATGTGAAAGAAAAAAGCATAGTTTATGCACTAAGAAAAATGAAGCTTTATTAATCTTTTGACAGTCAAACTAATCATATAAGGAGTATTTATAGGCTTGCAGGTCCTTAAAATAAGAGGGATGTGTCGGCACCTTTAAAGCTTGAAAAGAATAGAAAAATAGCTTCAAAAGTATCTAAACAAGCTAACTCACCTTGTAAGGATTCTAGAAGAAAAATTCTACTAACAATGACCTATCTACCATTAACAGCCTCCGAATGATAGTTATGGCATCACCACATGGAACTGATGATGAGTTATTGCTAATTCTATTGATCTCAGAGTTTGGTCAATTGGACTGTTATAGTTCTTCAACATTTCTGGTGAGTATAAGTATTCTTTGGATAATGATCAATTATTATTAATAGTCGAGAAAGAATTCAACAAAGACTTAGTTTTAACACCAACTTTCTAGAAGGTCTTACTATGTCAGATGGTTCAAGCCTCTTTTGATGGTGACTTTGTGCCATTGTAATTATTTTGATAGCTAAAGGCTTAGTCCATTGATCTTCGCCCTGTTGGTTGAGCAAGGGCTTGGGGTAGGCCTAGCAAGCATCAACTCCACATGGATTGGAGTTTGGTGCCAACAAACTGCATACTTCGTAGTCTTTATACAAATCATAGTCTGTATTATAAATCTCTTGACTTGTTAGATTCAAATCAACCTTTCCAGTTCACTAAAAACTTTTGAGATGCCTTCTTTTAGATCAGCATGATCTCATCAATGAGGATGGTCTCAACTTCTTATTTCTGCTAGGGTTGAGGCACATAGCTAACCATGGACATCCTCTTTTAAGCTAGAATAAATGATCGAGTTTCTAAATCAAAACCTCTTTGGTTTTGGTGGATGTATCAAATTAACTCTCTTCTCTTGCTTCAATAAACCCTAGATTGATCAAATCTCAATCCACCCTATTCTTAGTAGATTGCGCACTTAACAAAGCCTAACTACATTCTATTGTATCAATTGGCCCATCTCCTTAATTAGAAACCTAAATTTAATTCTCCAACCCAATTCAATTCCACCAACCATAAGTTAGTCCAATTCATTTGTTCTCCTATCTAATTCTATCACTAATTCATCAACTATAGGCCCAATTAAGCAAGATTCTATCTAATTTTACCAACTGACTCAAAGGGCTAGCTCAAGTTGATCTGATGTAGTTTGATTCACTAACCCAATTCAATCCTTTCCTAGTTTCACACCAATCATATATCCTATATATCCACAATGATTGATAATTTGAGGCATCCAATTAAACTTCCCTATTTAGTTTTTTAATCTTTATGCATGTAAATTGATTAGAGCGACTCAATTCACTTTTGAGCCTAAATTTGATTATTTTTGAAAATGGATATAACTTGCTCAGATTAGGCTCAAAATTAAATCATGATGTTTCCCAATAGTCTACATTATGATTAGAATTTTATATTTTTTTAGAGTTCTTGTTCCTTATAAACAACAATCACTCTGAAGGCACCTAAAAATCTACTCAAAATCATATTTGGTATTTTTAGTCATAGCTAACTTTCTCTCATAAATTTAAATAGAGAGAAATTATCAACTATCAAATTTATGAGATAGAGAATCCCATCTATAAGTCCAAGCCTTAATTGAAGGTTGTATGCTTAAGCCAATAATGGGATACTAGTTGGCATCATCTCAAGCATTCTCCATTTTAAAAAAATTTAAACTCCCACTTATTCCTTCCTCCAACTATAAACAACCTATTGGAGGAGAGAATTGGAGTCTCTATTCCTATCTCTCCGAGCTCTCTAAATTTTCTTCTTCCTTTAGGCTCATAGATCTTTTGGTTACATCAGTTAGTGTTAGCTTTCTCCTTGCACTTCCCTTCTTCTACCTCAATTCCCTTAAATCTATACCCTTTATAGAAGGAGCAATATAATTAGAGATCCAAGGAGATCGAAAGCAAGGAAGAGTTCAATATAAAGAAACTCCAAGAGAAGGCATGCTAGATTTATGCCAATCTATCCTAGAGAATCTTATTTCCTCCTATATTTTATTTTGTTTTTACTTTGACTTATGTAATGATGCTACTATCTACATAACTTGATTGAGATCAATGAAATTTTTTGCTGTTTGATGATATGCTAGCTTGCTCTCTTTCTTTCTTTGCTTATTTGTAAATTAAGTTCTTATATGTATATTGTTAGCCCTAGAATTAATTTTGATGATGTCAAAAGAGTTTGAGTATAGATTTATATCTACTAATGATGCACTTGATAGTGGTTATAGATTTTCTCAAATGCTTAATCATTTTACTCATATCTCGCCACATCTTCAAGAAAATTCAAAGGCCATATCCTCAAGAAATACTCAAAAGTAAGAAAAATTCAAAGGTCACATCCTTAAGAAGTACTCAAAGGCAAGAAAATTCAAAGACCTTACTCACAAAAAAAGTCAATTTTCTCACTTAAAATCCTCAAATTTGGAAGTCAAGAAATATAAAAATTAAAAGGATTAATCTAGTCTAGATGCACTCCTCAACAAGTACAAATTATGTTTGAGAAGATAAGTCTAATCTAAAAATAATTTGGTTCAAGAAAGACCATCTAAAATTTTTCATGGCATGCTTGGCATGCCTCTGAGCTGACAAGTCTAAAGCTGAGCTGAACTAGTATTAGAAGATAGAAAAGGCACAAGCCTTCAAAATATAGAATAATTTTTTAAGCCGATCCAATGATCAACTTAGCTGATCTAGTCTGGAGCTTAGCCGACTCAATGAAGCGAAGAGCCGACTCAATCTCAGAGGAAGATGAATATAAAAAGCAGCATAAATCAATATTTATTTTGAACTGACCTAAAGATTTAGTGAGCCGATCTAGTTCTCAAGGGAGTCAACCAAGATAGGATCCAAGTTGACTCAATCTTAGGCAAGTAGAGCAAGACAGAATGCTAGATTTTTGGCATCTGCTATAGAGCTAACTTAGTATTGAGATGAGCCGACTCAGTAAATGCAAACAAAATAATAGCTAGTTTTTTAGAAATTAAGAAACATAGCTAATTAATTCTAAATGGCTATTTTCTCATTCCAAATGGTTGTAGTATTAAATGAAGGTATTTTTCAGTCAATAAATATAAGGATTTTATGGAGAAAACTAACTTTGAACGTATATGAAAGAGAGAGAGAGAGAGAGCGCTTACTGAGTATTGATTCAAGAGAAAAATGTGAAGAACCATAAAAGAAAATGAAAAAATTTAAGAAAGTCATAAATCTTATCCTTCCTAAAGTAAAGTCAAATTAAAAAAGAGAAAAAATCAGTGAATTTCAGTCAGCTACCATCAAGAAGAAGCATTAAAGGCTGTCCCAACTTCTCAAGTATTTAAGGAAGAAGTCCAAGCATTGAATTCTTAGCTACCTCAACTTCTTCAGATCCAAAAAAGTTTTAGTATTCTTAACTCTATTTCTTATATATACTCTTTTGTTTACTTGTAATAAATTTTTTGGGTGTAGAAACTCGAGATTGGTCCAAGCCTTAGAAATTAGATATTATATTAGTTTTGATTAGTATCTCTGAAAAAACCAATTAGGATTGATTGTAATCTCAGAAAAAATAATCAGAATTGGTTGTAATCCCAGAAGAAAATAAATAGTTGTAAGATTTTGATTAGTAAGTCAGTAAAAACTAGCTAAGTTGGATTATAAATCTGAAAAAATAATTGAACTGTAATCTTATAGAGGTTATAGTTGGAATTCTCAAGCGGATTTTCTTGGAGAGTGGATGTAGGTATTGAGTTTAGCACCGAATCACTATAAAATCATTGTATTTGTGATTATGATTATTTTATATTTTTTTTATTTCTACTGATATTTTATATTCCATTGCATATCACTTCACTAACACAATTTGAATTGCTTTGGGCACAAAAATTCTTTCTAGTTTAAAATTTAAAATTTTATAAAATCTAATTCACCCCCCCTCTTGGATTGCTTTTCTAGAAAACACATACTTAATAGCTTAAAGAACTTAGA
>NC_025996.2:121578471-121681709 GCF_000442705.2 Elaeis guineensis | reverse complement strand
GAAGGAGCAATATAATTAGAGATCCAAGGAGATCGAAAGCAAGGAAGAGTTCAATATAAAGGAACTCCAAGAGAAGGCATGCTAGATTCATGCCAATCTATCCTAGAGAATCTTATTTCCTCCTATATTTTATTTTGTTTTTACTTTGACTTATGTAATGATGCTACTATCTACATAACTTGATTGAGATCAATGAAATTTTTTGCTGTTTGATGATATGCTAGCTTGCTCTCTTTCTTTCTTTGCTTATTTGTAAATTAAGTTCTTATATGTATACTGTTAGCCCTAGAATTAATTTTGATGATGTCAAAAGAGTTTGAGTATAGATTTATATCTACTAATGATGCACTTGATAGTGGTTATAGATTTTCTCAAATGCTTAATCATTTTACTCATATCTCGCCACATCTTCAAGAAAATTCAAAGGCCATATCCTCAAGAAATACTCAAAAGTAAGAAAAATTCAAAGGTCACATCCTTAAGAAGTACTCAAAGGCAAGAAAATTCAAAGACCTTACTCACAAAAAAAGTCAAATTTTCTCACTTAAAATCCTCAAATTTGGAAGTCAAGAAATATAAAAATTAAAAGGATTAATCTAGTCTAGATGCACTCCTCAACAAGTACAAATTATGTTTGAGAAGATAAGTCTAATCTAAAAATAATTTGGTTCAAGAAAGACCATCTAAAATTTTTCATGGCATGCTTGGCATGCCTCTGAGCTGAAAGCTAGCTGAACTAGTATTAGAAGATAGAAAAGGCACAAGCCTTCAAAATATAGAATAATTTTTTAAGCCGATCCAATGATCAACTTAGCTGATCTAGTCTGGAGCTTAGCCGACTCAATGAAGCGAAGAGCCGACTCAATCTCAGAGGAAGATGAATATAAAAAGCAGCATAAATCAATATTTATTTTGAACTGACCTAAAGATTTAGTGAGCCGATCTAGTTCTCAAGGGAGTCAACCAAGATAGGATCCAAGTTGACTCAATCTTAGGCAAGTAGAGCAAGACAGAATGCTAGATTTTTGGCATCTGCTATAGAGCTAACTTAGTATTGAGATGAGCCGACTCAGTAAATGCAAACAAAATAATAGCTAGTTTTTTAGAAATTAAGAAACATAGCTAATTAATTCTAAATGGCTATTTTCTCATTCCAAATGGTTGTAGTATTAAATGAAGGTATTTTTCAGTCAATAAATATAAGGATTTATGGAGAAAACTAACTTTGAACGTATATGAAAGAGAGAGAGAGAGAGAGAGCGCTTACTGAGTATTGATTCAAGAGAAAAATGTGAAGAACCATAAAAGAAAATGAAAAAATTTAAGAAAGTCATAAATCTTATCCTTCCTAAAGTAAAGTCAAATTAAAAAAGAGAAAAAATCAGTGAATTTCAGTCAGCTACCATCAAGAAGAAGCATTAAAGGCTGTCCCAACTTCTCAAGTATTTAAGGAAGAAGTCCAAGCATTGAATTCTTAGCTACCTCAACTTCTTCAGATCCAAAAAAAGTTTTAGTATTCTTAACTCTATTTCTTATATATACTCTTTTGTTTACTTGTAATAAATTTTTTGGGTGTAGAAACTCGAGATTGGTCCAAGCCTTAGAAATTAGATATTATATTAGTTTTGATTAGTATCTCTGAAAAAACCAATTAGGATTGATTGTAATCTCAGAAGAAAATAATCAGAATTGGTTGTAATCCCAGAAGAAAATAAATAGTTGTAAGATTTTGATTAGTAAGTCAGTAAAAACTAGCTAAGTTGGATTATAAATCTGAAAAAATAATTGAACTGTAATCTTATAGAGGTTATAGTTGGAATTCTCAAGCGGATTTTCTTGGAGAGTGGATGTAGGTATTGAGTTTAGCACCGAATCACTATAAAATCATTGTATTTGTGATTATGATTATTTTATATTTTTTTTATTTCTACTGATATTTTATATTCCATTGCATATCACTTCACTAACACAATTTGAATTGCTTTGGGCACAAAAATTCTTTCTAGTTTAAAATTTAAAATTTTATAAAATCTAATTCACCCCCCCTCTTGGATTGCTTTCTCTAGAAAACACATACTTAATAGCTTAAAGAACTTAGATTTTTCTTCTTTTCTTGGGTATCTTGATGGATATGGGCTTCAAAATCTCTTATCATTAAAGCCCTCTTGATCATAAGACACCTTATTTAATTTCTAGCATGTTAGGATACATGAGAGCTAGAATTTTTAGTTTTTGCATCCCATCCACTATACACCTATCCAATAAGTGCATGATGAGTGCACCTAGGTTCATCCATGTAAGGCGGTATCTCTATAGACCTTTATGTCTACAGTTAGTAGGATTGCCTTACTTTTTGGTCTTCCTTAATAGTACCCACAAACCTTACATAGGTTAATATCTTATAGATCTACCTTCTTCTCACTTTTGCTTGATTTTCTAACTTTTCTACCTATGCGGAGTTGGTGGTGATGCCATTTGAAAACTCGGATCACAATTGAAGTTCTCTCTAGAGGTGATCATAAGGTGGGGCAATTGTAAGTCATGTTCTTTGTCCATGATTTTTTTGGCCTTCAAAATATAGCAAAAGGTCTACTAGATTAAAGATGGAGCTATCTTTTGCAAGATCAAACACATAAGCATTCTCTCCCACATGTCTATAGTTTGATATGATCTAGGATGCATGGGTTATAATTTGCTATTGGATCCAAGAGCATGTTGTTTTGGTCATTTACAAGTAAGAACTTTGTATTGTTTCTTTCATCAATCTTCTTCTAGACATCATTACAAATTTTCTTTGTGTGATAAGAGGTCTTTTATTTTGACTGACATTCTACTTGAAAGTTGTAATAGTACCAAATCTAGTGACTATCATTGTATAAGTCCTACCGCCGATCTCAGTCAGCCAATCAATCAGATGATGATGGTGTTATCTCAAACTTGGCTTAAGGAATAATTCAATCCCCATAGATGAATTTTCGAGACAAGGCCTCATAGTAGGTTTCTCAAACTTCTATTGACCACCTATATCTCTCCATTAGTCTAAGGATGAGAGGTACTTGAGAATTCTAGCTTAGTGCCAAACTTGGTCCATAATATCCTCCCAAAGTGGCAACATTTATGTAAGGCATTATACTTTTGAGCACCCCATGTAGGCAAGCTACTAGCTTGAAGAATAAGCATACAACATGTAAAGCAGTAATAGCCTTCTTGCATGGGATAAAGTGAGCCATCTTGGAGAACTTGTCCTCCACTATGTCAATAAATCAAATTCTCTTTTGTCTTAGATCATCATAGAACAATGTCCATGCTTAGGTCTTTCCAATGATATTCTAGGATAGGTGATGGCATGTAATGCTTAATATCTGAAATTAATGGTTTGCTAGATGTAACATCCTTGATTGCTTTAGACACAATTTTCTTCATGCTAGGCTAGAAAAAGCACTCCCTAAGTGTGAGTCTCATCTTGACCAAAGTATCCAACTAGACCTATGTATAGATCCTAGAAACTTTGATTATGCATTATGGTCCCTTGAGATGCAGAGTTGATTACCTTCAAATAGGAATCTTTCTTATGGCAAAAACCTTGGTAATCTTAGCATTCTCTTTATTCGATTCCTTATATATTTTGTCAAAGTATGAGTTTCTTCATGTAGTTCTTTGAGCTATTCAACCCATGTAACTTCGACTAACATTTATATTAGAAGGCAAGCTCATCAACTAAGAGCATTGGTTTCCTTATTCTCTATGATCATTATACAACATATGCATTACATTATATATAATCAAGGAAAAAAGAAATCCATGTGTTAATCTAATAAATATTTATAATTATACACAAATGGCTTATGGGGCATATACTACTCTAAGGATCTCCCACTTGCACTCAAAGACATTTGGGGGTACATCTCAAATATCTCCCATCTATATGAGTTACCAAGACCTTCCTAGTAAGGAGTTGTTGATCAATGGATCTGCTACATTCCTAGATGAAGCAATTGAAAAAATTAATATGCACCTCCCTTTTATAGATGTCTATAATTAGATCATGGTTTTTGTGTTTTATATTCTTCATCTTATAAAATTTGAGCTATGTCTCTCGATTGTCACAACAGAAGGAAATGAGCCATTGTATGGAAGGGGTGACTCCTAGTTCAAGTATGCATTTTCTTATTCATATGGCTTTCTTTATTGTATTAAATACGATAACATATTCTATCTTGGTAATAGAGTCTGTGATGCATTTTTGCTTTATATGACACTGACATATAGTTTTATTTTTTATAATAAATATGTTCTCCAAGATGGAGGGATGATTGTCTAGGTTTAATTGGAAATCATAGTTTGTATATTCTACAATCTCCAAGTCACAACCACTGTACCCATGCATATAGTCCTCGATACAGTTTCTAGATAATAGTATAGCATATATTTGGTCTAATATACAACATAGTATGTACTAGATTTCCTGCAGCCAAAATAGAATAGCCATTAGTTGGATCTCTTCCTCGATCTTCAACTTTATATCATTTGCAAGATAAAAGTTGTGCCTATTTGGTAGCATCATGGGCTTAGTTAGAACCATGCCACATTTGATCAGAACTTTTTCTATATAAGAGGTTTGGCTCGTCTCGATCAACCTTTTATGCCTATCTTAAACCAACTTTATGCTTATGGATAGTCTCTTCTAGATCGTTCATGAAGGACTGATGGAATAGATGCTAGTTGACTATAAAAATTATGGATGAACAATTCCACATAAGGAGAATATTATTCATATACAGTACAAAAAAAAATAATTTTATGTCTCTTAACTTTCCTATAGACACAAGATATTCTTTTGGACTTTGTTCAAATCTATATTTCTTGATCAATTAATGAAATCTTTAATTCAAGCTTTTGGAGTCTTATTTAAGGCTATAAATTGATATGGCCAGCTTACACACCATGCACTCTTATCCTAGAGGATAAATTCTTCCAGCTGAACCATGTATATTTCTTTATGTAGATTCCTATTAAGGAATATAATCTTGAAATCTATCTATTAGGTATTGTAATCATAGTAAGATGCTAAGTCTAGTAGAACCTCGATGGACTTGAGCCTTGAATGTTTCAAAATTTCTACCCATGCCACTTTTACTCTAGAAGATCCACTTGCATTCAAATCCTTCAATTGGATCAAGAAGTGTCTAGACAAAATTAGCCTTCACAAAATCTATCTCTGACTCCATAATCTCTCTCCACTTAGAGAAATCCACAACAAAGAGTGCCACTTTGTAACTATAATGATATGTCACTTCATGTTTGGAAGAGGTAAGAAATGCCTTAGATAAGTAGGTGAATCTCTTAAGTGCCTGTCTCACTCTTTGGCTTCTTCTCATAGGAGCTAGATCTCTTAAGGGAGTAGCACTACGATAATTTTGAGGCATTTTATATCTCCTTTCTTTCAAGTCCACATGTCACGCCATATCCTAGTAAAACATTCCAAGCACATGACAAATGGCCACAAATTCTTAGGATTTGATCCTACAAAACATGCAAGATTTATCTTTTTCATATATATATATATATATATATATATATATATATATATATATATGTATATATATGTATGTATCATTTCAAATTTAGGCATTGGTAGTAAAAGTAACAATTAATCTAATACAATTATTCAAAAAGAAAGTCTACAAACTCCAAAAAAATAAATAAAAATTTTCATACAAATATCCGATCAAATTTATTCATTCAAAGGACAAGCTAATAAATATCTCCTAGCTAGGTTCCTTCCAACTCAATCACAAGCCTTATTCAAAGGAAGTTACCTAAATTTTTAGTTGGATCAAGCATATTATGTATGAAATAAATTTTAGAGTATAAGATTTTTTATTGTAAATAAAAGCATGCTATGAATACATGACATAGAGCATGCCTATCAATATATATTTCAAGATATTTAACACATTTGATCAAAATAAATTTTCAAGCCAACATAGTTGAACCATCCACTCTCATTCTCCTAGCCTTTATGACTATGGTCATAGTCGGCCTATGGCAAGCCTCAGAAGAGACTAGGTGTCGACGACAATATGCTGCCATATACCAATAATCATCCCCCTCGAGGTTCAAAAGAAAACTAGCTTTGAAATTATATGAAAAAAATTTGCCTCCATTAGTATGTACCCACAATCAACCCCAAATGGATAAGCTTGAAAAGAAATTAAATTCAGACTACAATATATCATCTATTAGTATGTACCATATAGTGCTCTATTAGAGGCTTGAAAATTCTGAACCTCGGTGATTATAGTCGGACTAAAGATCGATATGATCAACATATTTTGTGATGTAATAAAATTCAGTTTATGCCTAAGTAAATCGTGTCATACTTGATCTAATATTTTAAAATTATTTTTATTCCAAATATATATAATAATTAATTTAAACATAAGATATGCATAGATGTACCCATAATATAAATTTCAAATAATCTAGATTAAGTAATATTTGATCATGTGCCTAAAGTACTAGAGGAAACTTATGATCTTAAGTCAAATAGATCTAAAACTCCTACAAGTGAGATAATTCATGACCTAAAAGAATACATCCAACATTAGACCTTCCTCAATCCTACTAAAATCTAAATTTCTAACAAGATCATGACACTCTTCTAAAACTCCACATCTTATCTGTCTCTAGTTTAAAAAAAATAAATATGAATTTTTAATTTAAAGTCCAAAAATAGATTTATAATGGTTACCTTAGATGTGTGGCTCGATCCTTAGACCTAATGCTCCTATAGAGTTGGAGGCTCTGATCAAAATAGCAAACACCATTAGCCCCCTCAATTAAAAAGAAAATGAGAGATGAAAAGAAATAAAGAGAAGAGAGTGAGAGAGATACTCAATCTAGATTCAATCAAGGATTTAGGCCAGATCCATTATTGACAAGGAGAAGTCACTAGAGATGAGTATTTGGTCCATGATTAAGGGAAGAGAGAAGAAAGAATATCATGTCACTAGGCTAGATCGAAGATAACAAATCTAGTGGTATTCGACAAAGGCTAGGGAGGAGGTCGGCATGTTGCTCGACAACCAGGGGTTAGGGCTCTCTATTTGAGATCAATATAGGTTGTAGGGGAGGCACCCTTTGGGGTCACCCATCATCAAAAGGGAGAAAAGAAGAGAGAGGAGAGAGAAAATTCTTAAAAATGGAAAAAAGAAGAAGAAGAAAAAGAAGAAGAAGCGGAAGGGGAGTGACTATGATGGGGATGGTGGCTTGGCTATGGACAGCAATGGATTAGCCAAAAAGTGGCTGACAGGGAGAAAAGAGAGAGAGAAGGAGAAGAGGATTGGCCATCCTTTGTAAAAGGAAGGATGGCTCTAGCCTTTGACAAACCCAACGTGGTTTGTAACTAGTGAATAATGATGAGCAACGGTAAGAGATAGTACATGATTGGAAAAAAATAATGAAATTGGAGGTTTGGCCTAACACAAGATCTGGAGGCTTGCCATTGGACAAAGCCTTGGCTTGCTCAATGGTGGTTGGGCTCACAATTATCTTAGAGATACAATGTTGGATGGAGATTTGACCAGAGGAGATGATGGTTGCAGCCTTGAAATACGGGATGGAGCTAGTGGTCATGGAATAAATAGAGGACTAGGGGAATTTTGATCTTAAAGTGTTTGGTTGCACTTTGGGAAGAGAGGATGATAGCCATTAGGAAAAAGGAGGTGAGTGCTGGAGGCTGATGATTAAAGATGGATCAACCAAAAGGAGAGAAGAAGATGGATAAGAAAAATTGAATGAATTGTTGCAAGTGGTTTCACAAATTTCAGTGATAGTTGCAAACAGCCTCAATGGCTGAGTGGCCACTATGTATCTCTTCAGGGACTCTATTCCAACAATGATTGTTGCCTTATGTCCTCACTGAAGCTTGGGCATATGTTCATGATCACAATCCTCAGGTTGGTCAATGGACTAAGCATGATTTATGCATAAGGCTAGGCCAAAGGGGTTGGGCTTCACATTACAATCTAAGAATGTCAATCAAAAGAATTCACCTCCTTTTCTAAGAATGGTGTATTTCTACTCTTAAAGTGTCACACCCACGATCAGAGATTACGAGTCAGGGGTCGTGGCAACCGTCACATACTTATAGAAAATCTTTCTACAAGTATGCAAGGCATCTTATCACAATATTATAAAATAATAGTAGAATAAAATTTAAATAATTAATATTTAATTTTAATTCAAATAACTAAATCAAAAATCTTATAAAATAAAATTTTATAATTTTTATCAACTTTAATCAATCCTAATCTAAAATAAAAATATTAAATTCTATTTTTAATTTATTCTTCTATATTGAATCTTTGAATCTAGTTCTTGAATATGTAAAAATAGTAAAATATAGAGTAATAAGCTAGATAGCCTAGTAAGTAATAATTATCTTAATTAGATAATTCATGTGATAATATGAGTTATAAATATTAAAATATAATTTATCATTAATTAGTGCACAAATGTAAGCAAATTTATTTTCAAAATATGAATTCAGTAATATCAGTATCTTTCAAATATTCAAATATATAATCATATATTAGATTTCAAAACTAATCATATTTAAAAATTTGATTCAAAATAAATTTTACTTGACTTATTAGTCTTTAATTATGACTATACTTATATCTTATGGCATGGTCAGATCAGAATATTATACTTATATCCTATGGTCAGATCAGAATATTATATTTATACCTATGACAAAGCTAAAATACTATACTTATACCTTATGGCTAGGCCAGAAATAAAATTGTGCTCAGAGTGCCAAAGCATAACCCCTAGTTAGTATAATTTAGAACATAGTCAAGTTGAGAGTACAAAATCAATTCATATCAATTTTTTTTATAGAATAACATATATTTCATAATCAAATTAAAATATGCATATATGATTTCAGATCCATAAATAATTATAGTAATACTTGAAAAAATATTACTTAAAATACCGTATCAGTTTCTATTCAAAATATATTTTATTAGATTCATAAATCACATATAAATCTCTCAATAATTTATTTGATGTTCAAAAACTATCATATAAATAACAGATCTAGAGAAGATGATCATTATTTACCTCACATGTACTCTAATGAATCCATATAATTTAAAAAATTTCTTAAAATCTAATATCTAAAATCATACTTTTATCAAAATCTCATCATAATTATTTTTAAAATAAGAATCCTAAATCCTCACAAGACTAGCTATGTAGTAACATTCGAAATCAGTCAGTTTCATCTAGGACATTAAATCGATCAACCATAAGTCAAGAATCATGCTAGGATACTAGGATAAAATTGATAATAAAATCTCATGATGCTTGATTCAATCAAGATGGGGATCAACAAATTATTTGACAGTCAATGATCAAGAGCCTTTCATCAGGATCTATTAAATCTATTAGAGAGTCTTTTTAAGATCTAGAAAATCTTAGAAGAAAGACATCTTTATAGATAGAAACTTATAAAGAGAGAAAGTGAGATTTTTCTAGAGAGAAAATAGAGAGATAAATTAGAGAGAAAAAGTGGAGAGAAATAATGTCAGGGATAGAAAGAGAGAGGAAAGAGGGAAGAGAGAGAAATTCTCTCTTTTTTATTTTGTTCTTTTTCTTCTTTTCTTTCTTTTTTACTTTCTTTCTTCTTCCTCTTTTTTTCCTAATGGAATAGAGGAACTTCTCTTCCCATTTGTCTTTCCAAAATAGAGGCCACAGTCGGCATGACGGTGGCTGACAGTAGTTGGAGTTACGATGGTGCAACCAAAAGATCTTAGACTGATGGTTGGTGATGACCATCGACATTGAAAAAATCTAAAAAAAATAAGGGTGAAAATAAGAAAAAATAGGAGATTTTTGAAATTGATCAGAGTCCTTCTTTTTTCAACAAAAATTTGATGATAGCCGACCAGAATCATAACCTAACAACTAAGGAAGAAAGGGAGGAGGGTTCCCAGCCTCTTATCTAGCTTTTTTGGTGGGTGTTGGGTTGAATTCTAGTGAGCCAAGAAGAGGAAGATAGGTATTTCTTCTGATGAAGAATGGTGGCCGATGGTGGAGGTTTCATAAGGGACTTCATCTCTAGATAGAGGTGGAGGGGCAAGGAGTTGGACTCTCTCACTACCTTTGATTCTGACTCTAATAAAGAGTCTAACGAAAGAGAAGACTCCATTGAGTCTTCTATCTATTTTCTTTTTTTATTTATTTCTATGGTTGCTTTAAGATTCATGTAACTGGATGTGCTGGATTGGGGTATTACACAGACTTTTTGGTCCTCTTTGCTAGTGTATTTCATTTCTTCAAAGTGCTCCACAAAGTAACATAAGTCACCCTATGCTTCCAACTTGTTGGGATTCAATTTCTTTGCATATGCTCAGTAACTCCAAAGTCTTAAATATGTCAAGCTTGGCTTCTTCTCACTCTAAATCTCCTATGAAATAAGTCTTGCTGATTTAGTTGAAACATAGTTTAATACATACACACTTTGTAGTGTATATCGCTAAAGAAACAAGGTAGTCTAGCATAACTCATCATGCACCTGGCATATCCATAAAAGCTGTATACTATATTTTATACCTAGTTTTGTTGAGAAAACATAGCCACATTCCACCGAGAAGCAATCCAATTGTCTCTCAAATATGTTTCTCAATTTAAATGTAGAATCTTTATTTGTTTACCTAGGCTTTCCTTCCACTGAGCTTGTATAGTCCTTGAATTTCTCAAATGGATTATCTTTCCACTTCCCAATCACTGCAGTGTTGGACATATGCATATTACCATAACCTATCGATGAAGGCATATTCAGGATATATAACCCATAGTGTAACCTCTTCGTGTAGCCACAATAGACTTGCAAAGTTTAGTAATAAGATATTGAAGCAAATATAAGATTGTGTCCATTTTCAATAAGTCTGCTTATAGATATTATTGTTCTATGAATATGTAATGTAAACAAAGTATCTTTCAAGAGTAGTCTATGATAATATAGATACAATACTACATCTCCTATGGTTAGTAATGAAACCTTGTGCAAAGGATCCTATTCTTATTTAGAGCTCAATATCCTCAAAATACTTGATCCTCTAGAATCCTTGCAAAGATCTGTAGATATATATCATGGACCTAGACTCCACAATCTAAGCATTAAGTGGTCCATTCATAATATTTATCTCAACTAACATATGTACATCACATGTAATATGTGGTTCATTTGTAATTTATTAGGCTACCATTGTGACTAACATGACCATACTTGGCTCTCCATCTGGCACTCTGTGCTATTACTTTAATTAAAAGAATTCAAATTCTATAAAAGATTTATCTCTTCTTCAGCTATTATTACTGTCTTGGAGGAGAAAATTGGATCACTTTTCTATATTCTTTCTCTCCTAATCAATCCCTTCTCTTAGCTTTAGTTTAGGTTTCATTGAGCTTTAGCTAGCTCTATCTTCTCCACATCATTTACCTCAATTCTCCTTGATCTATGTCTTCCTAACTCAAGGATCAACCTCTATCTGAGAGCCATGAAACCTTAAAGCAAGGAAAAGTTGAGTTAGGAGAGATCCCAAGGGATCTCCTCCAAAAGAAGTTTTCTTGGATTTGCATTGATCTACCTTGGATAAGCTTCTTTATCCTCTTCTTGCTTTTTTGTTATAATTTGATTTGTAGGATGATATTGGTAATTTGTAATTTGATAAAGATTAATGAAAATCTCTACTCTTGATGATATATTGGCTTGCTTGCTTTTTTGCTTAGTTCTAATGTGCTAGCTTATTAGATGGTAGATCCTTTATATTTCTTTGTTTTGAGCATTTAAATCAATGGATGGGGTGCAGGACATCTTGATCTTACACTATAGAAAGCCTTTCCTATCATCAAAGCCCTAATCCATAGCCTCTTAAGAAGTATGTGGACTAGAACTCTTAATTTCTTACCCTATATCCATCTTGCACCTAACTAAGAAATATGGTCCTTTCATGCAAAAGAAATATGGCCTCATGCTTTGTGTCTAGAGCTAACGAAAGTGACTCGCTTTTTGAGCTTTCTGCAATAGTAAGCTCAAGCCTTATCTAGATTAGGTTTCATAGGTCTGCTTTATTCTCTCTTTGGTTTTCTAGCTTTTCTAAACATAACAAGCTGGTGGCAACTCTCAACCCACCTAAGACTATTGCCATAGCTCTCTCATCAGAGATATTATAGTACAAAATTATTTTTTTAAACAAAATTAAAATATAAACATATTTATTAAAGAACTATTTTAAGAAACAAATATGGCATAGTAAAGATAGTGGAAGCGACAGAGGTGTCAATTATAGAGCTAACAATCATATGGCAAAAGATGGCAATAATGGTGGTAGTGGTATGATGGAGATGATAGTGGTAGGGGTGGGGCACTAAAATGGCAGAGGCAAATGATGGCATTTGGTGGTGGCAAGGCATCAAGAACATGATGGTGGTGGTGGTGTAGTGGTAGCAGCCATGAAGGTTCTATGACATAGCAAAGATGATAAGATGATGGTATTGATGGTGTAGTGATAATGGCAACAGTGATAAGGGTCATAATAGTGATGGTAATAGTGGTGACAGAGGCACCAAATACTGTAGTAAAGAAACAATGATACTATAGTATGGTGATAGAGATAGTAGTGATGAGAATGGTAGTTGCAACAGTGATGGTGAAGGTGCCATCAACAATGTAGTCTATAAAGAATATAGTGTTTGTTCTGATTTTTATAATTTTATTTCTAAAAGTAGAAACCATTGGGAAAATATGTGTTTTGTTCCCATTTCTAATTTTTTTTTAAAAGTCAAAAAAGAAGATGCCAAATAGGTGTTAAATGTGCGATAATTAAATATCAAAACAATCACATATGATCATGTTTGTTGCATGAGTTACTTGGAAAAAATAATTATTGCTAAATTATTTGGAAGACGCTTCTAATACTAATTTAAAAGTAAAGCAACGGTATTAGAAACTTTCTAAATGATAAGTTAATTGCAAGTGGTGACTCTATAGAATATAAACAAATTTTACAATTGAAGCCTCACTCAGGCTAAAAATAATCGACTAATATAATCCAATCTTATCAAATGTATTTTTGGTTTAAAATTCTGGACTGGAGTTTTATTTTCGTTAAGTTGAATTAAGTTAATTCTATCATCAAAAAGAATTGATTAAAGTTAATTCTCAATTGAGGCAACATAACTCAACCAATTAATCTTATGTAATCAAATTTTTCTTTTGATTTAAATTTTGGACATGGACTAGGTTTCATTGAATTTCTTAAATTAATTAATAGGCTGAGTCAATTCAAGATTGAGTGCTTTGTTAGTTCGGTTGCTTGGTTGATCTTAGCTTAAATCAGTCCTAAATATACATGTAGAAATGAAGCACAACCTCTCTCTAAATTTTGAGAGAAGGTGGTTTCTCTCCCCTATCTATTTAGTATGTATGAATATAAAATCTACATTGCTTTTACAACTCAAGTCTAATCCAGCCCGACTGATTTTTTTAGGTGGAAAATTTTGGATTGGAGGGTGCTTCCAGTTAAGCTAATTAATATTAGTTCTTACTTGATGCAATATGGCTCGGCCAATCTACTATCACCAAATCATATTAGATTTAAAATTTGAATTTTGATAGACTTATTAATGTTAGTTCTTACTAAATGCAATTGGACTCGGCCAATCTACTCTCACCAAATCAATTATGTCGGATTTAAAATTTGAATTTTGATTGGGTTACAATTTGCTTACTTTAATTTGTCAATGGGCTGAATTAAGTAAAGGTTAGTATTTTGTTGTTTAGATTGGCTTGGTTAATCTTAACATAAATCAAATCCTAGACTACATCTATGCATGCTTTAGGAAATAAGGGATATGCCGACTTAATATTGCCGACGTTAGGAGAAAGTGCCAGAAAATTTTAAATACCACATACATTTACTGATGCCTTTTAAAACCATTGGTATATGCCGATGCTTTAAAGCATCGGCAAGTTATGATGCACAAAAATATCGATGGAGGTCATGAAAATATCGATAAAATTCAACTCTCCCATACCATTTATTCTCTATCCTCTTCCCTAAATGGAAATCTTTGAAGTCTTCCTCTCCCAAGCTGACTGTCCCTCTCTCTGGACTCCCGCTCTCTTCAGACACCCCCTCTCTCCTCTTCCTTTGATTCCATCTCTCCTCCCAATGCTGACCTCCAGATACCCCCTCTTTCTGACCACTCCTCTCCTTCTCTTGAGCATCAATCGGCTACTCATCCACCCCGCAGAGAGGTTTGCTTTTAAAATCCATCGTTTCTTAAGTTTGATTATTTTACTTATAATTTTTTTTGGGCATGATCCAGGAAAGATTGATCAAGGATCTTAGGAAGCCCTACCACCATCACACTCTGACTTCCTTTGTCCTAGGATAAAAAATATTCTTTCTTTCCTGATTTTTTTAATAAATTTTCTATATTTTTGGATTTGATTCTCCATCTTCGATCTTGATATTATTTATATTCAATGTTGTATATGCTAGTATTCTTGCATCACTACACATACTATGAACATTCATTATTCTCATCAAAAATGTCATTTTAAAAAAAAAAATTCCTCCTCAGTATAGACTTTCCCTGAGTTGAAATGTATCTATACAGGTGTTATTATGCTTCCTTAGTTGCAATATTCATTTAATTGGCTTTAATTTCCTAGACCTATGCTTAAAGCAAAAATGTTGCCCCAAAAGGCAACAACCCAAGAGGGGGGGGGAGGTGAATTGGGTTGTTTAAAAATTTTACCTAAATCTGAAATCTAAATAATAATGTGTTTCAAATTAATTCAACTAATATGATTGTAAAGTGTTTGATATATATAGCAGTGGATTTGAGACAATAAATGCAAACTAAAAAATTAAATAATGCTAAGAAAGAAATGAAAGCAAGTAAGGCAAGCATAATAAGGTACAACATAACACGAAAAGATTTATAGCGGTTCAATACAATCTAGCACCTACGTCCACTCTCCAAGCTTCTCTTGAGAATTTCACTATAATCTCTCTGATTATGGTGTATTTGTTTTCTCAGACTCACAAATAAATCTAGTTGATTTTTTTCGATCACTAATCAAAACCTTACATCAATAGTTTTTCGGACTCACTATCAACCCAATCGATTTTTTGGCTCACCAACCAAAATCTTACACTGATAGTTTTTTGGCTCATTATCAATCCAATTGATTTTTCAAGCTCACCAACCAAATCTATACAATGTCCAATTTCAAGCTAAGATGGACCTAATCCCCAAGTTTCTTTCTTCCAAAGAAACTTATAAGAAAAATAAAATACAAATATAATTTTTAATATAAATAAAAAATAAAAAAAATAAACTCTTTTAAGTCTGAAAAAGTTATTAATGAATTACACAAAAGATACTTTAACTTCTCTTGAATGATACTTGAGAGGATGTGGAAGATGATATAGAAGATCGATCTTGAAAGCTTGCTAAAATCTATGTATAAAAATCCTTTCTTTTCTCTCTTTTCAATGATATTCAATGTTTCTTGCTCAAACTAATGATTTTTACTTTTTAATCCTCTTGACTTGCTTTCCAAATGATTCTCTAGATTTTAATAGGCTTGGAGGTTATTGGAGAATAAGTTTTGACCTTTGAAAAGGTTGGAATAGCCGATAGAGTAAAAACTAACCATTGAAAGTAGTACAAAAAACTAGCATTAGTACTGTCCCAGGCCAGGGGTCGACTCCAATTTCTCAGAGATCGACTCCAGCTGTCTTGGGGTCAACTCCAGATTTTTAGAGGTTGACTCCAGTTGTAGTTCTGAAAATATAATTTTTTATCTTTTCTGAGAGAGTCGGCTCGAACTATTCATAAGTCGATTTGAACCTATATCAGTCCTATTCCAACATGTCAAAGTCGACTCCTCTTATCCTGGGGTCGACTCCTCTCAGCTAGATTTATGAAATTTATTCTTTGAAGTACTTTGGTTTAGCATCCTTGAAGAGATCTTTTTCATGGATGAATTCTTCAATTCAAGCATCTGAAAACTCCTATATTCATCCTTAAAATATATGATTAGTATCAATTATACTTAATATTTTAGAATCATTAAAATCATTCATAGGGTCAATAATCTCCTCCTTTTTGATGATGACAAAACTTTGAATATATACATAATAAAGCATATAATATGTTTCAATTAATCTTTTAATATGATTCATGAAGTAAATAAATAAGCACTTGAAGATATATACTTCAGAAATATTTTAATTCATCTTAAATTCAGATTTCAAGCATTGATACATGATATTCAATTCAAGTGATTCAAGAATAGCATATACTCAAGATATCCTCTCCTCCTTTTTGACAACATCAAAAAGCGTAAAGAGGAACCTAAAAAAATCATCAAAATCAATTCAATTTCAATTATTTACACATTCAACTTTTAGAATTTGATTTAAATTCTCTTTCTTTTAAATTTAACTTAGATTTAATTTTCAAATTCAGATTTTAGAACTTCTCCTTTTTTGTAGATTCTCTCCTTTTTTGAATGATATTAGCAAATTTAGATCAAATTTCTTTCTTATTTTTTAACAATATAGATTCAAAAGCACTTTTTCTCTCTTGAATAATGTAGATTTAAAATTGATGCATCAAGCAGATTCTTAAATTTTGTTGCAAAATTGCTTTAAACTTGAAAGATCCAAAAGAGATAAAGCTTTTCAAAACTACGCATGTTGAGTAGATGATGTAAAGCAATATATATTTAGTTTTCTAAAAATTATTTCTTTCTCTTATTGAGAAATATCAATCAATTTGATACATAAAGGTATCAATCTTTAGAATTTATCTCAAAGATATAATGTCAAAGCTATGCAAAACATATTTGAGACAAAGCAATCTTTTTGTTTTGTCAAAAGATAAAGCAATGGAATATAAAGCAGAACTAGGTTGTCTGATACCAATTAGAAATTTCAGCTTTTCTTCAAAAAGATCATTTCATCCTTTTCATAAGAAGTATTAAGCAATTAAGTTCTAAAAATATATTAATTTTTTGAATTTATCTCTTATAAAAAATATAGCTTTTTAAAATCATATTTGAGACAGATATTCTTTTCTTTTTGCTAAAGGATAAAGCAATGAAATACAAGGCAAATAAGTTGTTTGATACCACTTGATTAAAACTGAAATCTTCTTTAAATATTTAGCTTTAAAGATAAATAATAGCTTCCTTGAATATTTTGTTTGTTATTAATTTCAAAAGATTTAAGAAGAGTATTTTTTAAATTTATTTTTGATATCAGTCAAGTGGAATAAAGTATGAATGTTTACTTTTAAGATCAAAAATGATTTTTTGATACCAATTAATTATCAAAAAGAAAGATGTCATGATCAAAATATGCGAAGTATAAATACTTGCTCAAAACGAAGCAAATGATCAAAACCACATGAATGCTTAAATAATTTTTTAAGACTAAATCAAAGTAATTTAAGTTTAGAAATGATTTTTTAAAGCAAATTAGATGAACAAAACACCAAAAATACTTAAATAAATTCATCAAGATAATCAAAGTATAAGTGTTTATCAATGATTTTTCTTATTTCGTTCAATCATATTTCTTTTTAATTCTAGTTTTTCCTTTAAGATCAATGATGGTTTCTCTATCGATTTTTCATAGTTAAAGCTAGAAGATCTATTTTTGTTAATTCTCCCCTTTTTCTTCTAAAAAGAATATTTATTTCAAAATAAATATTACAGAAACACATTTTTCTTCTTCTTTGTCTTATAAACTAAGCATATTTTCAATCAAACATATAAGTTTAGAGATCAAACAAGTAACATTAAACTCATCAAATTTTCATAAAAAGTTATATTTCTTTGATTTTCAAAATATGATTATAAAGATGGAAAATGTCAATACATGCCAAATGTGTGCAATCTATTTCTATCAAAAGGTAGACTACTAGGGACACTTAGCTTTAAGAAATGAATTCTAGCATTCTAAGAGAGTGGGTCAGGATAATCTTAAGATGTAGGTTCAGGCAAGGTAGAAGGAAAGAGTGGTCTAATATCTTCAGATGACTGTCTCTGAACATCACTCGTTGTAGTGATAGTCTGAATCAATCTGGCAGACTCCTCTCTGACCAAAGATAGAACCTTCATCATATCTCTCTTCATCTGATGTGCCTCTAAAGTATACCTCTGAAGCTTTACACAGACTAAAATAATGATCCTGATAAAAATTTTCTCGATGAATGTATCATCATCCAATCTATTAGGTAGTTGTGAGCTGCTCTCTAGATGACTAGTCTATTGGCTCCTCAATCCTATCATCTACTGTAGCATGAGTGTTGGCATACAAAGTGGAATCCTCCACAGAATGTGATACATAACCGCGAAGAAAATCCTACTGATCATATGATGTAGTAGCCGCATCTTTATACTCGATTGACTGGCATTGATATCTTTGATATGCTCGACATCACCTTGATCCAATATAAATTTTAAATATGTTACTACTTGGGACAATCTGAGGTGCTCCCATCGGTCTGTATATGTAGTATGCATTCAATGCATCTCAACATCCATCTCAATCTGTATACCTTATATTTTGGAAACTAGAGTTTCAATCATTTTGATGCTTGATCCTTCTTTCTTGTACGGGAGAACTACTCGGAGAAGCCCTTGATTCTTGAATTTCTATATGATACTTTTTCCTTTATGCAAGTTGCTTCCGGGGTGTCATTGGAGAACAAGGACCAAAAGAATTGGATAGAAATGGAGAGGGGAGGTCCAATTTTGCAGGGAGAGGGGTTTGAAAGAGGTTCGGCTCAAAAAGAAAAAGAAATAGAATGATATTCAAATCAACTTGGGGGTTCAAAAATTAATCAATTTAGGATTTATAATCAATCAAATCAAATAAGATCAAATCAAGAAGAAACTAGATAATGACTCTAAACGTTAGGTTTAACTAGGAGATTTTCAAATGGTTAAGGATCAACCTAAGATGCTATGCAAATCAACAACATCAAGTATGTAATCTTTTATGATTTGATCACTTATCTTGATGTTCTTTAAATCATACAATTTTTGATCTATTTCAATGATTACATATCTTATGAGAATGTTAAAAATTAATTTGAGAATTTTACACCCAAATATTTTCATATGCAATCAAGCTTATTTTTGTTTAAGTTTCACAAATTATAACATGATATGAGGGGTCATGAGAGCATGCTAAATTTGAAAATCAAGATTTATGCTTATAATAGTTTAGATGATACTTAGAATTAAGAAAGCATATTTATCAATATATTCAAACAAGCAATAAAAAATTATCACAATATCATGCACACATATGAAGCATCAAAATCAATCATTCAAGCAAAACAATATCAGAAAATAGTGAGGGTATGATGTGAGAAAGTTTAGCTTTTACCAAAACATTACCATCTATCCACTTTAAGTTTTAAGCATCCAATTTTAAGAGTTTGCTCCTTTCATTTTCTTGGATACTCGGTATACCTGCAAAATCATTTCTTAATTTTTGATACCCAAGCTACCTTGAATCTATAAGAGTTAGAACACATGATTCCTTTTGGAGTCTAAATTTATTTAATCAAAGTATGACCATTTCTTTTAATATTATATTTTAAAATTTTATGCCCTATTTCTTTACATTTAAAGCAAGTGATAAAATATTTTTTATGTGAAGATCTAGCAAACATATTTTTGACTAACTTTAATTTTTTTGGGGGGATTAAATTCAATTCCAGCTTTATTGAAAATAATCTTTTGATTATTTAACATTAGTTGAAGCTTTTATGGTCCAAGAGTAAACTTTTCAAGCATTTGCTTCAATGATTCGATTTATTTTCTTAATTTCTTATTCTTTTTAACCAAAGATTTTTCAGATTCAGAAAGAATTTCTTTTTCTTCAACTAAAATTTTCTTTTCTTTCAAAAAATCTTTCTTTTCCATTAAAATCTTGTTCTTTTCTTTAGCTAAATATATATTTGACCTTTTAAACTCTTTATTTTTTAGCCTTAATTTTTTATATTCATCCATTAAATCATTAAAGGCTTCATATAATTCATCAAAAAAAAATTGACAGAGTTTTCAAGGATTACCTCATTGTCATTAGCTATGAGGCAAGGATTTGAGATACATTCTTCCTCTTTCTTAATTTTCTTTCCTATATCTTGCTCCTCCTTAATCAATATTTTTTTTTCTTTGTTTCCTCTTCTTCTTCTTTATTTCATCCTCATAAGCCATGAGGCATAAGTTGAAGAGATCTTCTTTGTTTTCTTTGGAGCATGATTCTTCTTCTTGATTTGCATCCTCATAGATTGTTTCCAATTGATCCCATACTTGTTTAGCTGAAATACTTGAAGAAATTGTATTAAATTTATTTATATTTAATAAACAATAAAGCATATTCATAGCCTTAGAATTCAACTGGATTATTTGTTTATCATCTATTAATGCATTGGGTGTGTGTGTGCCATTGACTATAATTTTTTATAAATTATAATCATGTACTTGTATGAATATTTTCATCCTAATCTTTCAATAAACATAATTCAATCTATTAAATAGCGAGGGTCTATCTATAGAATGGTCTTTATTAAACAAAGAATCAATTTGGGTCGCCATGATCTTTGGCTCTAGACTGTTAGGTCAACAATAAATAACAAAGCATCCGTTCTAACATCAATTGTTGTCCAGAAAGATAGCAACCCAAGAAGGAGGATGAATTATATTATTTAAAAATTTTGGCTAAATTTAAAATTTAAATAATAATGTGCTTCAAATTAATCCAACTAATATGATTATAAAGTGTTTGATATATGAGCGGTGGATTTGAGAAAATAAATGCAAACTAAGAAATTAAATAAAGCTAAGCAAGAAATGAAAACAAGGCAAGTACAATAAGGCACAATATAAATATAAAAAGATTTATAGTGGTTTGGTGCAATCTAGTATCTACATCCACTCTCCAAGCTTCTCTTAAAAATTTCACTATAATCCCTTTAATTACAGTGTATTTGTTTTTTTAGGCTCACAAATAAGCTCAGTTGATTTTCTGGGATCACTAACTAAAATTTTACATCAATAATATTTCAGGCTCACTATTAATCCAATTGATTTTTCAAGCTCATCAATCAAAATCTTACATCGATAGTTTTTTAAGTCCACTATCAATCCAGTTGATTTTTTGAGCTCACCAACCAAACCTATACAATGTCTAATTTCGGACTAGATGGGCTTAACCTTCAAGTTTCTTTCTTCTATAAAAATTTATAAAAAAATAAAATATAAGATATAATTTTCAACATAAACAAAAAATACAAAAGATGAATTTTAAGTCTGAAGATGTTGGTGATGAATTGCACAAGAGATGCTTCAACTTCTCTTGAATGATGCTTGAGAGGATGTGGAAGATGATGTTGAAGATCGATCTTGAAAGCTTGTTGAAATCTGTGTACAAAAATCCTCTCTTTTCTCTCTTTTCAATAGTATTCAATGTTCTTCATTCAAACTTATTATTTTTACTTTTTAATCCTCTTGACTTACTTGCCAAATGATTCTCTAGCTTTTAATAGGCTTGGAGGTTACTAGAGAATGAGTTTTTGGCCATTAGAAGGATTGAAATAGCCGTTAGAAGCAAAAATTAGTCATTGAAAGTAGTATAAAAAATTAGCCATTAGTGCTGTCCCAAGCCAGGGGTCGACTCCAGCTATCTTGAGATTGACTCTAAATTTTTAGGGGTCGACTCCAGCTACAGTTCTGAAAATATAGTCTTCTATCTTTTCTAAGAGAATTGGCTCGAACTATTCATGAATTGACTCAAGCCTGTGCCAGTCCTATTCTAACATACCAGAGTCAACTCCTCTTATCCTGGGGTCGACTTCTCTGAGCCAGATTTATGAAATTTTATTTTTTGAAGTACTTTGGCTTTTCATCCTTGAAGAGATCTTTTTCATAGATAAATTCTTCAATTTAAGCATCTAGAAACTTCTATATTCATTTTTAAAATATATAATTAGTATCAATTTTATTTAATATTTTAGAATCATCAAAATCAATTATAGGATCAACAATAAAACTATAAGATACATGTGATTCTTAATTTTTCTATCCCTATCTTGCTAATTGTTAATTTGAATTGACACAAAAATTGGTCAAAAGCATGAATCAGCCTCATGAGGATTGAAGGTATTACTATAGGGATCAAAATTTTATAAGAACTTCACTTCCTAGGTTTCTTTATGAGTATTAGTTAATGTTATGGTGTTACCAACATATTCACAAACCTCACATGTGTGGATGCTATGTGCTAGAGGACTAAATTAATGACTCAATATCTGACTCATTGATCAAGACCAACAAAGACCATGCAAGTCATTAGTCCTAAAATATGGTGTTGGGTGGAAGGACAAGCAACTAACTTGTCATGCATTCAAGGAATATCCATCACCTCAACCCCTGTAGCTATGTACCTATGGCCTAGTAAGGTTCGAAAGACCACCCCATTCCCTACGGTCGGTCGTAGAGCCACCAAGCCTTGCCACCCATGTTGTCACGTGATGGGGACTGATGTTTAATTGTGCTACAACACTATATTGGACCCTAATAGAGAACATATGGACAATGATGTTCTCGAATTTGGTGCAACCTGAAAGCAATGATCCATCCATCCACCATGTCTCATATCAATATCTGCCATCAATTTAATCTTGGGTAGGGTTCCATGATGAGGCAGTTTGGCATATGCCATATTTCAACCTTGTCTAACCAAGACCATGGAGCAGATTCTTACTTGCATGAAAGACCCAATGCTTATTTGCACTAGATTAACCAATATAGAATTAGTTTCTACCCCTCACTATTTGCATCTAGAATAATTAACCATTTGAAAGTAAATAAAAGAGAGATTGAAGACCGAATTAATTTCATATGAAAGAATGTAAAAATTTAGAAAAACTCAAAACAATAGAGTCATGGTGGAAGCAGATGGAAAGACTTCTTATGATGTACTTATGGATATTTTTGAGTTAGATTATTATGGAAGACTTAAAGTAGTGTTATGTCGATATAATTGAATGGATATAAACTAGCCAAGAAGCTTGAAGCAAGATTCGAATGGATTTATACTTATATATTTTTTAAGATTGATATATACTGGTATGTTGTTAAAGGATGATCGATTCATTTTTTCATCTTGAGCTCATCAAATATTTTTTGTACAAGACTTAAAAGATAGGGATTGGGCTATTGTTGTGAGAATAAAATCCAAAAACTTATAAGATGTAAAAAAAAATATTAGAAGTAGAAGATGATAAGACTTATATGCAGTGTATGTTTTACAATCTTGCCTTGACTGGTTATCTAAATGCTACGAGCTTGATTAAGAAAGATATTGAAAGAGAAAATATTGATTGATTCTTAATTGATAAGAGATATTTAAGATGTGTACATTATGTATGAAATATTATATTATGTTATCATATTTATTTAGTAAATCTTGTTTCTTTTTAGCAAATCAATCGGTATTGTATTTATTATTTGATAATATATATTAACTGATTTTTATTTTTATTTGTGAATGCTAGGTATCATCATGCCTCGACACAGACAATTCGATGATATTGAGTTATAGACTTTCTAGGATAAATTGTATTCGGATTGGTCCCGACAGTAGAGGTAGCCACAACAATTCGAGGTCTATCCTTCATCATATGCGTAGCAGCCCGAGGCTGGTACTTCTTATCTGCACAGCAGTCCGAGCCATAGCATGTTCCTCCTGTTGATGAGGATGCTATTATAAAAGAGATACACATCTAGGATAATTTAATAGAAATATTATATATTCATGACTATTAAGATTGAAGTATTAATTTTAGTTTATTGATTTGTAATAGATTTTTTCATTTTATATGTTTGTTATAGATGCATCCAAGAGAGCATGGATTAGACGTGGACCCACATGAGCCAAAGATATCTAGCATTTAGCTATAAGGGTGAGAGAATCATCATCCAGTGCAGCCAGATGGAGCAATCCATCCATAAAGCTGTCAGATTATTGATGAGCTTTTTAGGTACTGTTGTACAAAAAGATCAACTATGTCCTTTGAACTACATAAAATAGAATAATATGCTTCCTACGTATAAGCTTGAGATTCTACAAGTAGTACAGATAAAGAGATGATTTAATAATTTATGTTAATTTGTTCATAGTCAATTAATTATGTTGTTTAATAATTGAATATCCTTCTTTACTTTACTCTAAAGTAAATTTTACTTCCTCCAGATTGTCATGAATGGGTGCTAAAGATCCTCAATCGAAAATGAAAAGAATTTAAAATAATATTGAAGAAAGACTATAAAAAAGAGGAATTGGTGGAGGATGATGTTGCTCGTATTTATCCTCCTGATGTAGATCCTCATCAATGGAGAGAGCTTGTTCATTATTGGTTCTTCAAGAAGAGACAGGTAATTATATACACTCATCATATATCTTATATTATATTAATTACTAACATAGATTGATCATATATAAGATATATCACACTCTTTACTCTATTTTATAGGTATATTCAGATATTGGCAGAGCTACACGAGCAGCTCTATTTGTTCCTCATACATCATAGTCCAAGAGCTATATACGATGTAGGTAAGAATTTTTATACTTCTTTTAAAATATTTAGCATATTATAGATTTTTTTAGACTAATTTGATGTATATATGATCCTTAAGCTTCTTAGTAAAACTATGTATAATATATCACGTATCATGTATCATGCACGATACTTATAGGTTTTATTGAAACTTTTAGAGTTGTAAATTAAAACTTATAAACTATATATTTTATAAAATTTATATTTTCTATAGATGGATGAGCATGGGAGGGAGCCTAGTCAGATGGAGTTTTACAGGATGACACGTGTTCACTAAGATTGCCTTTTTACACTATAAAAAAAAAGAGTATTAGTGATGGCAATTGTGATGGTAGATTAGTTGTCACTAATAAATATTTTTATTGATTGCAATTAGCGATGACGATTTCACCATCGCTAATAAATTTTTTTTTTATTTTTTGAGAGATTATTAGTGATGGATTCTTAATTACTAGCGATGGTATTTCCTCGTCGCTAATAAAAAATATTTTTTTAACATTATTAGCTATCAATTTTTTTTATTATTTATTAAAATTATTAGCTATAGTAAAAATAATATTAGCGACGGTAAGTACCATCACTAATAACCATTGGCAATGACATTATTAGCAATAGCATGTCCATCGCAAAAAATAAAAAAATTTATTTATTATAATTATTAACGATGGTGTGAGAAGTATTAGAGATGGCAAATACCGTCGCTAATAATTATTAACGATAAAACTATTAGCGGCAGAATATCTGTCGTAAAAAAAAATTCTATTTTTTTTAAATATGATATATTTTTAAAATTTAAAATTTATCTTCACCATTCATTATCTAAATAATTATCGTTAGAGTATCATCATAAAGAACTATCTCGAACTGATGGCCCTAGGTATGTCGATTATTAAAATTTAATTTTGATGGTCATGAATGATCGCATGATGATCTGATAAATAGAGATCAACTATAGATCCAAAAATTTACAATAATGATCTTGATGATATTTATACTACACTATCAAAATTTTATTTCAATTGAATATTATTATCATGATCAATTTAGCATGAGATGATTTGGATCATTATTAAATAAAAATTGAGTGATCAAAAGGCCAAATGATGTTCGATTATCATATGATTTTTCAGATAAATGATCTTTGCTACTATTTTGATCATTTGTACAGCAGTGATCGTAAAATTCAAACTATGCATATATGAACGATCCAAAACTATGTCTCTTGATATTCATTCTTAAAATCTGTAAGTAATTATACTTGTACTTTTATAGGATCTACTTAACATAGATGGTTCATATATGTGTAGTTTGAATTTTACGATCATCACCGTATAAATGATTAAAATAGTAGCAAAGATCATTTATATAAAAAATCATCTTAATTGGATGCCATTTGACCTTTTGATCACTTATTTTTTATTTAACAGTTGAAATCATTCTGTACTAAATTGATTATGATAATGATATCCGATTCAAATAATTTTTTTATAATTTGCTGTAAATATCACCAAGATTATTTCATTTCCTCGATACAGGTTCTCTTCAAAGTAGGATAAAACTATGTTAACCTTTCCCCAGTGGCATACAATATCACTCTCAATCCAGGCTTAGACTAGCTCTAAACTATACAAATGATCCTGCATGATCCTTCTTAGTAACATCAGCCAATCCAATCGATGGAATAGGGTTAGGGCAAAAGCATCTATTAAAGGGGCATTCCACAGATGGTAAGATTTCCTGTCACTCATTCTCTCTATCTAGAACATTTTTATTTTCTAAAGAGATATGAAGTTGTTGCCAGTTTTCAGATCCATCGGTAGTCTCTATCTATCAGATCATCACATCATTATTTATGATCATTGAAATTAAATTTTATTGATCGATATAGTTAGGGTAATTGGATCGAGATGATTTTTTATGATGATACTCCAATAATAATTATTTAAATAATGAATGATGAAGATGAACTTTAAATTTTAAAATTATACTATATTCAGATAATTTTTTAGGAATAGAGTCATGATTATAAGCAACGATAAATATACCGTCGCTAATATCTTTACCGATGGCATTAGCAATGGTATATTTGTCGTCGCTAATAGTTCACCAAATAAACCACTGCGAGGGAAAAATTTTTCACTCGTCTGCTCATTCTCTCTCATTTCCACCCCTTATCCTCCTCTCGTAGGCACCCTCACCCCCCCAACCCCCATTTTCTCCCATCTCTCTGGCATCCCACGGTCGCTTTGACACCACCGGCCCTATCCCCATCCCTATGCCAGCCCGACCCCGAGCCAGCCCCATGGCCCCTACCTCGACCGACCCTGTAGTCCCTGCCTTGAATCGACCATGAGCCGACCCCACCAGCCCCACGACCCCTACCTCAACCCCTCGGCCCCAGTTCGTGGCCCTGTCTTGCACTACAAGGTAAGAGATTTTTAGTGATGAATTTATTTACGATGAAAATAATTTTTGTAGCAAATACGAATGTCAACGATGTAAAAAAAATTTCATCGATAATAATAAAATATTTATGATGATTCCAAATTTTTATCTTAAATAAGAAAAATTAGTGAGGAAAAAATAACTTCCATCATAATAAATAGCATATTTTTGATGAATATTTTTATCATAAATAAAAAAAATATTTTTAAAATTATAAATATATAAATATTAGTGATGAAAGTATTTTCATCAGTAATAGTCAAAATTTTTATGATGAAAATAATATTTTCATCATCAATAATCCTTATTTATGACAAAATTTTCATCACAACAATCCAAAAAAATTAAAAAATAGATTTTTTTAATTATTTGTGATGCAAGTTTACATCGTAAATAATTTCATTATTTGTGATGAAAGATGATTTTATGTCGCAAATAAGAATTATTATGATAAAATTTTCATTGTTAATACTTTAAAAAGTTAGATAAATTAAAAATTTAAAACATAAAAATTATTTGCGATGAAAATAAAAATATCATAGATAAGCAGAATATTTGTGCTGAAAATATATTTTTTCATCAAAAAATATTGATAATTTATGATGAAATATTTCATCACTAATAACTAAGAAATGAAAAAAGTAAAAATTTAAAAAGTAAGATATTTGCGACTTAAGAAAAATATTCATCACTAATAAGATATTTTTCATGATAAAATTTTTTAGTCATAAATAATTAGAAAATAAAAAACTAAAATAAATTACAAACTATTTGCGACAAAAGTATATCCATCGCTAATAGTTCAATTATTAGCGATGGAAACATATTTTCCATTACCAATATACATATTTTAAAAATTTAAAAATAAAAAATAATTTATGATAGAAACTATTCATCATAAATAATGAACTATTTATGATGATAAATCATTTTATGGTTGCAAATCATCAATTATTTATGATGTAAATTTTTCATCACTAATATTTAAAAAAATAAAAAATTTTAAATTTTAAAAAACTAAACTATTAGTGATGGATATATAGGTTTCCGTCGTTAAAAGGATTTTTAACAAAGGAAAGTTTCATCATTAATATTTTAAAACTTTTAAAAAGCTTTCATATTGAAGGATATATATTATAATAAATTTTTTTATATTTATAAAAAATTATAAAATAGTTTTAAAAAATAATATGTGCAAAATAAAATTATGTAGAATATTAAGATATGTGTATATAAAAGGTACGTGAAAAATCATGGCCTATGAAGATTATATTGTCGCAAATGTTGGGGCATGGGAAGGTCGAAGGGTGGTCCTAGAATAAAGATGATAGTAAATCTAGATGATGGTAGAGTTGCACCCTTGTGTGTCTGCATTATTATATATATATACATCATAGTAAATTTGAGTCTATCTCGAACCCAGAGATGGCAGCATGCAGGAGGAGGAGGAGTCCACTCACAGGTTAGCAATTAGATTTTGATTCTTTTATGTATCTTGTTACAGTATTGTTCAATTATCCTCTATACTTTTTGTCCTCTTTAAGTATCTATGTAGAGTGCATTGCATACAAGCAAATGGTATTGAACATGTTAATGGGATGCATAAGGCCTCATTGGCTAAGTTTTCTGTGCTTTTTCCATGATAGCCTGTTGGGTACTAAATCTAGAGTTTCAGAGTTAGATCTTGAAACTTTTTCAAGATCAGAAAATGAAAGACTAAAATAAATCAAAATTTATCTTATAAAATTAGAGAATCTCTAAATCTAAGATCTTATTACATGATTATTATATGATATTAAATCAAAAATTAAAATATAAAGAGCAAGAACTATATGTTGATCATATCAACATGTTTCTATACTACATCTAATGTATGTGAAATATAATAGATCAGATCTGTTATCTTGCAAGTTTGATATTCTAATTTTACTGATCTAGACTTGAGGACGATGTTGCAAGCCACACACACGTCCGACCTCTAGGAGTCATCCACACGAGCCCACGAATCAGGATCAGAAGTCCTCGTCCAGGAAATTAGCACAGTATGCTAGTACTGTGCTGATCTTTTTTTGATAGTCGATCAGATACCTCCTTCTTCTTGATTTGAACTCTTCTAAAGATAAAAAATAGAAGAAAAAGTTTTAGATGTGAGACACTCTCAGAAACTCACAAATGGAGGAAGGGAAGAGGTGAACTCAGCAACCCTAGAAGAAGACCCTCTTCTTCTTCTCTTTGCTCTAACCCAGATACTTAATTTTGTATCTATTATATCTTTATGCCCCAATACTCTTTCTCCCTAATTTTCACACACCCCAAATATCTCTCAATTCTCTATAATTCATAAAAATTTTAAGAAGAAATTTATCTTAAATAAAGAGATATGAATAATCCTTTTCTAGGTCAAATACCTAGTCAAGGAAAATCCAAACAGGGTAAGACATGGGGTGCCCAATTCTTGGGTGGCCCTTCCTTCTTTTTCTACCATGGATCACTAGAAAAGGGTATACAATATGTGCCATAAAGTCCACAAAAATTTTAAAAAAAAATTGAGTAAATTCAGTGCCATAAGGAAAGAGTTTTGGTTTCCTAAAATTCTATCTCATAGAATTTGAAATCCAAACTAATTCCTACTTTGACTTGATCCACAACCACATTCCATATAAGAGAGAAAGAGTAGAAAGCTTTGGGCATGCATGAAGGCCTGGGAGAGAAGGTTTTGTCACACAAAATACGAGAGAGTGGGTGTGGGGGGCTAAGGTCGCACAAGGTGGAATCCTAATCTTACTAGAATTCAATCCATGACTTGTTCAAATTTGATTTCTCAAAGCAAATCAAACTAAAACCAAATCAACCCAATTAAAATAGGTCTTAACCCAATTAAAAATCTAATTTAATCAGATTAAATTAAATTTAAATCTAATTTAATTTTTTAATCATATTAAAAATTAGGTTGACCCAAGTCCTAATTGAACTAGGACTAATTTTTTCTTGCACTTGGCTTATCCAATAAACCAATTGGACTTGATCCAATCAAGCCCAAACCAAATCTAATTAAATCATATTTAATTAAACTTAATCTCAGCCCATTGGCTTAATTAAATTAAGTCAATTAGTAATCGAATTACTAATCGATCCTCCTACAACACTTGCATTAGGTTAAATATCAATCGTATTGATCATTTAACCCTAGAATGATTCTTTATCGTTGATCAACCATCCGATCAGATCGTGAACTCTAATGTGTGTGACATCATAGGTCTAAACCTAAGCTGGTAGCATAGGAATAAATTTTTATACCAATTGAAGTGACCATCTAGCAATGGTACCCGATGGTCGGATAGGTCGAATGTGTCGAACAACATCCTTAGAACCCATGCGGATATAGTTTCCATATAATTCATCTCCTTGACCAAAATGCTTATAGGACACCTCAGAGTTCAACTATCAACTCTGATCAGATTGTCCACATTGTATTTCAAAATATCAAATCTATCTGATGGATTACCCTGGTCAAGGTTTTTCTAAATTGAAATACAGCGACTCATTCTTCTCCAACTCTAAGAGTGGTCAATCCCATCTTGATCACACTCTGACTTCACAAGTACTTGACAGTGTCTAGAAATCTTCCATCACTGAATTAAAAATTCAGTTAGTCCAGTACCAAAGCACAGTGAGTTGCTTGCAAGTCACTGAGAAGATCTCAGGTCTAAGGGACACTTACACCTATATCCCATCAGAGACATTCTCAACAATAGAATACTCTGAAGTTGGTCACGTTCAATGATGATGTACCCTTACATCTCACATGTATGTCATATTAGTGTCTCCACACTCCTTGGTTAAGAGGACCACCAACCCATATGGCCTACAGCGACCTATGCACGATAGAAGCTGTCATCCTTATTAACAGTCCATCATTTAATCATGAACAGTTTTAAGGACTAATCGATAAATTCTCTCTTTATCGAATCTAAATAGTCCTAAGAACTTCATCATAACAATGGAGTTTATTAGAAGATAAAAATTTATGATAAAAATATCAAAAATATATTTTATTTATTAACAAATCAATTACAATACAAGGTTGCTCAACCATCAACAGGTTGATGATTGGCTTTTGGGACATATTTTTCAACAACTTCCACTTGTCCTAAAGCCACTCGACACAGTATCTAATACCCATCTTCGATTTGTAGTTGTCGAACTCCTTTATCGCCAGGGCTTTAGTGAAGGGATCGATCAGGTTCTTCTTTCTGTCGATCTTCTGAAGGTCGACGTCATCTCGATCCACGATCTCTCAGACCAGATGGAAGCGGTGCAAAATGTGCTTCATCCGCTGGTGTGCTTTGGGTTCCTTCGCCTGAGCAATGGCACCAGTGCTGTTGCAGTAGAGCAAGATCAGACCATTGAGGAAAGGTGCTACTCCGAGCTCGGTGATGAATTTTCTCAGCCACACAGCTTCCTTCATAGCATCCAATGCTGTGATGTACTCCATCTCACTAACAGAGTCTGCCACAGTATGCTGCTTGAAACTCTTCCAGCAGATGGCTCCACCATTCAGAGTAAAGATATAACCTGACATGCTTCTACTGTCATCATGGTCAGATTGAAAGCTGGAGTCTGTGAACCCCACATGTTTCAGATCTAACTCGCCATAAACCAACCATTGGTCCTTAGTATTTCTCAAATACTTAAGAATGGCTTTAACCCCTTTTCAGTAATTTTTTCCAAGATCAGATTGGTATCTACTCACTACTCCTAGTGAGTATGCCACATCTGGCCTTGTACATATCATGGCATACATGATAGATCCTACAGCCAAAGCATATGGGACTCTACTCATATGCTATCTCTCTTCAAGAGTTATCGAATAATCCTTCTTAGAGAGAGAAATTCCATGGCCTATCGGTAGATAGCCCTTCTTGGAATTCTTCATGCTGAACCTCTTCAGCACAGTGTCTATGTACGTAGACTGAGATAATTCAAGCATCTTTTTAGATCTATTCTTATAGATCTTCATCTTTAGGATGTAGAATGCTTCACCCAAGTCCTTCATGAAGAACTGCGATGACAACCAAACTTTTATTCCTTGTAGTATGGAGATGTCATTCTCAATTAAGAGAATGTCATCCACGTACAAGATAAGGAATACCACAACTGGATCATTTGCCCATTTATAGATGCAGGGCTCTTCTCCATTCTTAACGAAGCCATACGTTTTGATCACCTTATCAAAACACATATTCTAACTCCGAGAAGCTGGCTTCAATCCATAAATGGACCTCTAAAGCTTGCACACCTTGGACTCATTTATGGATGTAAACCCCTCAGGTTGTATCATATACACCTCTTCGGTCAGCTCTTCATTCAGGAAAGCTATCTTTATATCCATCTGTCGAATCTAATAATCCAGATGGGCAGCTATTGCAAGTATTATTTGAATGGATTTGAGCATTGTCATAGGAGAGAACGTCTCATTATAGTCAATACCATAATGTTGACGATAACCCTTGGCAACCAAACGGGCTATATAGGTCTCCAAGTTTTCATCTGCATCCCTCTTCCTTTTGAAGACCCATTTACACCCAATAGGTTTAACCCCTTCAAGTGGGTCAACCAATGTCTATACATCGTTGACCTTCATGGACTCTATTTTGGATTTCATGGCTTCAAGCCATTTCTCAGAATCAGGTCTCTGCATTGCATCCATATAGGTGATCGGATCCTCATCATTCTCATCGAGTTCGATGGGATTATCATCTTGGACCAAAAAATCATAGTATCTATCCGGCTGATGTGGTACTCTACTGGATCGTCTTAATAGTACAGTTACATTGGGCTCCAGATCTGATCTAATCAAATCCGACTCAGGTTCAGCTATTGGTGTCGGTCTTTCTATCTATTGAACTTCATCAAGTTCAACTTTAGAGGTAACGGTTCCTTCACCAAGGAACTCCTTTTCTAAAAAGATTGCCTTAAGACTGACGAACACTTTTTGTTCATCAGCATGGTAGAAAAAATATCCTTTGGTCTCTTTGGGGTACCCTATGAATGTGCATTTGTCAGACCTAGGTCTGAGTTTATCTGTAACTGACCATTTGACATAGGTCGAGCACCCCAGACTCTAAGGTGTGAAAGTGCTGGCTTACGTCCTGTCCATATCTCATATAGAGTCTTAATTACAGACTTACTTGAAATCTTATTTAACAGATAACAGGCTGATTCGAGTGCATATCCCCAGAAGGATATCGATAAGCTGGCAAAACCCATCATGGATCGGACCATGTCTAATAGAGTCTGATTTCTCTTTTCAGACACACCATTATATTGTGGTGTTCCTGGAGGAGTCTATTAGGAGAGAATTTTATTCTCTCCTAAATATGTGAGAAATTCATCAGAAAGATATTTTTCTCCTCGATCAGATCGAAGAGTTTTAATACTCTTTCTAGTTTATTTTTCTACTTCACTTCAGAATCATTTGAACATTTCAAATGAATCCAATTTATGTTTCATCAGATAGACATATCCATATCTGGATAGATCATCCTTGAAAGTGATGAAGTAGAAATATCCACCTTTAGCACTTGTGCTCATGGGCCCGCATACATCAGTATGTACTAGGCCCAAGAGCTCAGTAGCTCTCTCATCCTTTTCAGTAAAAGGTGACTTGATCATTTTACCAAGAAGACAAGACTCACAGGTTAGAAGTGATTCACAATCACTGACTTCAAGGATTCTCTCTTAAAATTTCTGATCAAGAAATTTTAGTATGAAGTTATTCTTTTTTGATAAATTAGAAATCCATCTTCGAATGCACGTTCAAAGATGGTACTTAAATTACATTGAGCTGTAGATTTCCGTTCAAGTTTCGATCTTCATCGAGATCGAAACTTGAATGTCTCATATTCAAAATTTTTGAAAAAATAATAATATTATTGTTGTTAATAGTTGATATTTCATTTCATTATGTGGTATTCAGTAGTTATATGTCCATTGTTCTCTAGGTATATGGTGGATAGGGTGCGTGGGCACCATATCCACATCATATACTTGGAGAATCATGGGAGATGCTACTAAAATTTTCACAAAAATGAGATGAAATATCCACTAATAATAATAATGAGATAATTATTTTTCTGAATGGGATAGGGCCACACCTGTAAGTAATGATTTGAAAAGGATATGATCATGTATTTTTACTTCATAAAAGGATAGGATCACACATTTTTTATGTTAATGTTTAGTCTGTATGTCTTTTTTAATATGTGTTATTTTGCATGTTCAGTCTGCAAATCTGGATCTAGGTTGAGATTTTGGTTGAAATTCAGAATGCAATTCCGTTTGAAATTCAGATCAGAATCCTAAATACCATGAAATTTTTTTAGTTGTTAATGATTTTGTATTTATTGTTAGATGAATATTAACAAAAGTTGGATGAATGCTAGAGATAATTTTTTGTCTGAATATCGAAAAGAAATTTGAGATTTCATTGACTTTGCACGGCATAAGTCTGACAGTGCTAGTCGGATAAAGTATCCATGTAAGAGATGTGTCAATATGGTATATCGTCACATAATACTTGTTGAGGAGTATTTGCTATAATATGGTATGGATAAGAAGTATACTTGTTGGGCATGGTATGAGGAGGGTGATCAGAATGAGGTGGTGCGCGATGATGATGATACTGAAGATAATAGTGATGTTGATGGACCTGTCAAACATAATGGTATAAGAGAATTGTTAGAAGATTTATATCAAGGTGCTTGTTCGGATGTACGCATGAATACTGCTACATCTGAAAGCAATTCTAGTCATGAACATAATATCTAGCTTGAGGTAGAAGGGACCTCTGAACAGTTTGCAAAGCTTGTAAGGGATGCACGAGAGCCACTTTATCCAAATTGTACAAAATTTTTTAAGTTAGAGTTTTTGATAAAATTACTTCACATTAAAATTATAAATCAATGGAGTCAGAAGTCATTAGATTAAATTTTAACATTGATTAAAGCAGCTCTATTCGATGGAGAGAGACTGTCAAAATCATATCTGAAGCAAAAATATACATGCGAAAAATGAAACTTGGCTATACTCCTATACATGCCTGCAAAAATGACTGCATATTATTTTATAAAGATAATGAACAAATAACTGAATGTCCGAATTATGGTAAGCCTAGATACAAAATCGATAATAAGAAAGGAAAGAAGATATCTCAAAAGATTTTGAGATATTTTTCATTAATTTCAAGATTTCAAAGGTTGTATATGTCCACAAAGATAGCTGAAGAAGTAAGATGGCAATATGAGCAGCGGATTTCGAAGAAGAACATACTTAGCCACCCGACTGACTCTTTAGTGTGGAAAGACTTCGATGCAAAGCATCCACACTTTGCGAGTGACCCACATAATATCAGGCTTGGTCTAGCGACAGATGGATTTAATCTCTTTGGCAATATGTGTACCTCTTACAGCATGTGGCCTGTGATGCTAGTTGTATATAATGTGTCATCTTGGAATTACATGAAAGAATCATTTATTTTTATATCACTGTTGATTCTGGGTTCGAAAGTATCAGGTAATAAAATTGATGTATATCTACAACCTTTAATTGATGATCTAAAGGAGTTATGAAAAAATAAGGTACAGACATATGATTCTACGAGTCAAAGTAATTTTAAGTTGCATGTCTTGATTTTATGGACTATAAATAATTTTTCAGCATATGGAAACTTATCTGGATGGAGCACCAAAGAATATCTGGCATGTCCAATATGCAATAGGGATGCATCCTCCTTATATTTAAAGCACGGATGGAAAATATATTTTATGGATCATCGATGGTTTCTTTTGCTAATCATTCTTAGAGGATCCATTATAACCAATTCTTTGATGGTAAGTTTGATCGACATCTACCATCCAAGGAGTCAAGTGGAGCAAAAATTTTAGAACAACTTGAAGTCATTAAAATCTTTGATTTGAAAAAATATCGGGTACTCACAAGCAGAAGCGTACTAAAGCTGAGCTGAATTGGATGAAGTGAAGCATCTTTTTCGAACTACCATATTGAAAGCAGCTACTACTTCATCATAATCTAGATGTCATGCACATTGAAAAGAATATTTATGATAATATCATCGGTACTGTATTGAATATTTCAAAAAAAATAAAAGATGGTATAAAAGTTTATCTTGATTTGTAGGAAATGAGAATCCGATCAGAGTTGTATTTAGTTTGTCGAGGTGAGAGATTTTTTATGCCACCCGCATGTTATTCGCTGTTTGGAGAGAAAAGAAGAATTTCTGTGGATGGTTCAAAATCATAAAATTTTCTGATGCATACGCTTCAAATGTATCGCAGTGTGTTGGAAACAATGATGGCAATATCTCTGGCATAAAAAGTCATGACTCCCATGTGATGATGCAATGTTTTGGGTGGTGATGTTAAATCTGCATTGATTGAGCTGGGAGTGTTCTTTCGAGAACTATATTGCTAAAAATTGAAGATTAATTACTTAAAAAATTAGAGAAGGATATCGTACTCATTCTTTATAAGTTAGAAAAAAAATTTTACCATCATTTTTTAATGTTATAGTGCATTTGGCTGTCCATCTTTCAAAGGAAGCTCTTTTGACTGCACCGGTACATTATCGATGGATGTATCCTATTGAAAGGTAAAGAAGTTATACGTATTTTTCATATCAATTATGAGATTAAATATATTTTTAAAATTTAAATTTATTTTTATTTACAGATTCTTATGCACCTTAAAAAAGTATGTGTGCAATAAAGCAAGCCTGAAGGGTCTATAGTGGAAGCATATGTAGCTACCGAGAGTCTCATATTCTGTTGATGTATCTTGATGATATCAAAATAAGATTCAATCATGCAGATCGTAATACAGATGTGGATGGGTGATAATGAGCCGACGTTGTCTATATTTAAACAAATGGTTCGACCTATTGGTGTAAGAAAATATGAATTTATAGACATGAACGAGCTATCCAAGGCACATTTTTACGTTCTAAATAATTATAAAAAAATTGAAGATTTTATTGAATAAGTATCATCTTATGATACTATTTAATGATAAAAAAAATTTTTATTCAGTGTAAAATTAAAAATTATAACTTCTTATAGTGAGCACAAGAGTATACTATGTAGAGAGAATAATACGGACATGATGATCGACAAAAGAAAAATTACAAAATAATTTGGTGATCTTATAGTTGCATTAGTGATAGTTATTTATTTACTTATAATATTATTTCAACCAAATAATTTTTTATCTTATGATCAGATGAAACATAAGTATTTCAATAAAGAAGCAGGTGCAACCGATGAGTTGCACGATTTAGCATGTGGTCCCGATCGAAGGGTTAATCACTACACATCCTGTATCATTGGAGGAATAAGATTTCATACAAGGGAGCTTGAGATGCAATGACAGATTCAGAATAGTGAATTGCTACAATAGGATATGAAGGAGAAGAAGAGATTGATTATTATGGTGTATTGGTAGATATCATAGAACTGAAGTATGGATCAATAATTCTGTATTTTTATTTCAGTGTGAATGGTGGGATATTAGTAATAAAAAGATCAGGATTCATATCGATTCATAATTTATCAGTGTAAATCTTGCACGAACATGGTACCAAAATGAGCCATATATATTAGCAACTCAAGCAAACAAGTAATATATTTGAAGGATCTAAAGTATCGAGATAATGGCATATCATACAAAAAATAATACTTAAAGGCATATATGACACACCAACTCGATTAGAGATGGATAAAATTTTGGATTTACATGAAGAGAAAGCTTTTCAGCAAGAAGAACAAATATTAACCGAGTTTTTGGTTGATGAAGAACTTTAATGGCATCTTTGAATAGGGCTGATCTCCCATCCAACGAAGTTGAAACTGATTTTTATTTAATCTGGATAAGTCAGAGGGCGACGATCAGTTCATAAATGATGATGAGATAGAAGATGATACATATATCGATTATTGTGATTCGTACAGGATCTACACATCGAGGAAGATACGAATATTGATGAGTAGATCTTTATTCTTCGTTCAATTTTATATTACAATAATGGTATGCATATAATTTATTCATTAAATGTTATTTAATTTTATTATTATTATTTAATATTATATTTATTTACATATCAATTCCTGCAGATATGGCATCAGGAGACAGATGATGATGGTCGCATTCACAGTTACCTGTAGATAGCTTGGAGGTTGAGGTGCCTTCATCGATCTCCATTGCCTCACCGGCTCCAATGTCAGAGGGTCTTGCACTGGCAGATCCCAGTGAGTCGGGTATGAGTGAGGCGGGTCTCAATGAGGCTGGTCCCAGTAGTATTAATTATTAACTTTATATATAATAAAATTTATTTTTTTATTTGGATCATACTAATATTTATTTATTATTGTTTCAGATCAGTCTACATCGATGGTCAGGCGAGGACGAGATCCATCGAAGAACCTTGCTTTCGAGCATTGGAGATGCGAGCACCCGGGATAGTGTCTCCGGATCGAGATACCGACCGGCTACATCGGACCCATTAGGGGATGGTGTGAGCCATGGTAGACCGAGCTGGGCATCATATGCTACAGCTATGCCCCCGTGATGCTCTTCGATTGGCGTCATGTTGTTCTGGCTCAGAGAGAGATTTTCTACATCCACTTACAGATAAAATAAATTATATTATGAATATTTAATTTACATAGGATTCTTCTAATATTTGTTATTCGCAGGATGTATTTGACATCATCGATTTTGAGGATGATCGTGTGAGGCGAGCGATCGACACCCATCTATCCTTCATTTTAGAATTATCACCATCACATACATCAACATTGGTACCGGATGGTGCAGGCTCATAGGCAGAGACAGCGGGCTGTAGCCCTATGACAGCATCACCATCGACGATTGGACTACCATATGCCAGCATTATGAGGATCCGACATATCAGGTTACACATCTAAATTTTTTTTTTAGACTTTAATGACTTAATCATTTATTCTTAAATTAAATTTATTATCTACTAATTTTACTGTTAATTTTATAGAGATAATGTGCCCAGAATGCAGTGTCGGATGAGACAGACCATGCGCATTATGGGGGTTCAAGATCGTTTGCTCACCACATGGAGCACATGATAGTATTTTTTTAATTTTTAATTAGAATATATTTATCTAATTATTTAATTTTTTTTAATTAATTCTTAAATTGTAGAGAGATGCTGAGAGTGGCAAGCTTCTTGGTAGGATCGATATCTACTAGCGACCCACCGATGATGATTGGGAGTGGACGACGGAGAGTCAGAAGCTCTTTATAAGTTTTTTCAATTATTTTTTCATTCATAATTTGATTTTTATTAAAAAATTAAAATAACTTTAATTTTTATTTTCAAGATCGTATGATCGACATGAGATCTCAGTTTATCTCGAGGGCTCGATCACACCCACAGATGATGAGATCTGTGATCGAGTGCTCGATATGAGACTCTGTTATGTTAGGGGTCTAGAACATGAGATCACTACTCCCTCATCCTCATAATCATCTAGGGCTGAGATCTATTCTGCATACCAGGCTCGGCTGACAAAGGTGCAGAGGCAGGCTGTCGAGGATCGACAGCAGGCTACTGAGGATCGACAATGAGCTTAGAAGTTGGCTAATGACTATCAGCGCATCTAGATCCATATGATAGAGTGGATGACGTAGATGGAGCAGACGATACAGTTGATGAGGCAACAGTAGGCCGATCCAAGCTCCATCATCGGTCCGAGCTCCATTGAGCACTCTCCGTCCCCAACTCATTCTTCAGATGTCGATATTTGATAGCTTATTGATGTACTTTTTTTTATTTAAATATCTTATAATTTTAATTTAATATAATAAAATAATAAAATTTATTTATCAATTTATTATGTAAATTTTTTATTTTATTTTTTTAATTTATAAAAAAATATTATACATATAAATTTAAAATATATATTCACAAATTTTTTTAAAAAAATATGACTAAATTATTAGTGATGAAATTATTTTTGATAAAATATTCATCGCTAAAAATATTTTACCAACATAATTTAATTTATCAATAAATATATAATTAACAGTGATGAATAATTTTTAATCACAAATAATTATTAATGATATAAATTTCCATAAAAATTATCTTATTTATGATGAAAATTTTTATCATTAATATTATTTAATATTATTTATTTTTTATTAAATTAATAGTGATGAATTATTTTTGTTACAAAAAATATTTTTTGTGATGTAAATTTTTTATCGCTAAAACTTTTGGAAATAATAGCAATGAAAATAATTTTATCACTATTAATTTTTTATTTATCATCGATGATTTTTTTCATCACAACTATATTTTTTAGATTAAATTTTTTCATCCTCTTTTTTTAATGATGAAAAGTATTCATCTTAAATATCTTTTATTAGCAATGAATTTTTTTTCATTGTAAAATATTATCAACGACTGGATTATTTACGATAAAAAATTAGCGATCAAAATTTTATTGCTAATATGTATTAGCGATGAAAATCGATTATTAGTGATGAAAAATTTTCATCGCTAATAACCTATTTTGTTGTAGTGTCATCGACCCCCGAGCCCCCTCCTTGGCCTCGATGTCCTCAGCATGACCCTGTAGTCACCCCGAGCCCCCGTCCGCTGGATCCCGAGCCCCTCGGCTGCCTCCCGCCTCTCCGAGCCTTGGCCTCCTCCCTGAGCCTCCGACACACCTCCCTCTAGCTATCTCCGATCCCCTCTTTCTCGTGCTACTAAATTCGGCTTCTCCAAGCCACCGGCCACCTCCCCAAGCGTCGAGCCCTTAGCCCACCACTCCTTAGCCGCCTCCCTGAGTCCCGAGCCCTCGATCGTCTCTCAGAGCCCCTACCCCTCTCCCCCGGCCACCTCCTCGAGCCCACGTCTGTCGGATGTTGAGCCCCTTGACCACCTCCCGCCTCTCCGAGTCCTGACAGCCTCCCCGAGCCCCCAACCCACCTCCCTCCAACTTGATCATTGATTATCAGTATGTGATGGTTTAATCTTTTGGATCTTTGTTTCTAGTGGTTTTTGGATATTTTGTTTGGTGGTTTATTGTTGTCTAGGTGTTAACATACAGAGTGGAGAATTATAGTGATAACATAGTGGGATTACAATCAAAGGAGTTATTAAGTAATTCCATATTGCCCATTCATGTATTATGATTCTGAAAATCTGATGTAGTATTTTATTTTTAAACTTTCGTTATTCACATGTGCATGCTTTAATATTTTATTTTTTATCCATTAGCTAGTTTCACGTGCACATTATCTTTTTATGTTATCAACCTTATTTTGTATCCAAGGGCTTAGATTAATGTTTGCTTGTCTATGATTCTAAAAATAGTTCTCATGCTTGTAGATTAACCGAGTTGAGTACATGCATTCAAGGACCTGATAGTAAAGCAAATCAGGTATATTATTATATTACACTAGCTCTATTTTCTTAGTGCTTAAGAATATGAATTACATTTGTTGGTCTGATGCTGCAGCAGAACTTATATCCTATTATGAATAAGTCAGTGTTAAGATTTTGATTCATCCTACTTGATCATAGATTGATATTGTTAAATAGTAAATTTTCACTTGTTATGTATTGATGTCTTCTACTTCCCAAATCTAAATGCCTTGATATTAGTTTTTGCAAGTTAGTTTGATTGATTCACTAATATCAATTAATATCGGTTGCACCTTGAACTGTTTAGCATGTATGATGATTAGAATAAGAAATAATCTTGGATTGCTTGAAACAATTTGTGAATACAAAGATGAAAATTCTTATATAGTCAAATTTTTGAAGGAGAATTTCTGCATCTCCAATGAAAATTTATTTTTATAGGGTTTACTTTTTGACAATGAGTCCACAATTTTATTTGACATTTTTTGCCTTAATCTCTGATAACTTAAATGAAAAAAAAAAAATATATATATATATATATATATATATATATAGCTAGTCAAGAATATGCTGTATCTGTCCTTGCAAGTTAGATCTATTTTAGATTTTTTTTAACAAAGAATAATAGTTTTGATCATTTGAAATAAGAAAAGATATCAAAGAGTGTTCTTAGTCATTGCCCCACTTGCATGCTTTCTTATTAACTTTAAGCAAGCAGTGCCCATTTAATGGCTGGCTTCTGACTGTTTATTCTAATACTTGGGCAATTTTCACACTTTGATAATGATCCAAATTTTTGTCCAGCATAATTTATGGAGCAAATCAACTCAGTATAGATCAGTGAACAAAATAACGGAATGCACTATGAAATTAAAATATAAAAGTGCCATCGATCACCTTAAAATATTTAAAAATTCTGCATACTTCATTTCTTTCTTTAACTCTTGCTTATTTGTGCCCCTTTCTCTTGGCTATCATGTAATCTTTCAGCCATTTCACTTCAATATGAATATGAAGAATAGTTTATTTTAATCTGTTTCATATTCCAACGACATAACAGACATCCACTATTAACAGCAATGCTCATTTAATTTCTACAAAAATTATGTTAAATAATTTAGATTTTTATATGATATAATTAATTTTTATTTATAATTATGTTAATAATTATTTTTTATTTATAATAGATTTTAAAAAATAATTATAAAATAAATTTAAAATATTTAATTATAATTTTTTTAAAAAATAAAAATTATTAGTGATAGCATTAGCGACGTGATGTCGTCACTAATAATTTTTTTAAAAAAAATTATAACGATAGTATTAGCAATGGCTTGCTATCACTAATAATTTTTTAAAAATTATAATTAAAAAAATAAAAAACTATTAGTGAAGGTAGGTCATTGCTAATACCATCGTTAATATTTTTTTAAAATTATAATTAAAAAAATAAAAAATTATTAGCGATGGTATGTCGTTAATATCATTGCTAATTATCATAATTAGTGACAGTAAAATACCGTCACTAATAATGAAATTAATGATGAGGATATTTCTGTCAAATTTTTTAAACGATGGCAAACTGACTATTAGCGATGGCAATTAGCTCTCGCTAATAGTCAGTTTTTTTGTAGTATTATTAGTGACAAGTCAAGAGATATATTTGTATGTTTTGAAATCATTTAGTGTAATGATTTATATTTTATTTTGAGTATAAAATTAATATATTTTTTTTGAATATAGAAGAAACTTCATCTCCTACTGCTTAGCATGTCAATGAGTCTATGCATTTATAGAGGCTAGTCGTATCGAGGCCCAAATGATGATAAAGCTATTGGGAGTGGACCGTTATGGTCGGATGAAGGGTTATGAAGTTGGAGTCACCCCTACTTAGTTATCTAATGTGCATCGATATACTCAGGATGTTGGAAAGAGCTCTAGCAATGTGAATATTTGTATGCTTGAGGCTCGAACGAAGCATGGATTGAAAAGCAGTTGGAGGCATGGGTGGAGACACGGATGGAGGAGATAAGGTAGAGCTATGATACAGTAATATCTTTCACAAGGACTCAGATTGATCAATTGACATCTGTATTACAGATGTTTATGGATTCTTTTAGGATACATATTTACTATATTTTTATTTTTAAACACTTAATCATTTAATTTATTTATGATTTTTGTATTCTCAATATTAAAATTTTTATATCTTTATCATAGGCTCCGATAGTTCAACAGTCATAGAGTCGATGATGATCATATTCCTACAGATCATTGATAGCCGATGTTTCTATATTTTTTTGAGTTTTATAGACTGCTTTTGCTTTCTTCTCTTGGTTATGGATTGTAATACATGAACCTGATGGATAACATAATCATGACTTTATAATGTTATATAAAGTATTTATTATGACTTTATGTTGGTGTTTGAATTTTCTTATAAATTTTGGACAAGTTTTTGTATTGATTATGATGTTATGTAAAGTATTTATTATGATGATATTGGTGTTTAAATTTTCTTATAAATTTTGAATAGATTTATGTATTGAATAGATTAGTAAATTATTTTTGGATTATTTTTTTAAAATAGAATATTGTTGATGTTTTAAAGCATCAGTAATGGATACTATTGTCGATGCTTTAAAATGTTAACAAGTATACAATGCTAAGCTTTCTAATGCTTTTAAGTATCGATAATCCATTAATAGTTAACAATGCTTTTAAAAAGCATTGGTAGATTTCCAAAGTTTAGTGACACATGTAAGCATTGGTAGTTGCCGATGCTTTTTAAAAGTATCTATAATTGTTGATGCTCTACGAAAGCATCTTGAAGAATATTTTCCACTCTTCACTTACCGACACATTTTCAATGTTTTAGAAAGCATCAGGAGATCATTTTGTAATGCTTATAAGCATTGGGAATAGCTTTTATTTGCATCAGCAATGGTCCAGAATATTGTAATTGCAAACTAAGGCACATGTTTGAGTGGAGCATTGTTGGTTTCTCTCTTTTGAGAGATATTTCTTATAATGACCATGAATTTTATCCTAGCATGAACCTTAAAGTAAGGTTGGAAAATTTAAAAAAAAATCACATGCTGTGCATGTGAGAGAGGGGAAGAACAGGCTCTGTTTAGGAGTCTTCTCTCCTAATTACCATCGGAGAATCAGAAAAATCCCACTAAACTCAAATTAAAACAATCCTAATTCTTCTATAAATAGAGATGCACTCTTGTTTTTCTATAACAAATTTGCTCAAAAATCATCGCCTATTTGGGATTTTTTCATCAAGCCTCTTCTTGGGCTTCCTCAAAGAGAGTGCCGGATCTCTTGCCGTGGGTGTTGCTAGACCGGGGTAAGGCTTTCCTCCTTTTCTTTCTTCTCTTTGAGTCTGTCGCCATCGGATTTCATCTGATAAGCCTCGATCGTGGAGGATAGGGCCCTTCCTTATTCTCTGATTTTTTATCCTATCGACTGTCGATGGCTGTAGCTGCCACCAGGGTCATCTTGTGGTTGGTGTCATGTGCCGTCATTCATCATAGATTGGGTTCCACAGCTATGGCTGGTGTGAAGAAGGAAAGGGGATGCAGGGGCTCGATTTCTTGGTTGAAGAAGAAAAAGAAAGAGGAAGAGAGAGAGCCTCTCCTCTCTATTTATTTTATTTAATTATTTATTTATTTTTCCTAATTTGATTAAGAAAAATAAAATAAAATAAAATTATGGAGACTTGGAGTGGACCCTTGATGAGTCGAAGAGAGTTGAATTAGATAATTCATATTTTATTATTTTAATATTGATATTGATTATATGGAAAACAATCTTTCGGATAGCAGATTTTCAAGTAGGTCCCTTTAGTACCTGATTCATAAGCCTAAGTATGGATTGAGATTAATTCAAAGGTTAGTTTATCATCATCAATAGAGATAAGGGTTCTTCAACAAAATCACCTACATATTTATGAGAATTAAATTTGTATGATTAATATATATTTTTATATCTATCGATATGTGTATTACATGTTGTTGATTTGATATATTGCTGGAATCATGATTAATTTATGCTTAATGATTATTGAGTAAAAAAAATATAATTTAACATAATTGATGGGATGGGTGGCATCTAGGTTAGTCAGTCATGCAAGAATTATGGTGTATATGTCGGATCTGTCTCGAACTGGGGTATGCTTGACCTACCATAGGCTGAAGCATGACTATAACTAACCAGTGCCAAAAAGTAGAATATGATTTTAATAATATGGATGGGGCATGGGTGGTGTTTGGATTATTTCGCTATATAAGAAACATGGTATATGTGTGCTGGGCAGCCTTGGGTTGGGCACAGTATTATGTTTGGCAACCACGACTAGATTATAGTTGTAATTAGTCTAATTCTAAAAAGATAGCATAAAGCATGGGAAAAGGGGAGCACGTTGATAGTCAGCCATGTGTGAAATGTGGCGTATCAGTCCAGACTGAGATGTTGGGCTGCCACAGGCTGGAGTATGGTTGTGACCAGTCCAATGCCGAGATCAAATCAAGATGATGAACTATGTTTAATTGAAGGATATTTGGGTTAGTCAACATGTGTGAAACTTGGTATTGTGATGTCAGCCGCAGCTGAGATGTGGTTGCCAACTATAAACAAAAACATGGTGGCCTACCACGGGTTGGAGCGTGAGCGAGTCTAGTCCAGTGTCGAAATAATAATATTGTTTGGATAGAATTGTGTTAATCATTTAATGATAAGTAATCTCATTAAATTATTGATCAGGATTGTTGATTATGATATGTGACATGTTTAATAGAATTGTACATAATGATATTATTCAACTATCATATTGATGATGTATGAATCTTATTATTTTTTATCAGTTATTTATATTTATTAAAAGATTTTTTATTCATACTAGTATGAATGTGGAGGATTCTTACTGGACTGTTAAGCTACACTCTCTTTTTCTTCATACTTGCAGATGCATAGGATCATCAGGTTGGGCATAGAGTTTCGCATGATAGAATCCTTAGTTAGTTAGTTAGTTAATTTTCTGATACCAAGCAAATATTTAATTTTATGAATATTATTTAATAAAGATGAATTTATTGATTTGATAAATATGTATAATTTTTTTGGTATTCTTGTAGATTTGTTTATTATTTAGACCTTGCATATTCTTTAGAGCTTACTCTAAGGAGTGGGCGCCATCATGTATTCGATCTAGATGCCAAATTCAGGTGTAACAAAGTAGTATTGAGATTGGTTATATAAGAAAATAATGTTTTAGATAGGAGATCTTAAGAAGGTCCCCTTAGTACTTGATTCATAAGCCTGAGTATGGATTGAGATTAATTCGAAGGTTAGTTTATTGTCATCAATAGAGGTAAGATTCTTCAACATGATTACCTACATATTTATGAGAATTAAATTTGTATGCTTGATATGTATTTTTATATCTATTGGTATATCATTACATGTTAATTTGATATTGCTGGAATCATGATTAATTGGTGCTTAATGTTTGTTCAATAAAAAAAATATGATTTAACATAATTGATGGGATGGACAGCATCTAGGTTAGCCAGTCATGCAAGAAACATTGTATATATGCCAGATTAATCTTGGACTGGGGTGCGGCTTGACCTACCACAAGCTGGAGTATGATTGTAACTAATCTAGTACCAAAAATTAGAATATAATTTTAATAATATGGATGGGGCATGGGCAGTGTTTTGATTGTTTGGCCATGCAAGAAACGTGGTGTGTGTGCGCTGGGCAGCCTCAAATTGGGATGCAGCATTGTGTTTGGCCGACCACGGGCTAGAGTATAGTTGTAATTAGTTCAATACTGGAAAGATAAGTATAAAGCATGATAAAAGAGGAGCATGTGGATAGTCGATCATATATGAAACATGCGTATCAGCCGCAGATTGAGATGTTGGGCCTACCATGGGCTGGAGCATGGTTGTGAGTAGTCCAATATCAAAATCAAATCAAGATAATGAATGTGTTTAATTGAAGGATATTTGGCTAGCCAGCATGTGTAAAATATGGTATTGTGATGTTAGCCGTGGGCTGAGATATGGTTGCCAGCCATAGCGAAAATATGGTGGCCTACCATGGGCTAGAGTGTGAGCGGATCTAGTCTAGTATCGAAATAATAATATTGTTTAGATCAGAATTATTTAATCATTTAATGATAAGTAATCTCATTGAATTATTGATTAGATTGTTGATGATGATATGTGACATGTTTAATAGAATTGCACATGATGATATTATTCAACATCATATTGATGATGTATAATCTTATATTTTCTTATCAGTTATTTATATTTGTTAAAAATATTTCATATTTATACTGATGTGAGTGTGGAGGATTCTTACTGGGCTTTAATGTCACACCCCTCCTAGTTCGGGTACGAGTGTGGCATCTGGACAAAGTTTTGGTAGTATCTTGTACTGTGGTTCACAAGATACTATTAAACCCTGACTGTTTACTACAATCCACCATAGTTCATTTAAATACTCAACCTACTACAAATAAGTATAAATATTGTACTCAAATTATTCAACAATCACATAACTCAAGTTAGAGCCAATCTCAATCCTTTGACATAGTTAAAGAACAACACTAGGTATTCATTTAATATCCATAACTTTACATCAAGTGTAAAGTACATTCCAATACCACTTTCTTTTAGCCTATACAAACTCAGCCAAAATATAACCCACTATGGAATACAACATCCCAAAATAAAAATCTCTCAAAATGAGCTCCTTACACTAACTAGCATGATCAAGAGAAAAGATATCCTTCCTCAAGCCGACCTGACCAAAATAAATACTCTCCCACTAGCTAACATGACCAACCTCTGCTAAAAATGAGTGCTGAAGATGCAACTACTATGCTGAGCTAGAATGCCTGAAATCTATCAAAAGAAAAGAAAAGAAAGCACATAATGAGACACTAATCCAATAAGTGAGTAATCCATCGAAATAGGGGAAACAGAAAGATTGGCTGTAATACTCATGATACATATATCATAAATAATTGATAAACTTTTAAAACTTTGTATGCTAAACAAGAATAAACGATGCAAATGATTATCAAAACAGAAAATTGCTAGGCTACCGCCGACTACTATAAGCGCACCCCTACTGCGGCAGTTGATACGGTGCGTCAAATAAATTTGGGCCCTATTGGGCATACTGGATCGCAAGGAGGTACCGCGGGCTACCATCAATTATACCACAGTGCACCCCTACTGTGGCAGTCAAATGGTGCATCTAATATTGCTGAGCCCATACGGCATAATATTTTACAGAGGTTCCGGTTGATACTTAAGCACACCACAAGTTGATCACTCCTATGGGTAACCTGCTGGAAAATATGTTCGATAAACTCAAATGCTAGTTAGCTGTTTCAATACATTTTAAACCATAAATGCAATGTTGTTTTAATTCATATACATATATAAGTAAATATACATAAGCTATCAAGAAGATCATTCTTGTTTCCATGCTAGCATATGTGTATATCAGCTGTAGAATAATAGAAGACTCACTTTCTTTTCAAATAAACTTTTTTCATATCAAAAATACAATGAAAATACCAAAATTGGATGGAATTCACTCACCTTTAGGTAGCTACTGCATCACCTTGGTACTTGATTGATCCAAAATCTCTTTTGGACTCTTTTCTGCACCCATAAGAAGTGGACATACCCTTATCAATTACAATACTACCTTGTTCATGAAGATGAGAATGCATACTTTACTTTATATGCTTAGTTTCTAGCCTTTCCAATCTTTCACTTTGGTTCTATGCTGTTTGTTTTTTTTAGAGCTAGCAAATTTTTGATATAACTTCAGAATTTCGATAATTCATGTTAGGACCATAGCCCTAACCAACTTTTCAAAAGGCAAATGCCATTGGGAGGTAGGATTTATTAGCCTTTATCCACTAGGCATAGGGGCTTCATACCTGAGTTGACCCGCATCAAGATAGATCATCCTCAACTAGCATGCTGGGTGGTTAGATTCATTTAATTTTATCAATCAAACACCATCGACCCTCCCTGTCGACTTCCATAATTGTTATCAATACATCAATCTCCCTTCAGCTACCAACTCTAGCCTGAGTCTCACCGAATCTCTTCGACTGTCATTCTCTCCAGAGTCTCATCGAGTCTCCTTCGACTATCAACTCTCTCAGAGTCTCATCGAGTCTCTTTCGACTACCAACCTCTCCTTAGGTTTCATCGAACGTGTGTTGAAAACTTGCACAATAATTTCTCACCCCCAGTGATATTTTTTTTTGAAACACTCTGGAGGCTTATCAGATTTCGAACCTGCAACCTTGCTCTGATATAAAATGTTAGGATTGTAGCCCCTAACTGACTTTTCAAAAGGCAAATGTATATTGGAGGTGGGGTTTATTAATCTTTATCAACTAGCACAGAGGCTTCACACCTAAGCTGACCACATTAAGCTAGAACACCCTCAACCAGCAGGCTAGGTGGTTAGATCCATTTAATTTTACAAACCAGGCACCAGTCGACTCCCATAATTGTTGTCCATACATCAACCTCTTCGGCAACTAACCCCAGCCTGAGTCTCACCAAATTCTTTCGATTGCCATCCTCTCTTAGAGTTTCATCGAGTCTCCTTCAGCTACCAACCTCTTCCAAAGTCTTACCGAGTCTCCTTCGGCTATCAACCTCTCCCTGGGTCTCATCAAATGTGCGCTAAAATCTATATCTCTTCTTCATGATTCATTTTTAGTTCAGCTAAAATAATTTCTACCCCTTTTATTGAAATAATTCAGATCAGTTTCAAGAAGATTGGTAGCAGCTCTTTACTTTCTGAATTTTAGTCCAGAAATCTCATAGTTCAGATCATCTAAACCTCATATTAGGTAGGAATTATTCAAGGTTTAGTGTAAATTAGTTTAAAAATCAAAATCCTTACCTCAGATGATCGAATTCCTGTTGCTATCCTCATAAGTTTTTTCCTTTTCTCTCAATAGTAATTGTCCTCTTTCCAACCAGTTTTCCATAAATCTTCTGTTCCTAACTGAATTCCCTTCGAATTTTGATGGAGAATTTCTTTCTTTTCTAGCTCTATTTTCTCTCTAACATTTTTGTTTTAACTAAGAGACAAAATTAGTAGCAAAAAGGATTGGTGACTAAGCTTTGGAATGGAAATAAACTAGGTTTAATTTGCTAGGTATCAACCTCATAGAAAACCACTCAATTATGGATCTATTAATGTGGTGCTAAGAGAATTTTCAGCCTTTATTTATGGAGTGAAGCTACTCGATGAATTCTCCATATATCTTTTTAAATTGAAACCTAAACATCTAAATTTTAAATCTCATCTGATTGTTTTTTTGCCATGAGTTGACTCCATTGAGAGCTGAGCCGACTAGACCTCTATTTCAGCCACTAATATTGATCCAATTCCTTAATCATTCCTCAACCTTCTTCATCATTTTCTTCTTAATTAATGACTACATTTAGGCTTTATACTACTAACTAATTAACATATAAATACTCTAAGTGTATCATAAATGATATGCTGTACCATATATCAATATGAATACTCATGTATATGCAAATTTCTAAGCTACGCAGTCTCGATTCGGGTGTTACAGTTAAGCTCACACTCTCTTTTTCCTTCAGACTTGCAGGATGTGTAGAGGTTGGCATAGAGTTTCGCGGATGGAGTATTTAGTTTGTTAGTTAATTTTTTGATACCAAGCAAATATTTCAATTTTGTGAACATTGTTCGATAAAAATGATTTATTTATCTGATGAATATTTATAATTCTTTTGGTATTCTTGTAGACTTGTTTATTATTTAGGCCTTGCATATTCTTTAGAGTTTGCTCTAAGGAGTGTGCGGTCATCATGTATTTGATTCAGATGTCAGATTCGAGGCATGATAGAGTTATATCAGAGCTTAGATTTAAGACATTAGAACTGTGATATAAGCGATATCAAAATTTGGATACGATCATAGAGAGTATATTTTCATAATCGAATCAGACATCGAATCGAAATAAAAAAGGGCAGGGGTCAACTGGGTCAATTGGTTGGCCCGATAAATCGACATGTGATATTAGCATGACATAATTATGATGTAATAAATATATTTTATTCTTCAAAAATATAAAAAATATTGAAAATAATAAAAAAATTTAAAAAATAGACTAATAATTTGACAAAATTCTACATAATGCATATCTAAAATTTTTACTTATTTTTAATTTTTAAAAAATATCTAAAAATTTAGAAATCAACATTTCTTCATAAATTTCAACAAATAGAAGTACCATGAACTATAGCAATAAACATTCTACAAAAGAAACAATACAATTAAATTTTCCACAAAAAACAACACAAACAAAAGAACACACAAATTGTTTAATGAGATTATTTCACAATCAAACTTAACATAATATTTCTAGTCATCTCTCAATCCATATTCAACCATATATCATCATTGTCTTCACCACAATCACCATTATCTCTCCCACTAGAGGATGCTACATCAACACCTTCATCCAACATTATCATATCATCATCATCTTCCTTGTCTATAATAACAATAATAAAAAATAAAAAAGAACTCATCATAAGATGTTTCAAATAAAAGCTTTGATATATACCCAAACAAGTTAAAAAAAAATAAATATTTTTACACTTACATTTGGGAGCATTAAAACTTGATTCTTCATTAGTTTTTGGTAGCTCTTCTTCTAGAATACTTTCTAGCTCATCATAGTCAAGCTCTCCTTCGGGATCTTCTTCCACAACCCAAATTCTATTTTGTCAATTGATTCATAATCAATTGGATTATAAGGCCTCTTATCCATTTTAAGCCTACACGCTAAAATATCAAAAATATTTAAAATACAATCTCATTAGTAAGTCTTATAAACATATAGCCCCATCATAATATCACATTTAAAATGTAAAAAGAAGCAATCAAATTATTTTGAATACCTATTTTGTAAACGCAAGTTATAATGAATATACACTAAGTCATTGAGCCTTTGGTGCTCCAATCTATTCTTCTTTTTGATGTGAATATGTTCAAATACACTTCAATTGCATTCGCATCTCAAAGAAAAAGCCATTTGGCTATGGAGTCTAATTGCAAGCTTTCTAAATTAGGAGCATCACCACCAAACATCCTCCACCATTCATCTACACAAATTTCATATATTGCATTAAAAATTATATTATAAAGTATAAATAAGTATATAAGTCATAAATTTGTATTTCTTATCAGGCTGAATGGTTTTGCAAGACATGATAGCTATAGATCGTCCCAAATTTTTCAAACATTCTCTAAACAATCTTGTCTCATCCAACAATTTGGTTTTACTCCTTGTTGTTTTGGTCCCAATAACATTAAGTAGTTCTGACATAATTTTTGGCTTCTGACAAAAGTTATTTTGATCATATTGAAAAATCGGGTTCAACCAATATGCAGCAGCATAAATACTTTGATGCAACATCTTATCCCAACGATTGTTTATATGATCTCTTCTTGCCTTTAAATAATTCCTTAATGCCTTTGCGTGCCCTGTACATACCTTCATACACATATCCCAATGTAGATTTTTTATCAAAATCATAAATACGCAATAAACATATCAATGGTGTGATGATCCTCATAATGATTAAGCAATTATTCTAAAACATCTTATCTAGAATGATTTGTTTCACTTCATTTGCTTTCGATAATTTCAAAAACTTCTTATAATCAAAATTAGTAACCAAAACTTGCAAGTCTTTCTTGTGGTCATGCAAGCTCCTCAATGCAATAAAAGTAGTGGCAAAATGAGTTGGCCCAGGGCAAAATATCTCTCTCTAATTTGTCTTCTTTCTTCACCAATTCAACATATGTTTATGATTATAGATAAAAATAGTTATCCTTGATGCAAAGACAGCAACACTTTGCATATGAGATAATTCTTCAATATCTTTCACGATCAAATTAAGATAATATGTTGCATATGGTGATCAACTAATATTTAGATATCTCTTAGAAAGCTCTATTCCAGTTTGTTTATAGTTGGATGCATTGTCTGCCACTAAGTGAACCGCATTACTAGCACCAACCATTTCAACAATCTAGCAAACAAGTTGCACAATATTTCATAATCTGATACCATATCTGATGTATCAACTGATTTAATGAATGATATTTTTTTAGGAGAATATATTAAGAAATTTATCAATGGTCTCTATCTAGTATCTATCCATCCATCACCCATAATAGTACAAACACAATCAACCCATGTATTTCTATAAGAATCAATAATTAATTGAACGTCTGTCTTAGCATCTCTTAATAAATTGACATGCAAAGCACGATAAGAAGGACTAGTATATCCATGACTCATAGATGCTATTTTTCTAACTGTAATTTGAAAGAAAGAGAATTTACCACATTCATTGGGATGCAAGCATGGTAGAACCAATAAGCAATGGACAAATCATTGTCATGCCATCTCTCTAGACTTTGCAAGCAATCTTTGATAGTTGGTTGAGAAGGATCACGAACATCCAATTTGAAATAATTTTGAATATCATAATTAGCCTTTCTTTTCCCTTTGGAGAATTGTCCATCACCATCTTTAGCATTTTCTTTAGTAGGAAAATAGGAACTTTCTTGCATTTCATGATCTTCAAAACTATGCATACTTTGACCATATCGATTTCCCTCATTAAAGATACCTCACTTCTCTTATGCTTTATTTATCAATATTCTCTTGTAGGGATTATGCTACTAATTTTGGACATCCAAAAGAACTTTTAAACATTTTCCAACTTGACCTTTTACCCCAGCAAGATGTTGGTTCATTCGATTAAGGCCCCCACCAGTAAGTGGCTTGCGACAAAAATCACAAATGAGTATCATTTTTTCTTGATCATTTCGTACCTCAATAATATATTTTCATGCTATATCTTTCTTTTGTCGAATTTCTTGTGTTGATTGTGCTTGTGCATCAAATGGAGTTGAGCTTGAATCTGTAGCTTCCATTTGCTATAATAAAATAAAGAATCAACAATTATATTATAAGTGACTTCTGTAATAAAATAGACAAGAATTAATTTAATATTGTAAAATAACAACAGGTGGTCGGGATGATTGAAGAGAGGTGGTCAAGAATTGAGAAGGACAGAGAGAGAGGTGGTCAGGATTCTACCATTTTGGGAGAGATAGAGCAGCTTGAGCCTTGAGGTTGGGGAGGAGGGGGAGGGTGCCATTGAGGAGGTTGTCATGGAGGTCGAGGCGGTGGAGCTGGTCTAGGTGCGAGAGTGGGTCGAGGGAGCTCCGAAGGTTGAGGAAAGAGAGGACGAGTGATGTCATGCGACCACCAAAGCAGCCGATGCCACATCACCACCCAAAGCAGTGTCGGGGGTGCTCCAGTTAGTGGCCAGGTTGCTGTGGGCATTGGCCTTTGACCAGAAGATGGTCAGGGTGTCCGTGCTGGGCCCTCAGGGCCTTGACCAGAAGATGGTCAAGGATTCAACCCTCAAGCCTCAAGTCTCGGCTGGAAGATGGCCAAGTTGCTTGGCCTTGGGCTAGGGTTCCACTGCCACCACCACCATCATGAGAGGAGAAGATTTGTAATTTTGTATAGAGAGAGAGATCATGCACCTACTTTAGGGCTTTAGATCGTAGAGAGATAGAGACTCGTGGTGCTTTTCTGGTAGGCGACGACGACGAGGCTAGGGCTCTGGGTTTTGGGTGGCAACGATGAACGGAAGAAAAAAATGAAGATGGCGAAGAGTTAGGATCGATCCATAATTAGAATACCCTCAGTAGTTTTTTATCCGCAAATGAATATTAACCCATCATCTGGTCGGTTCATCATGGGCCAATCGGTTCACCGATTCTTGTTGATTTTTTATGGGTGAAGATCAATTGGATTCAGCCTAAGTTCTACATCGAGATTAAAATCAATCTCCGATCTCATCGATCAACCCGATCGGTCCGATATGGTTCTGAAAAAATTGATAGAGAGTGAGAAAATGATATTAGAGCATGATCTCTAAGAACTGTGATTTAAGGGATATTTAAGCATAATGTTATGATTACTAAGGATTATGATAGTGATAATTCATAGGGTGTTGATGGATAATTTGTATTTCAAGTTGTCATGCGAGGAATTGACAATCTACTATTTTATTGGTTTGGATGTTATATAGCAAACTCAAGATATTCAATAGATTTAGATCAGAGAGCGCAGCAAAAGCATGGTGGTTTAAGTCATTTGAATTTGATCAAACGGATCGATTTTAATTCAAAGGATCTTATGATAGAGGATTGGAATTTCTTTTGAGTAAAAAAAAAAAGCTACCTAGGAGATCAAAGATAAGATAAGAACTTTGTATCCTTAAGGTTATCAATTTTACAGTATGTTAATTTTGAGGATGAAATTATTTTAAGGAGGAGAGAATGTAATGATCCTAAATTTTATCCCAGCACGAACCTTAAAGTAAGGATAGGAAATTTTTAAAAAATCACATGCTATGCACGTGAAATAGGGGAAGAGCAGGCTCTGATTAGGAGTTTTCTCTCCTGATTACCATCAGAGAACCAAAAAAATCCCACTAAAACTCAAATTAAAACAATCCTAATTCTTGCCTATAATAGATACCCACTCTTCCTTATTTTTTCATCACAAATTTGCTCAAAAACCACCGCCTATCTGGGATTTTTCGGTCAAGCCTCTTCTTGGGTTTCCATTGAATAGACCACTGGATCTCTCACCGTGGGTGTTGCCGGATCGCGATAAGACTTTTCACCTTTTCTTTCTTCTCTTTCTAGTCTCATCGTCATTGGATTTGGCCTGGTAAGCCGTCGGTCATGGAGGATAGGGCCCTTCCTTGCTCTTCAATTTTTTTCCACCAACCGCTGGTGGTTGTGGTTGCCGCCAGGATCATCTTGTGGTTGGTACCGTGCATCATCATTCACCGCCGCTCGGGTTCTACAGCCATGGTCAGTGTGAAGAAAGGAAGGGGAAGCAAGGGCTCGGTTGCCCTATTTGAATAAGAAAAAGAGAAGAGGGAGAGAGAGAGCCTCTCTTCTCTCTATTTATTTTATTTATTTATTTATTTATCCTAAGCATTAAGCGGATATTTTCCAACTCAACTACGACTAATAGATAGGAATCGAGTCTGTTTTCATGGTCGTTTGTTTGTGCACCCACCAATCCATGAATGAATTCCTCCACGATAGACTCAACTACTCGATTCAATCACGAATGATCGGTTGCCCCACCACTTCTGGCTTAGCATTGAAAGATCCCATAGGTGAGAGGTCGGCCCCAGCCGAATAGAAATAGAAAAAACTCTACTTCCAGTTCTTTATAGGAAGCAAGCATAGGAAAGGAGGAGAATGAAATGCCCGGCCACCTTAAACAGGGAGGGAGGGCTAGAGTCAATGCTCTTCATAGTAAGGATGGCTGACTACGAAAAAATAGGATATTCACGATCAAAGGTGTAGTACTGCTTGTCGTAGCGGTCCTTATATCTCATATTAACAATCGAAAGATGGTTGAAAGAAAAAATCTCTATTTGATGGGGCTTCTTCCTATACTATTCTTCCTATACCTATGAATTCCATTGGACCTTGAAATGAGACATTGGAAGAATCTTAGTGCACTTTCCTATCTCGATCCTATCCTAGCTCTCAAGGCAAAGAAAGGGAGCCTCGTGAGCAGGCTAGTCGAGAGAGAAGAAGAAGAAGCTTCTCGCCTAAGTCAACTACGAGAGTCAGTCACTCATTGAGGACTAAAAAAAGTAAAATAAAATAAAATTTTGGAGATTTGGAGTGAACCCTTGTGAGCTGAAGAGAGTTGAATTAGATAATTCATATTGTATTATTTTAATATTGAGATTGGTTATATAGAGAAATAATCTTCTGGATAGGAGACCTTCAAGCAGATCCACTTAGTACTTGATTCATAAGCTTGAGTATGGATTGAGATTAATTCAGAGGTTAATTTATCATCATCAATAGAGGTAAGGATTCTTCAACACGATCACCTACATATTTATGAAATTAAATTTGTATAATTGATATGCATTTTTATATCTGTTGGTATATGCATTACATGTCGTTGATTTGTTACTGCTGGAATCATGATTAATTGGTGCTTAATGATTGTTGAGTAAGAAAAATATGATTTAACATAATTGATAGGATGGACAGTATCTAAGTTAGCTAGTTATGCAAGAAATATGGTGTATATGCCAGGTCAATCTTGCTCGGACTGGGATGCGATTTGGCCTACCACGAGCTGGAGTATGACTATAACTAATCTAGTATCAAAAATCAGAATATGATTTTAATAATATGGATGAGGCATGGGCAATGTTTGGATTGTTTGGCCATGCAAGAAATGTAGTGTGTATGCGCTGGGCAGCCTCGGGTTGAGGTGCAGTACGTTTGGCTGACCACAGACTGGAGTATGATTATAATTAGTCTAATGCTAGAAAGATAAGCATAAAGCATGGAAAAAGGAGAGCATATGGATAGTTGGACATGTGTGAAATGTGGCATATCAACTGCAAGCTGAGATGTTGGGCCTATCACAGACTAGAGTATGGTTGTGACTAGTACAATATCGAAATCAAATCAAGATGATGAACTGTATTTAATTGAAGGACATCTAGGCTAGTCGGTACGTATAAAACATGGTATTATGATATCAACCATGGGTTGAGATATGGTTGCCAGCCATGGGTGAAAATATGGTGGCCTACCACAGGCTAGAGCATGGGTGGATCTAGTCTAGTGTTAGAATAACAATGTTGTTTAGATCAGAATTGTGTTAATCATTTAATGATAAGTAATTTTATTGAATTACTGATCAGAATTGTTGATTATGATATGTGACATGTTTAATAGAATTGCACATAATAATATCATTCAACTATCATATTGATGATGTATGATTCTTATTATTTTTCTATTAGTTATTTATATTTGTTAAAAGATGTTTCATATTCATGCTTATGTGAGTATGGAGGATTCTTACTAGGTTGTTAAGCTCACACTCTCCTTTTCCTTCAGACTTGCAAAATGTGTAGGATCGATCAAGTTGGACGTAGAGATTCACACGATGGAGTCCTTAGTTAGTTAGTTAACTTTATGATATCAAACAAATATTTCAATTTTGTGAATATTGATCAATAAAGATGATTTATTGATTTAATAAATATATATGATTCTTTTAGTATTCTTGTAGACTTGTTTATTATTTAGGCCTTGCATATTTTTAGGACTTGCTTTAAGGAGTGTGTGGCCATCACGTATCCGATTCGGATACCGGATTCGAGTGTGACATTTTTTGCACCATTTTTCTCTTTTTCTGAAAAGGTAATGATCCAACCGATGTCCCCATCATCTCCCTCTTGGATATCTTTCTTCAGAAATAAAAATTGAAAAATAGTTATACAACAAGCCAAGGTTCAAAATATCATCTCTTTTATAGTTCTGGCGAGTAGTAACTACAAACCTCATTATTAATTATGCAGTGGATGCAGAAACTCATCATGAAGCTTAATACAAATACCAAACAACCTAACAGGTAGATTTATGAGGATCAAAAAGTATTTTTATGAAGTAGATTGATTAAAATAGCAGTCTTTTTGGCTTCATCCATAGTTTCCTTCTATCAGACCTATTATATAGTATTTAATAATTTGATAATTTTTTATTTTTGATTGGAAAAGTTCAATCAGTAAAGGATTCAATTTTCAATTAAGTATTTATTTTTAGTCCCACATTGAAAATTTAATATAAGTTGAGTTGAATTAATGCTTCCCCAATTGTTGGACTCTAGTTAGATAAGCCAACATTTAGGCCTCTCACTATGCATGCACACAAGCACGATTGGCTCTGTTATGGAATTCCATTTTTTTTAGAATTGGTGTTGATATTCTTATTAGATTGGATTGAAAATCTTATAGGATTTATGAATTATGCTGTCTATGTAAGCATGACTCTATATCAACGAAGCACTATCTAGTACAAATCCTATGGGAAGGGGAAAAAAAGATTTTCATTTATCTTTTTCTTCTGCAGTCTAAAAATAAGGATCTAGGCTGGATTTGGATATACTCTTAGGTTGCGTTTGGTGCATCACCAAACAATCTTAAAAGGTAATGTGGATTGTCTTTAAAATAGATTGCCACCATTAAATTGTCAATAATATTTATTACTGATGTTTGGTACACATAAGTAATGATGTAGTAAAATTACTGAAAATCTTGATTGACATGTTTGGTATGAAATCAAATTATCGATAATGTGAAATAAAATTTTAAAATATCTCCAATAATTTTGTCCGAATACCTTCTTTTTTCTGATGAGAAGTGATGGAGTGGCATAGATATGGTGGTAGCATAGAAAGTGGTGAGCTGGAGGTGTGGAGAATCGCGGGCACTAAGGGTAGGGAAGGGCGAGTGCATGGGAGCCATGGAGGGGGTGGGGATGGGCGTGAAAAAGCCACGGGAGGTGATGAGGGACAAAGGCAGAGGAGCCGCGGGCCAAGGACGCATGCGAAAGGGGTTAGGGGGAGGGTTGGTCTATGGGTTTTATGTGATTTTTTTGAGGGATAATTTTATCCAAAATTTTTATTATAACTTTGCTAAAGATATAGTAATCTAGATAGCCACCTCGATTGCTTTCTATGAGATTTAAGGCAATCCAGATTGCCTTGGGGGTGGGGGTGGGGGTGGGGGTGGGGAGGGGAAGATTGGGCAATGGGTTTTATATGATTTTTTTGAGGGATAATTTTATCCAAAATTTTTATTACAATTTGCAAAAGAAGTAGTAATCTAGATAGCCACCCCGATTGCTTCCCACGGGCATGAGGCAATCCACATTGCCAGGCAATCTAGATATTGAAACCAACTCAGATAGGGTAATCCTGTTCAAGAAAGATCATAACTTAGGTTGGGTTGTCATTTTCATGAATCTATATATTGGAGCTTGGTATATTGCAATGATCATAGCACCAAGCCCAGGACTAACAAATATTTAGTCTTGAATCTTACCACAAGAAAATATCTACTCTTGGACCAGACAGGCGCTGTAGCAATCCATACATCTGCAGCTCACAGAAAAATCATATCACTTCCCTAAAATTCATCCTCTATTCCTTTGAATTACATCAGGGTTAAAGATCAATTTTGAAAGTCTACAGTTCTAGGCCTCTGCTTGTCACAAGAACAGCGAAGTCGCATTGCAGCCATCTTAGGATGCAAAACATCGGAATTTCCGATGGAATACTTAGGAATGTCGTTGCATCATAGCAAGATAAAGGCCACTACATGGACGCCATTGATTGAGAAAATTAGAAAAAAATTAGCGACCTGGAAAGACAAATTGCTATCTATTATAGGCAGAGTGACACTGATCAACGCTGTAATCTCCCCAATCGTGTTCTACTGGATGTCCAGCTTCTTACTACCATCAGACATAATCAAACAAATAGACACGCTTCGTCGTGCATTTTTATGGTGTGGAGAGGACAATTGGAAATTGGGGAAAAGTTTACTGAATTGGTCACTAGCATGTCGCCCCAAAGAGTTCGGCGGCTTGGGAATCACAAACCTCACATTACTAAACAAGATACTGATCTGCAAATGGTGGTGGAAGCTATTCATGGAAGCGCCCAAGCCTTGGAACATGCTAATAAAAGTGGGATATTACAGAGGCCAAGCAATAAAACTGAAACCGATCACTCAACAGAGGATTCCTTACTTTTGGAAAAATGTTCAGCAGGTCATTCCGCTCACTAGTGAGGTTTCAGGTCTGGAATGGTTTACATACCTCATTCTGGTATGACTCCTGCTCGCTCGATCACACTCTCAAAGATCGATATTGGGATACACACTCTCAAACTACAAAGAAATCAGGCAGACTAATGAAAAATGAATGAGAATACATAAGAAACAAAAACAAACTCTTCCAACAGACCGTAGCACATCTGAACAATCGACTGTTCTGGTTTGGAGAAACCTGACGTTCCATGTTTCAGTACCCAAAAATCTTCCCACTCACCTGTAGAAAAATCCGTCCCCAACTTTTGAGATAATGTAATCTTAAACATATATAAACTATTCTAACTTGAGTTAGGCTTTCACTAATTCAATTACATAAAAAAAAAAAAAAAAAAAGCAATCCATACGTCACTTCATCTAGAATTCATTTGCCACACATAATTAATTATGATTTTGTCATTTGGAATTCTTGTACAAACGAAAAGATTTTGCAGGATTTCTTGAAGATATGCATATCTAGTTTGTGTACCCATCAAATTACATCACTTGGATGTGACACAAGTTTTTTTTTTTCCAAAATTATGCGCACCAAAGTCCATCATCACCACATAGAACATGTAAAATTCAAGAGTATAGTTAGACCCAAGTACATGAGAGAAGTATAATACAAAATGAACTTGTGCTTGACTTCCATGAAGCACTAAGCAGCAGGAATTTGCCTATCTAAGTGGTCTCAACCTACGCCCACCAACCTAAAAATCTAGACCTGGATAATTGTAATGCAGGTGGGTCTCCTCCACCTGTTCATTCTCCCTCAAAAAAGAGTGATTAGGTAGTGGTGAGCCTGAAGTGGGTTGAATAAAAGCTTAGGAGAATAATATCATGGTCCCTGGCACAAGGATACTAGGTACTACCTCCACAATCTTAATGACCAAAAAAAAGATGACCACAACAAGATGTATTTTGTCTCCCATCTTAGGTTAGATATTCCTCAAGAGTGTATGGCTTGTCTTGCTCCAGATGTTTAGGTTACTGTCATTTTATACAAGTGCTTGTAATGATGGTGCCCATTGAAGGGTCCCAGCGTTTCTTGGTATTTGGATATTTATGAATCAACTGTTGTCCATTGAAGCGGGTGTCCAATCTGCTCATACGTGGGGTTCAAATAATAAATTCTTCCTCAATGATGACTTCTCATCCTGTCCGCCCATGAATGGGCTGATGAAGTAATTAATGCCTAACAGCTCGATCGTGTGGGATCTGAATAATAAGTATAGTTGATTGTGACCAGATTAATAGCAAAAGCTCATCCTTCTTCTCCCCCAGCTCCACTCTTTTTCTGTTTAATCTGTGCTTAGTCAACTACCTGAACCATGCTTTCGTAGGAAATTTTAATGTTACGTTAAGACACTAATCCAACCTTGTCTGAGCCTGATGAACTTTTATGTCATGATGGACAAAGTCAATCTAGCATGCTGCACACCTTAATTAATCAATTGAGTGCTGCCAAGAATTAGAGTTTTTTTTTTTTTTTTTCCTAGCAGTACTGAAGCATAGGAATTAATAATGTCATATGACTCAAGCAACTGATGGTATTGCTGCTCAAATATTTCTTATATTGAAGATATTATTTCAACTAGCAGTAGGAATATGTCATGCATGTGAGGGAAACCATGAATAAATTGAATCATGTGAAAAAGAATATAAATGGCTGCGTTCTTGTTTAACCACGCACTCAGTTAATGGTTGATGCCCCAATTAAAGCTAAGCTGAATGAACCAGAATATGTTTAAATCATACAGAACTCATTGGACATGTGACAATGGTGGGCTATAAGTGGAGGTCAGAAAATATTGGAAATTATTTTGAGGGTTATACTTGTTTTAGTTTCTATCCATTTTAAAAGAACTTCCCCTTAGAAACACAAAGCATAATTGTCAATGTATTTTTAGTTTCAATAACATGTAGGAAAAAAGATGTTTTTTTTTTAGATGGATATATATATATGGGCAAGACTGAACTACGTTTTCTATATGTATAATTAAGACAATTTCTGAATAATAATTTGTCATGACTAAGACATGCCTAGACAAAAGAAGCCTAAGGAAGTCGTCCCCACCAATTCTTCCTCAGAATGGCTATGAGGTATGCATGACATTAGGCTTCAGCTGCTTCAGAAAAGGTTCAGACTGGCCTCCACAAGTTTCAGATTGCCAGAAGGTTGCCAACACTCTATCATGGTATGCATAGCATAAAGTTTGGTGGTAATTGGCCTCATGAACTTGTAAGTTTCTGGGGTTCTGGAATCTGGAGTGCAAGTCATCATGCCAGACCTGGTCGGCGGTTGAATAAAAGAAAAGTAATAGTGCCCAGAAATATACGTCCATTGGTTTCAGAAAACGTGGGCGGCAAACATGTGACACGAGGAATGACTTCATCTTTTAGCTTAAGCTTAATCTATATATTTACTCATGGCAGATTATTGGCCAAATAAACAAAATAATAAGAATGCAATGCCCATAAGTTACTAAGTCTTACTCCTTTAAACCATGATAAAATTAAAATGTCGTTGTTTGTTTTATCCCTTGGAAGTATCTCCAGATACATGGCAAACTTATCGGATAGAATGGTAAGATAAGCATGGTAGTCTTGATGTCAATCCAATCCAACAATCTTACGTGTCAGCTACAATTAACATATGATCATAATGGTTGAAATTATGAATATATAATATTTATGTATGGTTAATGTACGAAAATTCGTAAATACCACAAGGAAAATATAGTTTAACAAAGAAAACAATGGGTAGAATAAGAAATCATATCATACGTATAGTAGAAGAGATGTATAATTAAGCATCTCAAATAAGACTATCAGCACCAGCAAAACTTTTTTCTAGAAGATTATTGAAGTGCCTGCGGGCTTTGGTTAAAAGGTAGTCTTCCTTTGGTCAAATATGGTGACATGAAGCAAATTAAGCTATTGAGGTAGACCACATGATGGTCCGGTTCACTGCACCTAGAACAAGACCACAGGCCTACTGATTTCTAAATGCAAATTGCCCAACAAGGCACGCTTCAAGTCACGGTCATCATTATGTTGTTCGCTAAGTGGGAGGCTTACCTGGCCACTTTTAAATTATGTCACCAGCTCACCTCCAACCTTAAGAATAAAAATATCCAATATTGATAGTTACAAAACTGAGTTCATTAGCAAGTTGATATAACTGTTATCAAAAATACATGATGACATATCACTATAATAAACAGTAAATTGTAAAAGATTCTATATTAAGTATTTATCTGTCTTATGTTTCCTTTTTTCTTAATTTTGACTAATAGCTAGCTAATTGAGTGCTTTATAAGATACATGCTTTGAGAGGAAGACTCCTCTGGAAAGTCAATATATAGTAACGAGAGGCAAAAGAACTCATCTTATGAAGCGTTTCCATCGGGGTAGAGATATAGGTGGCTTGTTCTCCTACAGAAAAAAATCATTTTCCGTAGTACAAAACAAAGAAATGACTTCCTCCGGAAATGGCTGCCGGCGTTGCTACTAGAATAATTAGGCCATGCACAATCAGGCCATGAACGCGGATAAAGATTGATGGTACGTGTAGAATCATTGGGTTCTGAAAGATTTTAGGTAAAGACGTTGACTTTGTATATCAATTTTATGGAAAATCCATCCATTAATTGGTGGGCGTGGAGCCTTTAATTTCCAAGCACTAGCCAAATCCATTGCTAGAAGGCAATAGATACAACAGATACCTAAGTAAACCAAATAGCCTATCATGCTACTTCATCAGATGGAAAAAGCTCAACCATTAAACAAAAGAAAAAAACTCAAGAAATTCCACTGACCATAATGTTCAAGCAAAAAATTAAGAAGATATTCTACCAAAAAAAAAAAAATTAAGAAGATAGCCTATAGATATTGAAACTGTAGTAAGTTTAGAGTTCGAAGCGGAAGATTTAGATTGCTGAGTTATCGATGCTGACTTATCTATTGGATGTCAAAAACGTGCCACTTCTAAAATGGGATTTCTTTGTGGGCATAGCATCCTTTGGATATATTGTTGCCCTAAATGAATTTATCATCTTGAAAGAATTGTCATTGATGTCTATAAGCCAAGGGTATAAGTTGCATAAAACTATGATATTTTAGACCACTTTAAGTTATATAAAGTAAAGGCCCTTTAAAAATGATTTATATTATTATCAAGCACACATGAAAATAATAATCTTATGTATTTATTCTCTAAAAAAAATTCTTATGTTTCTACATTTAATTCATATTAGCAAGGGAAGCAAACTCGTGTATAAATAGGAGGAAATAGATGATGATCTAGTTAAACATGCAAACAAATACTCTAATATATATCTATAGGAGGCATATCTAAATACAACATTCTGGGTATAACTAATTGATTGGCATCCTCTCAAGTCCTAACTTGGATTGGAGAGGGGCTGTCTTCTAATCATAGCCACCTGTGATGGGTGCGATAGCTGTGATTGGATATGGGACATACCAATACATTGCCCCAAATGCTATGGTGGGACCCATCTAATTCCATCTATCGAGCCAATCATGGATGGTTGTGATTAAAGACAGACCGTCTCCAATCCAAGTTAAGGTTGGTGAGAATTCAAATCTTAAATATTTAACCTTCAGGCCACACACACACTAATATTATCCTTACATGTCTAAACTCGTACTCTTTCCACTTTCTACACTTTTTGAGCTTGCTTAAACACAAAACTATTCTTATATATCTAGTTCATATTCTCTCAAGTTCCGTCCCTCAACATGAGAGAATTTGAACTTGCCTATAATTAAGCAAGGACGAGAGTCCGTATGAATGAAATTCTATCCAAAAGAAAAGAAAAAATAAAGAACTTATATTTAAAAAAAGAAAAAAAATTATTAGTGCCTCAATATAAGGATACTAGCTAGCACTTACTAGTAATGAAGCAATTAAATTTTAAAAATATAAAATGATGAAGTACTGATTTTTTTTAAATTATCTATTTAATTAGGATGCCCAATTTTCTAAAAATAGTATATCTAATAGTACCCATTCAATCATGCATCATATATAGCTATGATTAGAAAGCAGCCTCTCTCCCATCCAAGTTGAGGCTGGAGAGGAGTCAAATCCTATATTTTTAACCATGGGGCCACACCCATATCCTAATATTCTCCTTACAACCAAATTTGTACTCTTTCCACTTTTTACACCTTTTTGAGTATGCTTAAACGTCCAAAGCTATTCTTTTATAGTAAGTCCATATTTTCTCAAGTTTGAGACCTAAACATGGGAGAATTTGAACTCAACTATAATTAAAAAAGAATGAGTTGGCATGGATGAAATTCTATCCAAAGAAAGAAAAAACACAAAGGAATTAATTAAACAAAAGAAAAATCCTTAATGCATCAATATAAAGAGACTAGCTAGCACTTACCAATAATGAAGCAAGTAAACTTTAAAATATAAAGCGACTCCATAGTGATTTTTCAAATTAGCTATCTAACTAGGATGCCCAATTTCTTAAAAATAGTATGACTAATAATACTCATCCAATCACAATTATTGTACCAATCACAGGTGGATGGGACTAGCCCTCTCCAATCCAATTTGAGGCCGGAGAGGATGTAAATCCTAAATGTTTAACAATGGTGCCATGGTCACATCATTATATTATTCTTAAATCCAAACTCATATTCTTTCCACTTTCTACACCTTTTGGTATTTGCTTAAACCCAAAGCTATTCTTAGACAACAAATCCATTCTCTCTCAAATTCCATTTCTAAACATGAGAGAATCCGAACTCACCTATAATTAAGAAATAATGAGTAGGCACAAATAGAAATCTATCCAAAAGAAAAGGAAAAAACAAAGGAATTAATAAAATGAAAGAAAAGTCCTTAACGCATTAATATAAGGAGACTACCTAGCACTTATCAGAAATGAAGCAATTAAACTTTAAAATATAAGTAACTTAGTAGTGATTTTTTTAAATTAGCTATCTAACTAGGATGCCCAATTTCTTAAAAGTAATATTACTTATTCAATCATAGCTTCCACACCCATCATAGATGGCAGTAATTAAAGGGCAGCCCCTCTCCAATCCAAGTTGAGGCCAGAGAGGATTCAAATCCTAAATTTTTCACGATAGGGCCACAAACCCATCCTTACTCTTTCCACTTCCTATACCTTTTTGAGTGTGCTTGAACCCAAAGCTATTCCTATATAATAATTGAATATTCTCTCAAGTTCAGTTGTTAAACATGAGAGAATCCAAACTTGCCTATAATTAAGATAGGATGAGTTGGCATGGATGGAATTTTGTGCAAAAGAAAAGAAAAAAACAAAGGAATTAATTTGAAAAAAAAAAAAAAAAAACCCTTAATGCATCAATATAACAAGGGTAGCTAGCACTTACAAGTAATAAAGCAATTAAACTTTAAAATATAAAGTGATTGAGTAGCGATTTTTTTAATTAGCTATCTAGCTAGGATGCCTAATTTCCTAAAAATAGTATGACTAATAGTGAGTAAAATCCTAAAATACTTATGCTTGCAAAAATTAAGTGTATATTCTCGAAAGAAGTCCAGTATATTATAATTATCATTGTAGCATTGGCCTAGTTTGTCCAATCATTTTCATTGCTTCAATAAAAGTTGCAATTAATCTATGATCTCTATATTAGTTTTCTTTCTCTTTATTTATTTATTTATTATTTATTTGTGGAGATTGGAGGGGCTAGTTAACTCTCATCTTTTCTATCCTTTATTGACATCCTAAATGACTCCACTTGACTATCAAATCCTTGTCCCCCTACCCAAGTGATACAAAGCAATACTGTCGGGCCAAGTGCTTGGATATTTTTCTTCTTTCCCTCTATTTATGCTTTATCTTCACGTGCGTTGTTTTAATTTTAAATCATCACAGATAAAATGCAGAAAAATTAGCATCAATATCTAAGAAACAACCATAGCACTTGCTTGTTAGTATGTTTTTCCAACAACAAAAATGGTTGGTTTTCCTAATTTAAACTTCAACAATTTTTTTTTTTTTTATTTTCATTTGTCAGTAAAGAGGTATTCTTTGATCATTGAAAGGAATCCCTTTTTACTCCACCATTCTTACATATGGACTCAAGCTTTAATTCAAGTACCTAAAATTCCTTTGTCAACGTATGCACAAAATTTGCCCAAGCAATTCTTCAAATTGCACAAAATTATTAAGTATATTCTGCAGCCAATTTTCACAAAATTGTTCTATATATTGATCTTGAAACTTCCGCAGCATCTGCTTTACACCTACAAAAGTGTGGCAACAGCAAGGATATATGCTTGAAATGACTGAAGGCATTAAATTGGATGGCAACATATACCTATTCTTACAACATCGAGGAAAGGAAAAGCATATCAAAGTTACACATAATAAATCTATATATATATATATATATATATATATATATATATATATATATATATATATATATCTATCTTAAAGAGTTCCTCGTTAATATAACCCAACAGCCATCCTTCCCGTTGGGTTTCCATGATCTAAAACTACACCAAAATTTACAACCATATTAGCTGAGTATATATATTACAAAAGAGGAAAAAAAAAAAAAAAGCTATAAAGCAATATTATTTATCTTACAAGTAGGAGATGATCAAAACCAGCCATCAAACAAAAAAAAAAAAGAGAAAACTTAAGTATAATGGATCAACGCCGGAATACATGCTCCTCCCCGGTGTGACGGTCCACATGTTTGATCCAGCGGCCACAGCCGCTGCCCAAGCTCGGCCCCTTCCCCACCCCAAGATGCAGCACCTCCAGCCCCCTCCCTATCGGCAGGAACGCCGACCTCACCAGCCTCGTCCCCGCCGCCATCGCCGCTGCCCCGCTCCGCCTCCTCCCGGCGCCCTTCCTCACCACCACCATCCCCCTCGGCCCCGCCCTCGCCGCCCTCAGCACCTTCGCTGCATCCCTCAGCCGCCAGTCCACCACCATGAAGTCCACCCCCTCCAGCTCCCCCATCACCTCCTCCGCCTCCCCAACCACCACCCCCCGCTCCGCCGCCGGCAGCCCCGCTCTCCGCATCACCTCCACGTACTCCGCCGCCGACCTCTCGTCCGGGACGACGCACACGTGCCGCCCCCTCGTGTGCTGTGCGGCAGCCTCGAGGCCGAGGCTGGTGGCGGCGCCGTCGCCGTGCGCCCAGGCCTCGACGATGAGCTGGGCATTCCACCCCCCGGCCATGGCGGCGACCAGCTCCGCCACGTTGGTCTCCTCCAGTTCACGGTCGGCGAGGGCTTTTACGGCGTCGATGTAGGCCTTGGAGGCCGTCTCCGGGCACCAAACCAGCTTCATCCCCTCTCTCCTCTCTCTCTTCCCTTTCCAGGTCTCTTCTGTATCTAGTTTGTGGTAATGCGAGCGAGACAAAGTGGGGCTTGGGTGGGAATATAAATGGGAGAGCGTTGACCTGGGAGCAAGAGGCCAACAGGTTGATGTGGATTACAGCGGCGGATGCGGAGGCATATAAACTTTTTCAAAGATTCAGCCTATCACACGGCTGTACAAAAGGCCTCGCCGTCCACGAGAATTACAGGGGATGACACCGAGGTTGTCGACTTGTTTCCAAGGGGAAATAACAGCCGTTACAGCGGCTTTGAAAGGGTTATTTAATGGTAAATTTGAAAAATCAATATTTTTAAAATACATGATAGAATTTATCTGTATCAAAAATCTGTCCAGATTCATCATATACATATTATAATTTTTGTTTTTTTATAATTTTTGGTTCTTAAAAGCTATATCTCCTTTATAACTCGACAGTTGTTGAATGTATCTCACAATACAATTTGAATCATTGAGTCTTCATATTATTTTATATTTTGTATAAGAATATTTCTTCAATTAAGTTATCCATCATTACTCCTCAATCATAAAAAAAAAAAAAAATAATGGGATCCACATGTAAAAGCTAGCATTATAACAGTAGATATTTATTATCAATAAAATCAAGAAAAAGTTAGTTGCTTATTGTTTACCATTTTGTTGTAACAATTATTATATAACAAGAATTAATAATAGTTATTATCTAAGGCATTCAAGTCTTTGGTGCTTGTTAAGAAAATAATTACTGTTTATAAAGGTTTATGTTGGATACCGACGAAGGACGGTCTCTATCTAACAGTCAACTACGATATCAGAGTATGGGTAGATTTAAGTTAACGGAGTTGGTTTATTAATTGGAACCTCGGCAATTAAATATTTCCTAATCAAGAGATGGAGTGAACTTTCAAATGGTCGAACGGATGGGGGTTGGCGGTGGTTGGATTCCGTAGGGAAGCAGCAAGAGATGAGCGTACGACGACGAGGACGTGAGCGAGAGCGGCGGCCGTACTTATCATTCATACCAGGGTGATGTTTTAATTCGCCGGCTCAGACGGGCGGGTAATTATCTGGGAACGAGGGAACGAGATTTGGATTGAGTCAAATCCAACCCAGTAGGTGAGAGTGAATGAGATTAGATTAATTAATAATGGTGCCATCTGCTTGGATCCTACATGGATCACATGGGTTAGACGTATTGTGGAATTATTCAAGTTAAGTTTTACACTTACTACTCTCCTCATCATCATCTACATGGATAATCATCATTGTCATCTACATGGATCCTACATAGATCATATGTCTTAGAAGTACTATAAAATTCCATGATGAAATTATTTTTTACTTATTATCATCATCTTAATCATCATTATTATCATAGAAAAAAAAATATATCATTCCTCATCATCATTATCATCAACATTACCATAATTGCTATCTATACGGATCCCATATATTTGAAATACTATAGAATTACATGCAGTAGTTAATTTTTTACTCATCATCGCCGTAGAAAAATTGCATTGCTCTGGAGAAAGATAAGAAGAGAAAATTCTACCAAGCAATGTCATCCAAAAGAGTGACGTGGAAAGGCCTTGATGAAACTTCAATTTGAAAATTGTCAACTACCAAATTGGTGTTTTAAATGCAAATTAAATACTAACCATCATGCATCGCATCGAAAACTAAGCTCACATGGATTTAAAGAATAATATTGATGAAACTTAATTAGTAGATTACACCAAATCTAAATCTTTTACTGGAACATTGTGAATTAGAAAGTTTATGTTTTAATTAAAAATAAATCACTCATTGGACCAAAAACACCATTATAAGGAATAATAAAATCGGCAAGATTATTCTACTGATATTTTGAAAAAATACCAAGTAATAATCCCTTGCTCGTATTTGAGATAAATTGTTGGGTATTTGTTTGTAGCTTATTTTTATGTTCCACTAATAATTCAAAATTATTCTTTTAAGATGTGATTAGCTGATATAAAATGAAAATACACTAGATGGATTTGGCAAAGATCTCGATCACTAACTCAACCAAATTTTGCATTAAAAATATATTAAAATTATCAATTATTAATATAACATTGAGATATCAAAAAATATATGTTAAAATATCATCATTTCTTTTTAGTTGCAGTATATATTAAATTATCTATATTTAAAGAACTTGTAAAAGAAAATATATGCAAATACAGGAATATATTGTAATTATTGATATTTTTAAATATTTTGAATAAAATGGTTTTGAATTTATCATAAAGAATAAAGTAAAATTATTCATTCTTATTTTATCAAAGGCAAACGATTGATTTTTTATGAGAAAGTAATTGTTAAAATATGTAATATCATAACATATATATTTCAAATTCAGTTTATTTTATAATGCGGATAAGCTTTGAATAAGTATAACAAGTCCCAATCTTAACTAGGTAGAATGTTGTCATAGTCATTGGGCCATTGTTAGCCAACTCACTAGTTCTTAAAGGGAGAATAGTTTTAATTCATGAATGAAGGAGAGAATATAAAAATCAAATTTTTAGAGCCTAATCCATTTTTATTTCCATTGATTAACTTGGATTTAAGATTTAATTTTTTGAGCTAGCTATCTAGTTTTCAGGTCAAATAAGATAAATAATAATTGAAATATAATTTTGTTACTTCATTCCATGCAAAGATTTGCTTAGATGATATCACCCTAGGGAACAATCTTGGTGCTATGGTGGCATAGTATAGAGAGGTGGTGATTAGCCCCTTCCAAGCTCAAAAAATAAAAAAGAAAAAGGAACAACAAACACTATGGTCTTTAAGTGTAAACCAATATGCAAGGGTCTTGTGCACATTTATTGTAGTGCAAGAAAACTATGCTTGAGATTTTAGCTTTTATTAGTTGCACCTTACAACATGGATTACAATCTCAACATAGACATAATGTAACAGCAAGTATATGAATGATTATGGGGAAAATATCTACTATTGTAGGAACATAATAAGGTTTAAATAAAAAGTGTTAGCATTATCAAATATGGGCTACATAGAATGTTAGTTGGAGTATGCTTTTGCTTGAGAATGACGGTTTATTTTAAGCATTTTCATTATTTATCAAATAATTAAAAAATATATTATATTCTGTTTTAAAATATAAGACTTTATTCAGCTAGATATATTAATTTAGTTTGCAAAAAAGTTACATCAAATCCCAACTATTATCAGCTTTAATATTGTTTCACTTGGTACTTAAATGAAAAACCATATATATCTGCACCTACTTGCTTCAAAGATATCATTCTTTTTGTTTTCTTGAGGAATAAAGAGATCATTTAGGTTCCTCCTCCAATAATCACCATTCTTTTCCAATATTTTGTTTGCTTAAAGAAAATGTATTTGATAAATTATGCAATAATTGTACTAGTGGGGAATATCATCCTCAATTACTTTGGTCATACAATGACCACATAATATAAAATCCTATCTCCTTTTTTTGATTGAATCTACGTTGTAGGCATCTAATCTCATATGACTCATGATTAACTGCTTTATTGTTCATCTTTAGCTGATTCTCAACCTAATGAACTTTTGATATCGAAGCCTTCTTACATTAAATTTTTGCAGTTCCTTAGCATGGATGCATATATTAGAATGGGACTAATGTAACGAACCTAACATCTGTCTAAAGAATACAGAACATCTGATCTTGAGGAAAAATAGCCTCCATAATCGACAAAAAGTTGTTATTGGACAGGATGTTAAGGATTATCATAACGTCAATCAAGGAAATCTATCAGATATTGCGTTTTTCAAAATTTCCTCGGAAGCCAAAATGTCAGCCAGTGATTCCCATGCATTTGACTCAAGACTACGCAACTACCAGATTATATTACTAAATTAGATGTGACATAAAGATAACATCCAATTGATTCTACCATTGGTGTTATAAATACCTGATTTATCTATCTATTCACTACGTCATAGATTACATTAATTTGTTCCAATTTTGCTCTTCCTTTTTCTTGGTACAATTTTGCTCTTGATCTTAATAACGTCCCTTCTTGAATCATGAGTACACCTAACAAATACATGCTTTAGTTGGAACTTTTTTTTCTTGCAAGAGTGTTAACTACAAATGATCTAATTTGTTAGGAAAATATTAGCAAGAGAGATATTTGTGGTGATTTAGACATATTCTAATGCACAGGCTTAATACCTACTTGCTAGTATCAATTTATATTTTGTTGTTGGACTCCGAAAGTTTTGGAAGCAAAATAGACATTAAGCGTAAAGGATACACTGGCCAATAAGGATGATAATTTTAGCCAATCTATAGAATACCCACCTCAATCCCAATGAGGCAGATTTTTCTCGATCTGTAAAAGTCAGAATAAGTATGGGTTCTAAAAAAAATATCTGATCTATTCCGAACCCCATCTGATATAATTTTAACTTAAATCATTTTTTTATAATTATTTTATAATATTTGAAGATGAATTCTTTATCTAATCTAATCTGATCTAAGGCAGATACGGGATGGATATGCATATGAAATTTTTAATTAATTATGAGATGAATATAGATATAGATATTGATCAATCTAGTTTATATTCGATCTATTGTCATCTTTGATGGCCAAACACTAATAGACTATGAGCTATCAAGCGAGACCAAGTTCGGCGGCCGGACATGAAAGAGATTTTTTTTTGTCCCTTGTCTCTTAGAACACGCTGGCGGCAAACGTGCAAGACTAGCTTCCAATTTTCCCCACTTGCATAAACTTCTATATAACTGGCTAAGCTTACGTATTCGCTAATGATAAGAGTATTATAAAACATAAAAAAACCGAGAGAAAATAAATTAATATGGGAGTATGTCACAAATGCCGGACTTGGTCCTTCGGAGTATAGTTAATTTTTCTTGAAGAATCTGCATACATAAGTCAAGGTTCCCTCAGTCAGAAATATATTTTTTCAATCAAATATAATACAAGAAAAAAACACGCTGAAAGTTTTTTTTTATTCAAATTAAAGATCTATCATTTTGGTATCATCACCTACAACCATCTTATAAGACAGATATGATTGTGAAATCATGGAGAAAGTTATGAAATATATAGTCAAATGTAATAGAAAAAGATGAAAGCTTGCATGGGTGACAATGTTTCACTATAGAAGAGTCATCTCCTGCAGACTGACAAGTTAGCAGCAAAAGTTTTTAGAAGTTTTTTAGAATATTATAACTAGTGAACTGAACATGGAAGTGTGGAACCTTTAGATGATTAAACCAATTCTGCAAGATACACAGAATATTCTTCACCTTCAATGTAGTTATAAAGCAGATGCATACAAAGAGGGCAAGAGGATTACTGATTGCTGACCATCAAATTTTGTGAGATGGAAGGATGTAAATCATGACCAGAATGCAAACTTTCCTTCTGATGTCGATAAAATGATGTACAGTGATGCAATGGCGGTGCCGCCATTGTTAAGGGTGAAAACCTTTGTACGATTAAAATGAAAGTTGGCATGAAAATAGTCTTCTTATATTGAAATTGCTGTGAAAGTATATGCTCATAACTTGCTAATATATAATTATATAAATTGAAATAACTAAAATTTAAATAATATAATAAAGAAAATAAGAAAGTCGTATCTGGAATGATGCGTTTAAGAATACTATCCTCAAGTTACAACAAACCAGGCCTAGTTAGAAGGCTCTTGTCACAAGCACTATTACATTGAGGTTTGATCAAAAAGGCTTCCTATTATTGCCCCAAAAGAAAGTAGAGGGAGATAGAAAAGAAGCAAAGAGAAAATTGAGAGAGAAGAAAGGCTATTTTTCGAGAGGCCCATAATAGTCTCTTTTTTTTTTTTCCGGTAAACATAATAGTCTCATTGATTGTCTTGCAAAAGCCTTATAGCATATGTGCTGGCACCTCATAAAAGCTTGATAACATCAGTATCAAAGAAGCAAAAGAGTATAGACTTTTTCTGATCTATGTCCGAGATTCTATACCTAAGATAGTCTAGATCACGAGTTATTGGTGTGCTATATTCTAGATCCGGGGCTTTTATATAGGCTCAATCCAGACAACCAGATAGGCACGAGCTTTTTTTTTAAATAATATAAAAAAAAAATTAATTATCAAAATAATTTAAATTTGAACTTATTTACCTGATTGATGCAGAAATGATAAAACATCATTTTGAATGGCGTTTTATCATGAAAAAAAAAAAATAGAAACGCCATTTGGAATGGCGTTTTTAAAAACGCCATTCCAAACCGCGTTTTTAAAAACGCCATATCATTTGGCGCTTTTAATTATTCTCCCCGAAAAAAAAATGATAAAAAATTTTAAATTTTAAATTTATAAAAAAATAAAAATTATAATTTTGATAAAAAAAATTATCATTTCAAATTAGTATCCTCATTTCAAATTATCTTTTAAAAAAAATTATAAAAAAAATTATAAAAAAATTAAAAATATCATAAAAAAGCATTGAAAAGAAATAGAAATTATAATTCAAAATATTAAGAAAAAAAAATTAATTTTAATTCAAATAAAAATCATCATTTCAAATTACAATCTTCTTTTAAAATTAATTTTTTAAAAAAATATCATAAAAAAATTAAAAAAATTATTAAAAAAATAAGAAAAAAAATAAAAATTATAATTTTGAATAAATTTTTAAAAATAAAAATTCAAATTTTAATTAAAATAAAAAAATAAATTTAAATTATTTTCTTCATTTAAAATTAATTTTTTAAAAAAATATGTAAAAAAAATATCTAAAAAAATCTTAAAAATTTTAAAAAATAAAGAATACCATAAAAAAATTGAGAAAGAAATCAGAAAAAATTAAAATTATAATTTTGAATATAAAAAAATAAAAATTTTAATTTTAATTCAAATAAAAACCATCATTTCAAATTACTTTCTCCATTTCAAAATATCTTTTTTAAAAAATATCTGAAAAAATTGTTGAAAAAAGAATAAAAATACCATAAAAAAAGAATTTAAAAGAAATATAAATTATAATTCTAAAATTTAGAATTATATTTCTTTTATTTTCTTAAAATTTAGAATTATAATTTATATTTCTTTTAATTTCTTTTTTTATGATATTTTTATTTTTTTTTCAACAATTTTTTTCAGATATTTTTTTAAAAAGATATTTTGAAATGGGGAAAGTAATTTGAAATGATGGTTTTTATTTGAATTAAAATTAAAATTTTTATTTATTTATATTTAAAATTATAATTTTTATTTTTTCTGATTTCTTTCTCAATTTTTTATGGTATTCTTTATTTTTTAAAATTTTTAAGATTTTTTTTAGATATTTTTTTTACATATTTTTTTAAAAAATTAATTTTAAATGAAGAAAATAATTTAAATTTATTTTTTATTTTAATTAAAATTTGAATTTTTATTTTTAAAAATTTATTCAAAATTATAATTTTTATTTTTTTATTTTTTTAATAATTTTTTAATTTTTCTATGATATTTTTTTAAAAAATTAATTTCAAAAGAAGATTGTAATTTGAAATGATGATTTTTATTTGAATTAAAATTAAAATTTTTATTTTCTTAACATTTTGAATTATAATTTCTATTTCTTTTCAATACTTTTTTATGATATTTTTAATTTTTTTATAATTATTTTTTTTAATTTTTTTAAAAGATAATTTGAAATGAGGATACTAATTTGAAATGATAATTTTTTTTATCAAAATTATAATTTTTATTTTTTTATAAATTTAAAATTTTAATTTTAAATTTTTTATCATTTTTTTTATTTTTTTCTTTTTGGGGGGAATAATTAAAAGCGCCAAATGGTATGGCGTTTTTTAAAAACGCCATTCCAAATGGCGTTTCTATTTTTTTCCTCGCTTAGTCCACGTGGAAAATGGAAGGATGATGCGGCATGATAAAACGCCATTCAAAATGGCGTTTTATCATTTCTGCATCACACCGGTAAATAAGTTCAAACTTAAATTATTTTGATAATTAAATTTTTTTTTATATTATTTAAGAAAAGGGCTCAGATAGGCACCCTATAGCTTCAACGACTGTCTCATAAAAACCTTAAAATCCTACCTATAAAAAAGCTCGATGATGCCGATATTAGAGAAGTAGGCTCGGTTCGAAGTTATCTATGTTTGGGATCCTTGATCTAGGGCCTTTGACGTATAGGCTCAGTGCAGCCCTCTAATTGCCTCAATGGCTGTCCCGTAAAAGATTCAAGGCTACCTGTGCTGGTGCCTCATAAAGGCCCGGTAATGACTATGCTACGGAATTAGAAGAATAGATACTTTAATCTAATTGGTGTCCACAATGCTGGACTTAGGGCTTTTACAAGCTCATGACGGTCTCAACAACTATGTGATGAAGGACTAGCTCTGCTGGCATCTTACGAACACTAGCTCAAAATCTATAAGGCCCAATTGGCTGGAATTTTTGTACTTCACTAAATACGAATCTACTTGCATTCAAATATCCAATATGACCCCACTCAAAAACATCAATAATTCTCAAAATTTTAATCTTTTCAATAGTCATAAAAATAAAATTTATTCTAACAGAATTGTGCGTGCCTCACATAGCAAGAATATTCACATATGGTTCTCTCTTGTGGAGTTTGATTGGAGTGACTAGGTCTAAAAATGCGTGTAATAAAAAATTACAAGCCTTCAAATAGATGAAGGCAAATTGCACAAGTTTGTTCCTGTGAGGTTATAGATATCTTTTTCTAGTTCGTGACCCACTTGTTATATTAAATCAAATAAATTGTATTTCAACTTTCATCAGGGCTGATATTATGGGTGCTCAATTTCCATGCTTTTAGTTATACATGTTTTCTTCTTCCTTTGGGCTTCAAGCCCCTTATGTAACAAAAAAAAAAAAAATTGTGTGCACTATCCACGTTTTCAATAGTAATACATGCAATGTTAGATGGAAGTCTATATCCATTAGCAAGTTAGTGTTTGTCATTTAGCCTAGCAGAGGCACAAGTATCATAAAAAAAAGGAAGACTATATTAATTTACACTATACCTATCTGACTATAATAAACAACACATGATAATGATCTAATAGTTCTATCTAGCTCATTCCTTTTAATTTTCACAACTTAAATAAATGCTTTTGCGAAGAAGAGTAATTTTGCTTGAGAGGGAGTAGTGAAAATACAAACAAATTCTCTTATCAAACCATCATTTTGGTTTGTCAAACTGGACAAAGACCGAGTTGTCCCGAGAATTCATCCTAAAAAATAGACGAAAGTAGCCATCCTAAACAAACAACTACCACATTTGCAGAACAGGGACAGATAGAGATTGATCGGATAATAAAATTTATACGAGTGTAACAGTTTTTATATGATGTATACTGTGTTTCAAAATTTTACAGTTTTTCCTTAGGAAAAAGTGATATATCAAATTATGTTAAAAAATAACACAGGCATCATATTTTCAAGATATGGAGAGATATCTTGCATCCTTACCTCCTTACAATATTTTATTATAATATAATATTAGTCTTCAGTTCACTTTGTCCTTAGAAAAAAATGATATAATAAATAATTAATATTACAAATGTAATCCAGGCCATGAAATTTTGAAGATATGGACAATCTTATTTTCATGCCTTATTACAACACTTTCTTATATAATGATATTAGTCTCAATTATCAACATTATAGGTGAATTTTGCAAAAAAAGAAAAAAATATATTGAAAGATTTATTTTGCAAGAAAAAGTAGGGTTAATTTTTTGGATAGAATGACCAATCTGTATTCAGCGTCAACCGGATACTTCTGCACTATATAAAAGTAAGAGATAGATCTACACATATAGTATTATATAACTTTGTGTAAAGAAGGACCTGAACCATCACTATCATATGTTCAATCCTTTGGGACTATGTATCTTCTTGTTGTAATGATCCAAACCATTAAATTGCAAAAGCCCCTCCATGGCATGACTCTCGGAGCAAGGATGGAAAAGGTTTTAAAAAAATTCTAAATCTTACATGCTGGGCACATGAGGCAAGGAAATAAAATTTGAGGCATGTTGGACTTTGATAATATCTAAATTCAATCCATAAAAGAGTCTCAATTCCCCTCTCCCCCCCCCCACCCCACACCACACCCCCCGCCCCCCAAGCCATCCCACTCTAATCCTCAATCAACTATTGGTGAGAAGCCCTTGATTAGAGCCCGAATTCGAGTTTTATATGGAAAGCTTTATTGCCATTTTGGCCATGAAGAGCTCACTGATGGCGAGGTAAGGTCGTTAAATCATCTACTCTTCTTTTTTCGGTTCCTAGGCCATTGCCACCACTGGATTTAATCTAACAAGCTACTGATTTTCATGAGACAAGGCCTCCAATATTTTTCTTCCTATTTTTCCTTTTTCTCTCACATCATCGACCGTTGACCATAACTTGCTTTGCTGAGGGCTATTGCCATCGTTGTCGGTTGTTGTTGGGAGTCACCACTACGAAAGGTGGCCGGCTTAGGGCTCTCCTCCTTTCCTCTATTTCTTCTCCATGATGAGAAAAAGGAAAATCAAAGGGGCATTGGAAGATGAAAATAAGAGAGGGACGAAAAAAATATCTCTTCCCTTAATTTTTTCTTTCTTCTTCGCTCTTTGTCTTTGTACTATCTTGATATCCTTTGGACTAATGGAGGGTCTAGGTATCCAATGAGTTTGGATTGATGCTAAGAGACATCCTAGACCGATGTGATGTGAGCAAGGATCCCGAGCTAGTGTCGTGCAACCACCTATCCTATTCTTCTGTAATTTTTCATTAAGAAGCTTGGACATAGATGAGCAATTATCTGAGAAAGACGATATTGAGCAAAATACTACCCTCAAGTCCATAGACTCAAGAATGGGTCGTGTTCAAAGTATTTGAGTCAGTCACCGAAAGAGATAAGGATTTTTCAATACAATCATCTATATTATTATAAGAAAAAAATATACATATAGATGTATCTGTATGATTATTATGTATTTTATATATACTAGTATGTGCATTATTCATTGAGGAATTAATATTGCATGGATTATGATTAATTGGTGCTTAATTATAGATATTATGTAGAGTAATAAAAAAATATGGCCTGACATTATTGATAGGGCACGGGTGGCATGTGGAATGGTAGATCATGCAAAAAATGTGAAATAGATGTTGGGTTAGTCTCAGATGGAGTGTAACATTTTATTTAGCCTGCAATGGGCTAGAGCATGACTGTGACAATTCTAATATTGAAAAATTAGATCATAACTTTAATATAATGGATAGAATATGGACAGCATTTAGACTAATTCATCTTGCACAAAAACATATTAGGTGTGCTGGGTCAAGTCTTAGGCTAGGGTGCAACATTGTGTTTAGCCTATAGTTAGCTGAAGCATAGTTGTAATTAGTCACAGGAGGACAAACATAATTTTTCATAACTACAGGAGTGAAAAAAAGAAGAGTATATGGACTAGTCAACCCTATATAAAATGTGATATATTAACTACGAGCTGAGCTATGATATTATGGTTATCAGTCATGGGTTCCACATGGTGTGTTCGGCCTACCACAGGCTAGAGCACGATATGACTAGTCTAGTACTGACATCAAATTAAGATGATAAGCCATATCTAATAAAGAGCATTTGAACTTATCGACATATGTAAAACATTGTATTTATGATCTCAACTATGGACTGAGATGTGATTGCTAGTCAAGGATGGAAATGTGGTGTGGTTTGGTCTGCCATGGACTGATATATGAGTGGATATAGTCCATATTGCGAAATGTGTCTCAAAGTCAATCATTAGACGATTGTGCACATCTTATAAATTATATATAAATTTTTATTAATAAAAATTATTTGACATTTTCATTACAAATCGACCATTTTGAAACTCTTGTGTTGTAATGAGTCCTTAGGACTATTATTAATCGACAAAAGAGGATTTATCATTAAGTTCTTAAAAATATTCATGACCAAACGATATGCTATTACTAGGACAATAGCGATATCAAGTGTAGGTTATTGTGTGCCATATGAGTTGGTTATCCTCTTAACCAAGAAGTGTGGAGATATTGTTATAGCATGCAGATAGAATGTAGGAGTATATTCGCATCGAACATGATCATGTGTTGAGCACGCTGCTATCAAGAGTAGCTCATGAAAGGTATGGGTATAAGTATTCCTCCGATCTAAGACCACTACGGTAACTTATAAGCAACTCACTGTACTTTAGTATCAGACCATCTGAGTTTTTAACTTAGCGACGGAAGGATACTGAGTGCAGTCAAGTACTTATCAAGTTAGTGTGTGAGTCAAGATGGAATTGATCCCTCTAAATTGGTAGGAGATATGCATCAGTGTATTTTTAATTTAGCAAAATTTTGGTCAGGATAATCCATGAGATAGATTTGAAAGGTTGAAATATAATGTGATCGACTTTATTAGGGTTGACAGTTAAATCCTAGATCATCTTGAGCATTTGGATCAAAGGGATGAATTATACGGTAACCATGCACCAGTAGGTTCTAAAGGTTGCTTTGCAATACTTCGACCTATTCGATCATCAGGTTATCATTGATAGATGGTTGCATCGATTGGTATAGAAAGTTGTTCCTATACTACCGACTTAGGTTTGAACTTATGGGATCACATGCATTAGAAGACTTGGTCAGATCTGATGGCTGAAAGAGTCCAATTAGATTGTGACTCTGATGAAGAGTCCTACTTCGACTAGGACTCTGTGGGAGAGTCCCACTGAAATTGAGACTCTATCATTTATGAAGAATTAATTAGTAATTAGATTACTGATTGACTCAATTTGATTGAGTAAAAAGTTTTGGAACAAGTTTAATTGAATTAGATTTAGTTCGACTCTGATTGGGATTGATATGATCAAACTCAATTATAAGAAAATTTTGATTTTGATTTGATCATGATTTGGATTTAGCTAATTCATAATTGGATTAGAAATTTGATGAGATATTTAGATTTCTAATTAGATTAGATTCATTTCTATCAATGGTTTCAATCCAAATTTGATTTGGATTAGAATTGAATTAGAAATAAAGAGTTCAAGTCAAACTAGGACTCTATCCTTATCTTTTGCGCCACATCTGGATCCATGCCAATTTCTCCATGCCTAATTGGACTTGGATTATGATTTTTGGTGTTATGAGAGAAGATCCAATAAGGGTGGGCAACAATAGCTAATTAGTCATAATATTATCTCTTGCCTAATTCGAATACGATCCGAATTAGAGATAAGATGCAGACTAGGAAAGAATTTTTTTCATATATAGTATATTGTTGGTATCATATTATTTTTTTTCTTATTTTTTTTGAAGAATTATTTAGTGTGTGAGTCTCCAAATTCCTTCTTCATGTCCTAATGATTTTTTTGAAATTTTTTAGGATGTCAGAAAGAGATTTTGGCATTGATTCATGGCACCCTTCCTTGGAAAACCCTAATTCCTAGTCTATAAAAAGGGGTCCCCTCTCTTGGACGTCCCATAATCAATTTTCTTACTGATTTTTTATTTTTAGAGCCTCTTCTCCTCCTCCTCTCTTCCTCCTCCAGATCTCCTATCACTTTAGAGTATCCAAAATACTTGCAGACAAAAAAAAGATCAGCTATCGAAGTTATTCGCAGACTAGCATCTTCGAGCCCATGATCTGCGCCAGTCTTCATGTGGATTTTTTTATAGAGGCCAGACAATTTTGTGTAGCTGTGAGTGACTTGAAAAACATTCTCTCCAACTATTAGACTAAATAAAATCAAGATCAAAATTTATTTGGTAACGATCTCTAACTTGTTTTGATTCTTATGGTAGATCTAATAGTTAGATCTAGAATTTCAGCATCGATGAGATCGATATGATTTTTATTTTCAGATCTAAATCATATATTTTTTATATCAAAGATCTTGATGTGATAGTCTAAGATTAGATCTTATATATATAATTAAGATTAAATTATTTAATCTATTATTTTACTGTATAAAATTTTAAAATTGCATGTACTGCACCACCGCATATTCTCTTCAATTGATATCAGAGCTAGATTATTTTGATATGAATTAATATGACTTTAGATCTGATTTTTTGTTATTATATTTGATTATTTATGATTTAGATTAGATCTAAATTAGTTTATTTTTATATCTAATTATTATCTATTTAGATTAGATATTTTGAGTAGCAAAGTACTCAGATTGGGTAATCACTAGGCCGTCCGGTCATAGGAGCAAGTAAGATTTTATGACCCTCTCCTTCCATTCAATGAGGTGTTAGATGTGTGCCCTAGATGCCAGATCGGCTGACACGTTCATGTACATATCTAAGGGCAAAATTATAATTTTGACTATAAATGAATAAAAGTTATTCTTCTATCACATTTTGTACATTGTGTCTGTGATACATCCTTTGAGTTAGTGGAAATGTTAATTCATATTTTTAAGAGTTGAAAATTTAAGGCATGAATTTACATAACTAACTCATAAACTGCTCCTGACCATAGGATCATCACGAGGATGGTGATTGATCCGGAAGGTTGGTGTACGATCGCTTCCTTAGGGTAGATGAGTCTTGAGTCTACGGTGTGGAGACACCGGAGTGAGAGTACAGGTATTCATTGAGAATGAGAGTACTGAGCGTGACCACCTCGAGCAGTCATAAGAAAATCTACCTTCTCGTCGATGACTAGCTCGATGCTGCAGTTGTGTGTCTAGTTCTTTGACCTGAGGTGCATCGTCGGTTCACCTTGAGTGTGTTATAGTTTGACTACACTATAACTCGATCTCCGAGCCATCCAAATTCTGAGGTGTATGTTGGCTGTAGCATATTCATTGTAGGAATCAGATCGCATTAAGATGGATCTATCAACCTTGGTAGATGAGAAGAGTAGTCCTATGGTGATCAAAAGATCGAGTCCTTAAGCCCATGGCCATGGCAGAGTAAATAATGGAAAAAAAATTTTCATTGGGGTTTCACATCGGACTCGGATCGATCGATTGATTCATATGACTGATGTTGGGTTTGACGAGTTCACCTTAACCCTAATTCAGTCGGAACTCATGATAGAGGAACTCAATCACACAGGTAGCTGCATCGAGAGGTTCGTCTTCAGTTCTGATGGGTTGCCACCATATACTGCTAGGTGTCACTGGTAGATTTTGGGAGCAATTAGAATATTTTGATGATCGATCATTCTAATTGTCTGAATCAGAAGAGTTCTGATCCATCGAAAGGAGTTTCGATGATGTCGATGATGAGATCACGACATGTCTCATTACCATACAAATTGAACCTAACTGGATCACACAAATAAGGGTTAGGGTCTGGATGTCATCAATTGGCTAGCCCAATTGATTTGGATAAGATCCAGTTAGGTTCAAGAAAATCGTGCTAGCACTCGATTGAGCCTAACTTTCTCCTCGTGTAATCTTTTCTGTCTCTACTGAGCCAAATGTGATCCGGCTCATCCAGAGAACCTTGGAAAGATTTCTCTAGTTTAAATGAAGCTTGTCCAGCTCAAAAAAGGCTTGTCTTAATTCATGAGATGAATTTAAGACAACACCTGCTAATTTCTAGCATCTGCCAATTTCATTTTAGGATATCTGTCAAAAGTTGACATATGGGTCTTAAACTGAAGAGGACTTATTGGAGGATTTTTATGGAGTGTCCACATGTCTAAAACTAATCAAATTGGATGCCATAATCAGATTATGGCATGAGCCCAATTGGATTTAAGTGGGCGCCCCAAATGGATAAGAACCAAAGAGTCCTGATAAACTTGGACTCTTTGGCGCCACCTTATTTGAGCCTATCCATTGTTGGTGCAACATAGGAGAGAGCATGGAGATTCTTATCTGATGTAATCAGATGATATCACTTCATCAATCAAAATTTTTTAGAATTTATTGGAATTTTTTGATTGGTCGAATGATGTGGCACTGCGCACATACAGGGTCTATATAAACCCTGCTGCACCTAGGGTTTCGGGGCAGAACTTGTTTTGTGCAGAAAACCATTGGCTGTCACCCCCTCCCCTCTTCTCCATATCCTCTCTGCTCTCCTTTCTCCCCTCTTCACGTCCAAGAAGTTGGACGTTCATCTGGCATAGGTGCAAGGCGTGGTGACGCCTGGAACAGAAGGCTGTAGGACTTCTTCGACAGGCTGCTGCTCCAACTTCAGGAAGACTTTTGAAGATCTTTCTAATCAGATTTAGATCTGATTTTTGGAACATAGAATTGCAAGGAGAAGACATTCTAAATTCTACCTGAGTGGATACTGGTAGAGGCCAGGTGCTTGCATGGCTACATCAGAACCTCAGGCAATGCTGCGATCATCTACAGGGTAATTAGATTACCCTTGAGGTATGTCTATGTTTCTCATACTTTTAGATTTAATTTTGAAATTAAAATATCAGATAATAAAATTAGATCTAATAGATATTAGATCTAAAATAGCTTAGGATAAAATTTAAAATTTATTCCACCTCAGATTTTTCCTTCAAGTGGTATCAGAGCCAGGTTGTTAGCTCTATTTTAGATCTAATTTAGATCTGATTTTAATTTTAATTTATTTGATATTAAAAAATTTTAGATATCACATCAGATATGATAAAATTTAAAATTAAAATATTTAAAATTAAATCTAAGATGATCTAACATGCATGAGATGCATGACTAGACTAGGATTAGTTGAATCCATGAATAGTCTTAAGTTTTATATTTTAATGAGATTAAAATATAAATTAAATTAATTTATTCTATATTTTTTGATGTTATAAGTATTATAATCAGATCAGAAAATAGAAAATAAAATTTTAATTTTTTCATAAAATTAATCTGTTACATGCCTAGACTACTTGTAGAACTGATCTAGTAACTTGTCTAGAATAGATTTAATTTTGAATAGTTCAATTTAAATCTTATTTTTTAGATATTATATATGATGTATCAGATCTGAAAGTATGTTAATTAGATTAATTTTTGATGCATGAGATGTATGCAAAGCATGTATTAGTTAAATCTTAAATTGTATATGTGATATGTTAATTTAGATCTAACTAGTTTTGTAGTTAAATTTATATTTCTGGTTAAAGTGTTCCTCATGATCGTCCGGTCATAAGAATGAAGTAGGGTTTAAAAGCCCTCTCCTCCCATTCAATGGGGCGTTCATATGACGTGTAGGGGTGCCGCGCGTTCATCCTTAATCAGAAATCAAAACTTACTTTTCATCAAAACTCTAGATCCTGAAACCCTAGAATTTATTATACATGCTTTGTTTATGAACCCTAACTTAATTAATATATTAAGTTTATGAAATTATATTAGGTCTAAAATTAAAATTTCAGATCTAAGATATTTTCATAAAATTGGGTTCGGGCTTGGGTAGCTCAATTAGGTCTAGCGGTTGATCAAACCGAATCAAGAGTTGGTTAGGTGGGATCATGAAAGCTAATAATTGACCAGCCTAATAGGATTAAGTCTGGGTCAAGGTCGAATCATATTTAGATGTGACTCGATCAAGTTAAGACCTAATTTGGTTCAGAGGTTAGAGTCTGGATTATAGGCTAACCAATTAGTTCTGGTTCGATAATTTGGTATCTAAGGTAAGTTCGGCAGATGCGACCGATTGATTTTTAATTGGAGCTACTCGACTCGAATGCGTTCTTGTCGAGTTAATAGCATATCCCTTCCACCGGTCTCACTTACCTGGCCATATGTGTCGATCCAGTTCTGATTTGAGGTGGCTAACAATTCGAGCTAACCCATGCCACTAGGTTAGTCATAATTGTTATGACTATATCAAGTTAAGTTTAAAGAGACCTAAATCAAATCTTCCTAAGAAAATATTAAGTCTAGGTCTTCCACCATTGTGGATGTGCAGGCCCTTCCCGGGGTTGATTGTTCTCGACTGGTTACAGTGACTCAGTTGCACCGGGAAGACGCAACCATGTCCATTAGGCATTGGATGCTATGGATTAGAGGATGGGTTGGGCTCAATATTTTGGATACGGTGAGGGACCCAATCAAGAATCTAGTTCATGCAAATGGTGGGTTTGGCTTAACTAAGGATTGGAGCAATATCCAGATACGGTGAGCTTCATAAATTAGAGACCAAGTTTTGGGTGCACCATGATTAGAGAATCATTGGACAAGAGTTGTCCACTCATCGGTTGACCCATCATCAATAACTGTTAGGTGAGGTGATGAGCCAGTCGGTAAGACCGCACCACCCACTAGAATCACTAATCATGGAGATTTTCACATCTCTACCAAGGAATGTAGGGATATGAGAAAATAGTGAGAGCTTAATTTATTTAAAAATAAAAATCTAAACAAATTGGTTGAGTCTGATTACAAAATCTAACTAAAAACTTTCGACTCTCTACAGAAAACATGTCTGCCTCAAACCCCCTGACCAAAATTCTAGACACTCATAGACTGACTGGACCAAATTTTAAGGACTGGTTGAGGAACTATAGAATTATTCTGGATTTCAAAAAATTGACTCATGTCTTAGACCAGGACCCACCTGCCATGCCAGCACGTCCAACTGCTGAACAAAGAGCGTCTCTGGAAAAATGGACGGACGATGATAACAAAGTCAGGTACTACATGTTGGGTGCAATGTCTGATGACTTGCAGTGCCAACATGAAAATATTTTGACTACTCACCAAATATTGGCTCACCTACAAGAGTTATTTGGTGAACAGAGTCATGCGGCTAAGTATCAAGTCTGTCAAAGACTTTTTAAGGCCAAGATGCGTGATGGGCAGTCAGTCCAAGATCATTGTTTGACAATGATCAAGGATCTTGAGGAGGCTTGGTATCATCTTAGACAAGGATTTTTAGATTGATGTGATCCTTCAGTCCTTATCCGATGCATATGGTCAGTTCATCATGAACTTTCATATGCATAAGATGCAATGTACTTGATCGAGTTAATGAATATGCTGGTTACGGCTGAGCTTTCAATGAAAGGTTCAAAAGGCTCAGTTCTTACTGTGGAGCGGACTTCTTCCAAGAGAAATCTTTTGGAAAGAAAAAGAAGTTGCGAAGAAGTAGAAGGTGGATGGGAAGAAGAGGAAGTGAAACTGTCCTCAGTACCTGGCCACCCTGAAGAACAAGAAGGATGGTCCTTCTGGAGGTATGCTCATTATCGAATCTAACCTTACGATTTCTTCTGCATCCAGTTGGGTACTTGACTCTGGTTCTAGTGCTCATTTGTGCACTTCTATGCAGGGTCTTGAGGAGAGCAGGAGGCTGAGGGATGGGAGATGATCCTACACGTCAGAAACGAAGCAAGAGTTACTGCCGTGGCCGTGAGAACCTACCCTCTGCGATTACCGTTATGATTAGATTTAGTTTTGAGAGACTGTTATTATGTGCCTGCAGCAAGCAGAAATTTGATTTCTGTTTCATGTTTAGCACAAGAAGGCTATGTGATTAGCTTTCATAAGCACCATTGTAACATTTTTTATGAAAATAATAAAGTTGCAAATGGTTTTGTTATTAATGGTCTCTATCAGTTACATGTTGATGTATCTGTTTTAATATTGAGCAAAATGTGAATGCCATAGGAATTAAAAGGCCTAGAGATAGTCTAAATGATAAGTATTTGTGGACCTAAGGCTAGGTCATATAGCAGAAGACAGGTTAACAAATTGAAGAAATTCGGGCTACTGAGTTCGTTGACTTCTGAGTCATATCCAGTTTATGAATCATGTCTTCAAGGCAAAATGACCAAGCTCCTTTTGTGGACATGGGGAAAGGGCCACAGACCTACTTGCCCTAGTACATACGAATGTGTGCGGCCCATTTGAAGTGCTGGCTAGAGGCAACTTTGTCTACTTCATTACCTTTATCGATGATATGTCTAGGTACGGATATGTGTTTCTAATGAAACACGTCTGAAGCCTGTGAAAAGTTCAAAAAATTCAGACATGAGGTAGAAAAACAAACAGAAAAGCCCATTAAGGTTCTTCGATCAGATCGAGGAGGTGAATACCTTAGTCGAAAATTCCTAGACTATCTTAAGGACAATGGCATAGTCTCAAAATGGACTTCACCTGGAATGCCTCAACTCAACGGGGTTTCAGAACGAAAAATCGGACCCTATTAGATATGGTCCGTTCCATGATGAGCTTCACGGACCTCCCTGATTTTCTTTGGAGACATTGTCTCATGACAGCAATTTATGTATTGAATAGGATTTTCTCTAAAACCGTTTCTACCACACCGTATGAGATATGGCATGGTAAGAAGTCAAGTCTGAATCATCTCAGAATTTGGGGTTGTCTGGCTCATGTCAAGAGACAGCAGACGGACAAGTTAGAGTTCAGATCTTTTAGAGCTCGATTCATAGGATATCCTAAAGAGTTATTAGGATACTATTTTTATATTCCGGAAGACCACAATGTGATTGTGAGTCGAAATGCTATTTTTTTTGAAAAATAGTTTATTCAAGATGGTGGCATCGGAAGAATAATTAAGCTCAAGGAGAATGTCTCCAAGAGCAACGAGCTAAAGAACCTGAGGAACCAAATCAATTAGAACCAGTCCTAACACAACCTCTTCCATCTCATAGATCGACTAGGATTTTTCGTCCTCTTGAAAGGTACCTAGGTACCATACAAGAGGATATAGAGAAATGTTCCTCATAGAAAATGGGGTTATGGTGATGATCCCAAGACCTATGACGAGGCGATATCAGATATCGATTTCGAGAAATGGTTAGAGGCAATGAGATCAGAAATTGACTCGATGCACTCAAACCAAGTCTGGACCTTGGTAGATCCACCTAAAGGTATTGTATCTATTGGGTGTAAATGGATCTTCAAGAGAAAGATAGGTGCAGATGGGAATGTGGAGACATTCAAGGCTAGGCTCGTAGCGAAAGGTTATAGTCAGCGCGAAGGCATTGACTATCAGGATATCTTCTCGCCCGTAGCCATGCTAAAATCCATCCGCACATTGCTTGCTGTTGCAGCCTATTTTGATTATAAAATATGGCAGATGGACGTGAAAATGACATTCTTAAATGGACATCTTGAGGAAGATATCTATATGGAACAGCCACTTGGATTCACATCCAGTGATGTTGATCACAAGGTCTGCAAGCTGCAAAGATCCATTTATAGACTTAAGCAAGCATCTCGGAGTTGGAATACTCGTTTCAATGATGTGATCAAAATGTTTGGTTTCATCAAGAACGAGGAGGAACCATGTGTGTTCAAAAAGGTCAGTGAGAGTGCAGTAGTCTTCTCGTATTGTACGTAGATGACATCCTCCTAATTGGGAATGACATTCCCATGTTGACCTCAGTCAAAATATGGTTGTCTAAGGAGTTCTCTATGAAAGATCTAGAAGAGGCATCCTTTATACTGGGTATTAAGGTCTATAGAGATAGACCAAATAGGATGCTGGACTTTCACAGAAGATGTACATAGAGGAGGTGCTAAAGAGGTTTAGCATGAAAAATTCAAAAGAGGTTTATTGCCTTTTAGACATGGCATTCATCTCTCCAAGAAGATGTGCCCTAGCACACCTGAGGAGATTGAACGCATGAGCAAGATCCCTTATGCTTCGGCAATAGGGAGCCTCATGTATGTCATGCTATGTACACGACCTGATATAGCCCATGCTGTGAGTGTCATAAGCAGATATCAGTCGAATCTAGGTGAAGAGCACTGGACTTTGTGAAATGTATCCTTAAGTACTTGAGAAGGACTAAGGATATGTTTCTAGTCTTTGGAATAGAGAACTCCAGATTCAGGGATATACAGACTCAGACTTTATATCTAATATAGATGATCGAAAGTCGACATCTGGGAGTCTGTTCATTTGTAATGGTGGTGCAGTTAGCTGGAAGAGTTCCAAGCAAACGGTGATTGCAGATTCCACCATGGAGGCAGAGTACATTGCTGCATCGGAAGCTGCGAAGGAGGCATTCTGGTATAAGAAGTTTGCCGCAGAGCTTGTAGTGATGTTATCGGATGCCATCCCTCTTTACTGCGACAATAATGATGCCATAGCCCTAGCTAAGGAGCCAAGGTCTCATCAGAAGTCCAAGCACATCGAGCAGCGATTCCATCTGATCCGTGATTATCTCGAAAAGGATTATGTCGAGGTCAAGAGAGTCGACTCCATAAACAATGTGGCAGACCCGCTGACTAAGCCATTGGGCCAATAGAAAATCGAAGCCCACCTTGAGAAGATGGGACTTAGATATGTAGCCAATTGGCATTAGGTCAAGTGGGAGTTTGTTAGATGTGTGCCCTAAATGCCAGATCGGCTGACACATTCATGTACATATCTAAAGGCAAAATTATAATTTTGACTATAAATGAATAAAAGGGTTATTCTTCTATCACATTTTGTACATTGTGTCTGTGATACATCCTTTGAGTTAGTAGGAATGTTAATTCATATTTTCAAGAGTTGAAATTTTAAGGCATGAATTTACATAACTAACTCATAAACTGCTCCTGACCATAGGATCATCACGAGGATGGTGATCGATCCGGAAGGTTGGTGTACGATCGCTTTCTTAGGATAGATGAGTCTTGAGTCTATGGTGTGGAGATACTAGAGCGAGAGTACAGGTATTCATTGAGAATGAGAGTACTGAGCGTGACCACCTCGAGCAGTCATAAGGAAATCTACCTTCTCGTCGATGACTAGCTCGATACTGCAGTTGTGTGTCTAGTTCTTTGACCTGAGGTGCATCGTCAGTTCACCTTGAGTGTGTTATAGTTTGACTACACCATAACTCAGTCTCCTAGCCATCCAGAATCCTGAGGCATATGTTGGCTGTAGCATATTCATTGTAGGAACCAGATCGCATCAAGATGGGATCTATCAACCTCGGTAGATGAGAGGAGTAGTCCTATGATGATCGAAAGATCGAGTCCTTAAGCCCATGGCCATGGCAGAGTGAAATAATGGAAAAGAGTTTTTCATTGGGTTTCACATCGGACTCGGATCGATCGATTGATTCATATGACTGATGTTGGGTTTGACGAGTTCACCTTAACCCTAATTCAATTGGGACTCATAATAGAGGAACTCAATCACACGGTAGCTGCACCGAGAGGTTCGTCTTCAGTTCTGATGGGTTGCCACCATATACTGCTAGATGTCACTGGTGGATTTTGGGAGCAATTAGAATAATTTTGATGATCGATCATTCTAATTATCTGAATCAGAAGAGTTCTGATCCATCGAAAGGAGTTTCGATGATGTCGATGATGAAATCATGATATGTCTCATTACCATACATAATTGAATCTAACTGGATCATACAAATAAGGGTTAAGGTCTGGATGTCATCAATTGACTAGCCCAATTGATTTGGATAAGATCCAATTAGGTTCAAGGAAATCGTGCTAGCACTCGATTGAGCCTAACTTTCTCCTCGTATAATCTTTTCTATCTCTACTGAGCCAAATGTGATCTGGCTCATCCAGAGAACCTTGGAAAGGCATCTCTCAATTTAAATGAAGCTTGTCCAACTCAGAAAAGGCTTGTTTTAATTCATGAGATGAATTTAAGACAACACCTGCTAATTTCTAGCACCTGCCAATTTCATTTTAGGACATCTGTCAAAAGTTGACATATGGGTCTTAAACTGAAGAGGACTTATTGGAGGATTTTTGTGAAGTATCCACATACCTAAACCTAATCAAATTAGGTTCCATAATCAGATTATGGCATGAGTCCAATTGGATTTAAGTGGGCGCCCCAAATGGATAAGAACCAAAGAGTCCTGATAAACTTGGACTCTTTGGCGCCACCTTATTTGAGCCTATCCATTGTTGGTGCCAACATAGGAGAGAGCATGGGATTCTTATCTGATGTGATCAGATGACATCACTCCACCAATCAAAATTTTTCCAAAATTTATTGGAATTTTTTGATGGGTCGAATGATGTGGCACTGCACAGCATACAGGGTCTATATAAACCCTGCTGCACCTAGGGTTTCGGGGCAGTACTTGTTTTGTGCAAAAAACCCATTGGCTACTACCCCCTCCCCTCTTCTCTACATCCTCCCTACTCTCCTTTTTCCCCTCTTCACATCCAAGAAGTTGGACGTTCATCTGGCATAGGTGCAAGGCGTGGTGACGCCTGGAATAGAAGGCTGCAGGACTTCTTCGATAGGCTGCTGCTCCAACTTCAAGAAGACTTTTGAAGATCTTTCTAATCAGATTTAGATCTAATTTTTGGACCATAGAATCGTGAGGAGAAGATGTTCCAGATCCTACTTGAGTGGATACTGGTAGAGGCCAGGCGCTTGCGTGGCTACATCAGAACCTCAGGCAGTACTGCGATCATCTACAGGATAATTAGATTACCCTTGAGGTATGTTTATGTTTCTCATACTTTTAGATTTAATTTTAAAATTAAAATATCAAATAATAAAATTAGATCTAATAAATATTAGATCTTAAATAGCATAGGATAAAATTTAAAATTTATTCCACCCCAGATTTGATGAAATCTGAAAGATCCTACACAGGAAAAAAGTGATTTTTCCTTCATGAGGTACTCTTATGGTATGTAGGAGTGTTACTGTGAGATCCCATGAAGAAGAAAGTGAAAAAAGAAAAACTTACTTTCTTGCAAAATCTTAGATCTTGAAACCCTAGGTGTTGTTGTATGTGATGCAAGTTGCGAAGATGGTTAGTTACATCTAATCTTGTTTAATCAAAATTATTTTGATTAAAATCATAAAAATTTAAATTTGACCTAAAAGATTTTATGATCTAATATAAAAAATTTATATAGAAAATTATTTTTAAAATCTTAACCATGTTGATGTAAAATTTAATTGAGAATTAAGTATCAAGCTGATTGGATCTAGAATTATGATTTACATCTAATGACATTGCATAAAATATAGGGCATGGGTTAGCTCAAATCTGGTCCTTCTCTTTACTTGGGTTAGACCTAAGGTTAGAATCAAAAAATTGATTAACCATGTAGAGAAATTGATTAAGTCTAACCAAATATTGAATTAAATTAATCATGATTTTTTTAGTACAATAATTGTAGATGGTCAAGTCCATATCTTTGATTAGACCAAATGGACCTTGATTGTGGCTCAGTGATTGAATTCAAATCATTAGGTTGGTCAAATCGAAACTAGTTAATCAATTGGTATCTAAGATAAGTTTGACATTTCGATCGATGATTTTTAATTGGGAGCGGCTTATCTGACCATTTCGATGGTGTCTAAGACAAGCTTAACAGACCCTCCCATCGATCTCACTTACCTAGCCAACTTGTTGAACTAGATTTTGATTAAATCGCTAAGTGATTCGAGTTAGCCCATGCCATTATGGTTGATCAGTGTGACTAATCTAGGTGCCAGTTCAATCAGTATGACCTAACCCGATTAGTGACTTGGTGAAGTCAGTGGGAGGATTGTAATCTACTGATTGATCTTTTCTTCTCTTTTCTCTTCTCTAAATTGATTAAACTCTCTAAATTATTAGATCCCTAAAATGAGCCGGTTATGGTGATAACTAGATCATAGCCTTCTATTAAGGTGAGTGATAATAGATCCATTATTTTGATTGACATTACAGGCACCATCCGTCTAGTGTTCTTTCTGAACGATGGAATTATTATTCATTATATAATGACTCTGTTGAACTATCTGCTAATGGTTGGGTTGATCGAGCCATCTTCAGGCCTAATCACTCATTAGGTAGAATCACTGAGTAGGTTCATGTTAATGGTTTGATCTAATCGAAACTTTCAGTGGAGGCCTATCGTCTATTGAAATAAAATCTGGAGCTAAATTAAATACTAAAAATTATTTAGAGAAACAATTGGTTAAGAACTTATCCATAGGTGCATATGGGTTGATCGAGCCATCCTCGAGCCCATATGTAGTCTGTGTGGATTCTAGTATCCACTAAAAAATTAAGATAATTTTTCGAACTGGAGGTAGAGGCTACCAATCAATATAAAATAGTGGGAGGACTTTTAGACTAAAGTCTAAGTCTTTAGGACTAATAAATTTATATACTAATTAGGCTTTGTATTTTCCTTATATATGCAGATATGATCTCAAACTTGTCGCTCCGATTACTATTGGATAGTGAGAAGCTTATCGGACTGAATTTCGATAATTGATATTGAAAGTTAAAGATTGTCTTGGAGCACGAGCAGATCCTTTATATGATAACAGATCCGATATTTGAGGAGCCTGCTCCTAATGCTCGAGAAGCAGTCTGAGACACTTATTTGAAGTGGCTCAACGACTGCACCATGGTTCGTTGCATCATACGGGCCTCCATTAACGATGAGTTCAGCCAGAAGTTTGAAGAGGCTCAGTCAGAGAAAATGCTTCAAGTGTTGAGAGATTTCTTTGGTACTCCTGATGACATTGAGGGGCACAATACTAATTGCATCATTTTCAATGCCTGGATGAGAGAGGGTGCATCCGTTACCGATCATGTGTTGTACATGATCGAGCAGATTGAAAAATTGAGCAAACTCGACTTCCTTTTGCATGAACAGCTGGGGAAGGATGCGATCCTGAACTCTCTACCAAATCCTACCTATCGTTCCTCAGTCATTTCAGAATGACGAAGCCTATAGTCAACTACCATGGTCTGTTGGGATTGCTACAGACTTTTGAGAAAAATCATCAGCTCCACAAAAAGATAGTGAATCTAGTGGGAGGATCTTCTTTGGATAGTCGTCCCTTTAAAAAAAAAGAAGAAGAAGAATAAGAAGATGCCTGGTGCTGGGAGTCAGTCCCAGAAATTCAAGTTCAAAGCGATCAAAGTTAGGCAGAGTACTTCTTTTGCAAGAAGCAGGATCACTGAAAGAGGAACTATCCTCAGTATATTGCTTCTCTTGATCTGAACAGGCCAAAGAAGAAGAAGCAATCAGTTGTTGGACAAGGTACTTATGTGATAACACCTTGTAACTTCTCTTTTATAGATAAAATAATATGGGTATTGGATACTGGAAGTCCTATTCATATTTACAATTTGTTGCAGGATCTTCAGGTCACTAGGAGATTTGGAGAACGCGAGAGATTTCTGAATATTAGAGATGGAAGATCAGTTCAGTTCTAGCTTTAGGAATTATTAAGTTTGTATTTGAGTCTCAGTATATTGTTCTTAATGAATGTCATTACTATCCTAGTTTTCTTTTAAACTTATTTCTGTAGGTCTTTTTGCCAATTTCAATTATGAAATATCAATAAAAAAAAAAATTTATGATATCATTTTGAATGATGTTACAATTTTACATGGACAGTTGAACAATGATATCTATGTTGTATCTAGACCTAATATAATGTACATTTCAAATAAACACCCTAGAATAGATGATGTCATAGATGCCTACCTTTGACATTATAGGCTAGGTCATATCAACAAGAATAGGATGAACAAGAAAGAATTATTGATAAAGATGATTATGAATCGTTACCTATCGTGAGTCTTGTTTGCTTGAAAAAATGACCAAGTCACCTTTTATTGAATTGGTGAATGAGCCAGTGATGTGCTGGGTCTGATACATACTGATGTATGTGGACCCATGAGCACATATGCCAGAGGAGAATATAGCTACTTCATTACGTTCACAGATGACCTATCTAGATATGAGTACATCTACTTGATGAAACATAAGTCCGAATTGTTTGAAATGTTCAAACAGTTTCATAATGAAGTAGAGAAACAAACTAAAAAAGGTATTAAAACTCTTCGATCTGATCGAGAAGGTAAATACCTTTATAGTGAATTCTGACATATCTAGGAGAGAATGGGATTCTCTCCCAATAGATCCCTCAGAGACACCACAACATAATGGCATCTCAGAAAGGAAGAATCGAATCTTGTTGGATATAGTTCGATCCATGATGGGGTTTGCAACTCTACCGATCTCTTTTTGGAGATATGCACTTGAAACAGTCTGTCTTGTGCTCCATAATATTTTGAGCAAGTCAATTAGTAAGACACCATATGAGATATGGTCAGGACGTAGGCCGAACCTCTTATTTTAGGATTTGAGGATGTCTAGCTTATGTTAAATGATTACAAACTGACAAGCTCAGTCCTAGGTCCGATAAGTATAATTTTGTAGGGTATCCCAAAAAATAAAGAGATATTACTTTTATCTGTTTGCTGAACAAAAAATATTTGTCAGCAGTAAGGTACACTTTTTGAAAAAAAAAATTCTTAGTGAAGGAATAAGTGCCTCTAAAATTGAGCTTGATGAAGTTTGACAGGTAGAAGAACCGACACCAATGATCGAATCTGAATCGAATTTGATAAGATCAAACTCGGAGCCCAATGAACAAGCATCCTTAAGATGATCTGATAGAGTATCACATTAGCTGGATAGATACCTAAGTTTTTTGGTCCGGGATGGGATCCTGTCGAACTCGATGAGAACGATGAGGATCCGATCACCTACATAGATGTGATGCAGAGGTCCGACTTTGATAAATGCTTGAAGCCATGAGATCTGAAATGGAGTCCATGAAGGTCAACGATGTATGGACATTAGTTGACCCACCTGAAGAGGTGAAACCCATAGGTATAAGTGGGTTTCAAGAGGAAGAGGGGTACAGATGGAAAGGTGGAGACCTATAAAGTCTCTTTGGTTGTCAAGATTATTGTCAGTGTTATGGTATTGACTATGATGAGATATTTTCTCTTGTGACAATGCTCAAATCCATTCGGATCATGCTTGCGATAGCAGCATACTTGGACTATGAAGTCACAAATGGATGTAAAGACTGCTTCCTAAATGGAGAGTTGAATGAAGAGGTATATATGATACAACCTGAAAGATTTATATCAACAGATGAGTCTAAGGTGTGCAAGCTTCAGAGATCCATTTATGGATTAAAATAAGCATCTCGGAGTTGAAACATACGTTTTGATAAGGTGATCAGAATGTATGACTTCATTAGGAACGGAGAGGAACCCTACATATATAAGTGGATAAATGGCTCAATAATTATATTTTTTGTGTTGTATGTAGATGACATTCTCTTAATTAAGAATGATATTTCTGTATTATAGAGAATAAAAGTTTGGTTGTCATTACAATTCTCCATTAAGGATCTGGGAGAAGCTGCCTACATTTTAAGGATGAAGATCTATAGGGATAGATCTAAGAGGCTACTCGGACTCTCTCAATCCACATACATAGATATCATGTTGAAACAGTTCAGCATAGAGAATTTCAAAAAAGGCTATCTTCCGATAGATCAAGAAATTTCTCTTTCGAAAGGAGATTGTCCGACAACTCCTCAAGAGAAAGAGTATATGAGTAGAATTCTATATGCTTTGATAGTGGATTCTATTATATATACCATGACATGTACGAGACTAGACATGGCATACTCATTAGGAGTAGTGAGTAGATACCAATCTGATCTAGAAGAAAATCACTGGAAGATCGTAAAAATCATTCTTGAGTATTTAAGAAATACTAAGGACCAGTGATTGTGTATGGTGAAACTAACTTGAAACTTGTGGGGTTCACCGACTCCAGCTTTCAGTCAGACTATGACAATAGTAAGAGTGTGTCGGATTATATTTTTATCCTAAATGATGAAAAATCTGCTAGAAAAATTTAAGTAGAATACTGTGACAGATTTTATTTGCGAAGCGGAGTATATCGCGGCATCCAATGCTGCGAAAGAAGTTGTGTGGTTGCGGAAGTTCATCGATGAGCTCGGAGTGGCATCTTCCATTGATGGCCTGTCTTGTTATACTGCGACAATACTGGAGCCATTACTCAAGCCAAGGAGCTGATATCCCATCAGTGCACCAAACATATTTTGTACCGTTATCACCTTATCTAGAAGATCGTGGATCGAGGTGACGTCGACCTTCAGAAGATCGACGGAAGGGAGAATCTGGCCGATCTATTTACTAAAGCTTTCGAAATCAAGAAGTTCGATACCACATATCAAAGATGATATACGATACTGTACCGATTAGCTTTAGTCCAAGTGAGAGTTGTTGGAAAATATATTCTAAAGCCAATCATTAGACGATTATGCTCATCTTGTAAATTATATATAAATTTTTATTAAAAAAATTATTTGATATTTTTATTATAAATTGATCATCTTTGAACTCCTGTGTTGTAATGAAGTCCTTAGAACTATTATTAATCGACAAAAAAGATTTTTGTTAAGTCCTTAAAAGTGTTCGTGACCAAATGATACGCTATTACTAGGACGATAGCGATATCAAGTGTAGGTCATTGTGTGCCATATGAGTTATTGTCCTCTTAACTAAGGAGTTGAAGACACTGTTATGGCATGCAGATGTAATGTAGGAGTACATTCACATCAAACAATCATATGTCGAGCACTCTGCTGTCAAGAGTAGCTCGTGAAGGATATGGGTATAAGTATCCCTCTGACCTAAAACCACTATAGTGACTTATAAGCAACTCACTGTACTTTAGTACCAGACCATCTGAGTTTTTAACTTAGTGACGAAAGGATACTGGGAGCAGTCAAGTACTTATCAAGTCGGTGTGTGAGTCAAGATGGAATTGATCCCTCTGAATTAGTAGAAGATATGCATCAGTGTATTTCAATTTAGCAAAATCTTGACCAGGATAATCTATGAGATAGATTTGAAAGATTGAAATACAATATGGTCAATTTATTAGGATTGACAGTTAAACCCTAGGTCACCTTGAGCATTTGGGTCAAAGGGATAAATTATACGGTAACCATATGCCAGTAGGTTCTAGAAAGTTGCTTTGCAATACTTCGACCTATCCGATCATCGGTTCATCATTGCTAGATGGTTACATCGATTGGTATAGGAAGTTGTTTCTATGCTACTGGCTTAGGTTCGAACCTATGGGTCACACGCATTAAAAAATTTGATCAGATCTGATGGCTGAAAGAGTCCAATTAGATTGTAACTCTGGTAAAGAGACCTACTTAGACTAGGACTCTATGGGAGAGTCCCAGTGGGATTGGAACTCTGTCATTTATGGAGAATTAATTAGTAATTAAATTATTAATTGACTCAATTTGATTGAATAAAAAGCTTTGGAACAAGTCTAACTGAATTAGATTCAGTTCAACTCAGATTGGGATTGATATGATCAAACCCGATTACAAGAAAATTTGATTCTGATTCGATCAGAATTTGAACCCAACTAATTCTTAATTGGATTAAAAATTTAATGAGATATTTAGATTTTTATTTGGATTAAATTTATTTCTATCAGTGATTTCAATCCAAATTTGATTTGGATTAGAATTGAATTAGAAATGAAGAGTTCAAGTCAAACTAGGACTTTATCCTTATCTTTTGCGCCACATCTGGATCCATACTAATTTTTTCATTCTTAATTGGATTTGAATTGTGATTTTTGGCATCATGAGAGAGAATCCAATATGGATGGGCGACAATAGCTGATGAGTCATAATATTATCTCTTGCCTAATTCAAATATGAGCCGAATTAGATATAAGAGGAAATGAATTTTTTTGTATATGATATATTGTTGGCATCATATTATTTTTTTTATTTTTTTTGAAGAATTCTTTGGCATGTGAGTCTAAATAATTTTTTTCCATATTCTAATAATTTTTCTAGAATTTTTTGGGATGCCAAAAGGAGATTCTGGTATTGATTCATGGCACCCTTCCTTGAAAAGCCCTAATTCCTAATCTATAAAAAGAGATCCCCTCTCTTGGACGTCCCATAATTAATTTTCTTGCTAATTTTTTATTTTCAGAGCCTTTTCTCCTCCTCCTCTCTTCTTCCTCCAAATCTTCTATTACTTTAGAGTGTCCAATGTGCTTGCAGAAGAAGGAAGAGATTAGCTGTCGAAGTTGTTCGTAGACTAGCATCTCTGAGCCCCTGAACTGCATCAGTTTTCGTATGGATTTTTCTATAGAGGTCAGATGACTTTGTGTGGCTGTGAGCAATCTGAAGAATACTCTCTCTAACTATTGGTTAGAGGAGATCCAGATCAAAATTGTTTGATAGCGATCTCTAACTTATTTTGATTCCTATGGTAGATCTAATAGTTAGATCTAGAATTTCAGCATCGATGAGATCGATGTGATTTTTATTTTCAGATGTAAAGCATATATTTTTTCATATCAAAGATCCTAATATGGTAGTCTAAGATTAGATCTTATACATGTGATTAAGATTAAATTATTTAATCTATTATTTTTACTGTATAAAATTTTAAAATTGTATGTACTACACTACCGCATATTTTCTTCAATAGTCCAGTGTCAAGTATCATCCAAATCAGAATTGTGTTAACCAATTAATGATAAATAATCTCATTGAATTACTATTAATAGAATTATTGATTGGTGATATGTGATGTGTTTAATGAAATTGTGATGTTATTATTCAATTATCAAATTATTGATGTATGAATCTTATTATCTTTCTATGACCTATATATATATTTGCTAAAAAGATATTTTCGTATTTATGTTGGTGTGAGTATGGAAAATTCTTACTAGACTGTTAAGCTCACCATCTCTTTCTTTCCTTTCAGAGTCATAAGATATATAGTTTTGTAGGGATTGGCCCATATAGTTCAAGCGATGAGTCATCTTATAGGCCTTACATGATCTCTAGAGTTTTGCTCTAAGTTTCATGCGGCCATAATATGTAGTCAATTTGGGTATTGGTTTGGGGCATGATAGAGTGGTATTAGAGCTTACGTTATGATCACTTGGGACTATGATATACATGGTATCTAAACTTAGATCTATGATCATCAGGGATTGTAGCAGAGGTAATTCATAAGGTTGGTTTTTTATGGACTATTTGTGTTTTAAGTTATAATTTAAAGAGTTGATAAGTTATGATTTTATTGGTTCAAAAAATATTTTGCAAATCCCAAGAAATTTTATGGGTTTAAATTAGAGTGGCAATGAAATTGTGGTGATTTCAAAGTTATTTTGAGTTTAGTTATTAGCTCTAATTCGGAGAGTGTTATAATAGAAAACTTGAATTTCTTTCTAATGAAGGAGGCAATTTAGGGGACTAGAATAAGGATTAAGTATCTTTAAAGTCAAAAAGCATTAGGCATATCAATTCTGAGGACAAAATTAATTTTAGGGAGAGAATGTAATGATCCAGCCCAAGAGATCCCAAAAGCCCCTCCCTGGCATGAATCTTAGAGCAAGGGTGCAAAAAATCAAAAGAAAAATTCTAAATCCCAAGTGCTAGGCATGTGAGGTGGAAAAAGACTTCCGGTGGGAGTTGACCTCCTCTCTTGAGTTCGACTCTAACAATATCCAGATTTAAT